>NC_136063.1:401742350-402254941 GCF_964261635.1 Lissotriton helveticus
AGACTGCAATGTACGTATGGTGAAAATGTCCTTAACTTGTAAGTCGCTATTATCTTTGGCCCGTGTAGCTGGATCATCAGATTTTGTTAAGTGTTTATTCAATTGAAAAAACATCTTCAATTTAAGTTTGCGGACAACCGTGTATATGTCTATCCTAGATTGTTTGTATGAAAAATTGGTCTCCGGCAAAATGTCAAGCCAAATGCTAAAAATTGTTCCTCTGCTTTGGTTATCACTGAATCTGTGAGGTTTATTATGGTATTGTCCTCATGTTTCATTAGCGCCTCCACTTCCTTGATGTTGTTCCACTGTTGGAGTTGCCGCTTGTGGTGCCAGCGCCTCTCCCTCCTGCATTTGCTCCTATTACCTCTTGTTTGTTTTGAGGGTTCCGCGGCTGTAGTGTTTTCCGCCTGTCCAGGGTAAAAAAAATCTATTCTTCTGCTGGAGTTTATCTGGTGTCCACCCTAGACTGTGCAATGGAGGTCAATGGCCTGTTGTCATCCGATTCACTGTTGGATGTCAATGAGTTTGCGTCCAAATAATCATTAGTACCCATATTGCTGCCTGACGTTGATGGTTGCGCTATTGGCAACTTGTTGGTCAATCCTTGTCTTTTAACAGTGTCAAATTTGCGAGAGAAGGTGAACACACTGCCCGTAGCGTACTCATCCCTGTCATGGGCAAATTTGAAGACTTTACGTTTCTTTATAGTGTCTTCATGTTTCCTTAGCTTTACTTCAATGTCCGCACATCCTTTGGAAACCCAGTCCTTTTATTTCACACTCATCCAATGAGGCACTTACTTTATCGATTTCCTTAAGAATATTATTGCGGTAAATCTCTGCATATTGACGCTTGTAAGTTGTTAGCAGCCCACTCGCTGATCATCTCTGGGTTGGGGTTTTCAAACGTGGGCGCGATATATAGTTTTAATAAAACATTTGCCTATATATGCAGTGACCGATATACATGTTGAAAATAGAACAATATAACCATAATATGTACATTTGTTAGGCAGAACTAATCTATATATCTATAAACAAGATTATTGCACATTTATACAAAGGAATATACCTATCTAGGTACACATAAATTATCCAAATAATTGCTTGTATACACAGGGATATGGTGTATATTTATGTCTGGGTATTGTGGTTATGTGGGGACGAGCCAACTCTTGAGTAGTCTTCCTAAGATAAAGTAGTTATCCATGGATCTTATGTTTGGGGGTAGAGAGTTCCATAGTTTGGCTGTTTGAACAGAGAAGGATGTGCTACCTTTTTTCTTGTATGGTGGGATTTTGAGACAAGGTGCAAATCTAGAGCGGAGGCTCCTTTGTTGGATGTACTTGGTGATTTTATTCCTGATGAAGAGCGGCCCTGTTCGATGTATCGCTTTATGGGTGATGTGAAAGCAGCTTGAATGTGGATTTTCTGGCATCCGGTAACCAATGAAGGGCCTTCAAGGCAGGGGAAATGTGGGCATGTGGCTTTATATATGAGTAGTCTGGCAGCAAAGTTCTGAATCTGTTGTAGTCTTTTCATAGTTCTTGCACATGATCTGTGGTTGAGGCTATTGGCGTAATGGAGTTTTGACAGAACAAGAGAAATAGTTACTAGGACCTTGTGTGGAAATCCCCGGTGGGGGAAAATGCGTTGCAGAGTTTTTATAGTAACAAAGCTGGATCTTGCTAGTTTGTCCACTTGGCATTCATTGATAACTGGGAGTCCATGGTAATTCAGAGGTTTCTTACTTCCTTAGATACTTTAGGCGATGTTCCCAGATCATGAGGGCCAGGCGGTGAGTGGGTCATAATTTTTCCAATCTTCACCTGAGTGTTTCTGTTTTGGAAGCATTTAATTTAAAATGGCTTCATGTCTTTCAATGATCAATGGCTCTGAGGCAACTGAAAAGTTGTGAGTTTGCACGGTCTTTCGGGCTTTCCAGTATAAGGAGTATTTGTGTCATCTACCTAGTTATAGCATGTGAGGTAAAATTGATTGAACGGTGCCGGTAATTACTTCATGTAGATGTTGAAAAACATGGGTGAGAAGATAAAGCCTTGGGGGACCTCTGCTATTGTGAAGTACAGTTTGGATGAGAAAAGGAGGGGGGTATGGAGGACATTATTTCTGTTTTCCAGATGGGATGTGATCCATTCGAGAGCAGTCCCCTCTATGCCAGCTTCATAGTGTCTTTTTGTGTTACTGTCCTGTTCAACTGTGTCAAAGGTGGCTGACCGGTCGAAGCGGAGTAATACAACAACCCTGTTCCGGTCAACTGTGTTCTGAACGTCATCACAGATGGCAATGTGGGCATATTCTGTGCTTCTCCCTGGACAGACTACTGTTTGAAACTCTGAAAGTATGGAATTATCTTCAATGAATTGTGACAACCGGGGCAAATGCTGCTCTTTCTATCAGTTTACCCAGGAGAGGTGCGTTTATAATTGGTCTGTAGTTGTCTGGGTTAAGCGGGTCTAGGTTTGTTTTCTTTAGTAATGGATGTATTAATGACTTTTACATTTTTTTTAGGTATTTTGAAAATATTCCTGTAGTTGAGGAATTGTTGATGATTCTTCTCACTTGTGTGGCAGCAGAGGTAGTTAGAAGAAATGTCTTGGAGGTTTGGGGTGGACACACATCAGAAAGGATGCAGGCAGGCCTGCTTGCTTTGAACAGGTCCATACATTTATTGTGTGATATTTGTTGGAAGGAATGCAGAGGCTGTGTTAGCCTACTCTTGGAGGGTTTTTCTTTGTTTTAAATAAGAGTCCAACGTGTCTGCTTTGGTTGCGTAATGATTTGCCCGTCTGTGAAATCTTGAGTAATGGGATGAGCTCCTTCTAGGCAGTGTGGTTTATGAAATTCTGAACATTTTATAGAATTCTTTGTTAGCATATTTAGCATTTTGAATTCAGTGTGAATAGTATATTTTCCTAGCTTTTTTTTTCAAAACTCTTTTTATTGAGAGATCGCATAAAATCACAGCACTCCGAACCCCGTAACAATAACAGTACATCATAGTAAGCGATTCATTTGACCGTAAGAATATTGTTCCCTCCACCCCAACTTCCCAACCCTCCCTTCCCCCTCCCTCCTTTTGCACAACGTCTCTCCGATACTGTATAGGTTAATCATATATGAATCAGTATATGGATCATTGTCTCTACATGCCCATCACAACTGCCCCTCCTCGCCTCCCGGTATTGGAGGCTCCAGCCATAGGCCCCTGTAGTCTGCCCACCGTTTCCATATTTTATAGTGTTTTTTGGGGCAGCCTCTGGCCTCAAACACCGGTCTTATCAGTCCCATGCAAAAGTCCAGTTCTTTCTTCCACCCAACCACCTTGGGAGCCCTGGGATCTTTCCAGGCCTGCGCCACATCTTTTGGCCAGTGTAAGGCCTAGTAGGAGCAGGTGCCGTTTGTATACGTTGCCGCCCACCCCTTCCAACACGTGGAGTAAGCCCAATTTTGCTGTACGGGGGAGGTCCCATCCCAGCACTTCAGATAGACAATCCCACACACCAGTCCAGAATCTCACCAGGCCACTACAGTCCCACACTGTGTGTAGGAGAGTGCCCATTTTTCCTAGCTTTTTTTAAATTGCGGACTTGTATAATCTGTAAAGTTTCTGTAGGTGAAGTTTCTGTATTGTTTGTTTTCAACCATGCGCACTGCAACTTTCTAATTTGCTATTAAATCTATTAGCTCTGTATTTCTCCAATGTGCTTGTGTTTTGTAGTGTTCTCAGTGGTATTAGGATATCAAGCTTTCTGTAGACACTCATATAGTTCTTGAACTGAATTTGTGTCTAGATCTGTATTGGATGTTCGTTGCATTTCTAAGTGTTCAAAATTGAGTTTGTTCCACGGCCGATAGGTGGATGCTTGTACTGTTGTATTACATGTGTTGCTTTGTGTTGTATTATGTTGGAAAGCAAACAGATGGTGTTCTGACAATGATTGAGGTAATTGTTTGAAAGGTAACTGTCTGGATTTGCAAAAATGGCATCTAGAATGTGTCCGGTGATGTGTGTTGGTTTGTGGATGTTGGTTTGTAGACGTTCAGTGCGTCTAGGCCGTTGATTGTTTTTGGATGGGGCATATTTTGTTTGTCAAACCAAATGTTTAGGTAATCAAGAATGTATAGGCTGGAGTGTAGTGTTATCCGGTTTGAAACTGTGTCTAGAAGTGTGCCTCGGAATGTTGTATTGCTAGGTGGAGGTCTGTAAGGGAGAAGAAAGTTACAGGAGGAAGATGGTGTAGGTTTGCAACTAGGGAAGCGGTCCTCACAACCTTGTATGGAGATGTCCGCTTTAGTGATATTTAAATGTTTGCTTGAACACAACAGCTAGGCCACCTCTTTTGCTTATGCGCTTTTGTGTGATAGTTTGATAGCCTAGAGGAATGGCTTCATGCGACACTGGTGCCATGCTATCTCCCAATCATGATTCAGTTATGAAGAGTATGTCCGGTTGTGTGTTAGTGAGAAGGTTGTAGATGTGATGCTTGTTTTTCTATACTGATCAATCATTTATTAGACCATTTAGAGAATGTGTTTTGGTGATGGTGTGACTTTGTTTTGTAGAAGAGGGAGCAGTGTAGCGGGTGTGACCTTCGTGCTGGTATTAGCTGTATGAGGATAGCAATAATGTAGTTCTGTATCGTATTCCTTGTCCAGCAGGCTAAGAAGGCATTTTGATGGGTCTGCTCTTGTAGGTGGTGGAGATGGTGTTTGAGAGTGAGTTGGTGAGCTGTGTTTTTGTAGAGTAGCCTTGTGCAGTAGAAAAGGAGACGCGAAGTTGTGGAGCGGCATGTTTATTTTGTTTACGTCTGTTTAGGGTGTATGTGTTGGCGGATGGAGGGGCAGCATGTGGGAAGTTTCCAATCTATGAGAGGCAGAAAAGAGTCGCTGTGTTGCTGTATATGTTAGGTGTGGGGGTAGAGAGAAGGCTTGGCAGTAGAGTTGTTTTAGGGTGTGTATTGTTTGTGTAATTAGCTGGGCGGGATGTGTCTATGTTTCTGTTTTGTGACGGAAAGTATTATGAGGTAGTGTGTGTGTGTGTGAGATTTTGTTGTGCTTTTGTGTGTTATGTTTAGTTTTTGAGGGGTAGTGATAGAAGCTGATAATAGTTTTCTGAGAGGTCTTTGTATTTAAACTATTGTTGGTGAGTGGAAGCTGCGAGGTAAAGGGGGTGGTGATGTGTTTTGGAAAAGTGTATGTGGCGTGTGAAAGGAGCTGGACAAGTTAGGAGTGTTTTTGAAAGATTTGTTTATTTATTTTAAGTTTTATGTTTGGTGGAAGAGGTAATGTCGTGTAAAGTGGAGTGGTAGGTTTATGCGGTTGTGTTTGTTGTTTTTTTTGTTAAAAAAGGAGGGTGCCGATGGATGAAAAGATGGAATGGTAAGTATATGTTTGGTGGTGACAGAAAAGGGTCTGTTAGTAGTTTAAGGGTAGAGCTGGTGCTTTGTATGAACAGGGAATGTGTTCCTTGAATGAATATAGTTACGCATGGTGTTGATTTGGGGTTGTGTTGGCTATGAGTGGATTGATTAGTGGTATGGGATAGAGTGGTGATTTGTGAGTTAGGGTGCCATTGTGTGGTAGTTGGCGTAGAAGAGTGTATGGGTATGCTTTATGGGGGGGGTGTAGTGGTTGTTGAGACTTTGTATTGTGTGTAGGGTTTGTTTGTAGTAAATGTGTAAAGTGCATTTGCTGTGAGTGTGTAAATAAGTTTGTGGCTATGGATGGGATAAGTGGGCGATGATGAATGGAAAAAAGAGCAGCATCTCTGGCCCTAGGCCCGACAAGGGCCAAACAGGCAACTGCCCTTGTCCTCTCCACCCTTAGCCACGACGCCCGGGCTGTGATGCCTTGAACACTGACATTAAATAGCCCTAGTTGTCAGATTACCCCTTCAGCCATTGTGAACCCTCGACCTAAACAATCAGAACACAGCCCTACTTCTAGCAGCCAGTCAAAAACGAAACCCTAAGCCCTATGTTCAGTAGAAACCCCTAGCAGCAGGAATGAAACTAAAACCCTAAACCGATTTGCCAACCGGAACTCTAACCCTAAGCCGTACGTCCAATTGAATCACTAAAACCCAGGGACCAATCGGAACCCTAGACAGATCATCCAATCAGAACACTAAATCTAAGCACAACATGTACATGTATATAGATGTGCATGTGTAGATACTGTTAGTAACAAGCACAGCCCATACTATAACTGTATTCCTTATTTTTTGTTTGGTGCTTCTATTTGCGTTGTCTATCAGTAATCCATGTCGGTACCTTTGAATTAATTATATGTTTATTTCACAGACCTTTGTAACAATATGATAACTTGTTTTATTGTAGGATGGACGGATCTGCCGAATAAGCTTTTCAGTTCAGCCTGACAGATTGGAATTGGGCAAAACGGATAATAATGATGGGTAAGATATGCACTATTTGTTAGCATTTCTTGGGGCTGACGATCATAGTACCTGTAATGCGGTGTGATAAAATGATCCAAATTGGTGAGCTTTTAAGACTTGTAAGAATGTGGATCTATCCAGCATTGTAGTGGTAAATAGTTTTATAGGCAGATGACCTAATTCAAGAAACATTTGTTGACTATACTAGTTTATTTGAAATCTACTAGCGATAGGCCTCCTTCAATCTACCTCAGGTGTCTGGTGCATAGTGTCTAAAAGATTTTGCCTTTCTTGTACCTAGGTGCCTTTGGTTATAGGACACGTATGTCAAATTCAGAGGCATTTAAACTTAAGACAGAGCAACTGATCAGACAGAAGCCAAAAGGCTGTTTCTCTGAGCTGGGCAAGCCAAATATGTGTCCGATTAAAATAATTTGTACAAATCCTGATCCAAGATGAATCGTGCACACAACAATAATGGACAGAATGTTAAACATTGTCAAAAGCTCACCCCCCAGTCACAGATCTGGGTTTAATCCATTGTTATTTTGCTCACCACGCCATTCCAGCTTAGTACCAGCTAGACCCAGTTTAGATTCAATATCTGAAACCTGATCAGATATTGAAGAATACTACAGGAGGAATGTCATTTATGCACACGGAAGGTGAATTCCTTGAGCAGAAATAGTTTTTTTTCTCCTTTTTTTTCTATCTTTATTTCGATCACATAGACCATAAAAGATATACACCAAGGGTTAAAACAGACAAGAATAATACATGTTCATAAAACAATGCGTCTAAAAATCACTACAAAAATAGTATTGGTAAGACTGCCTTGAAAATGTGGAGGTTTCACCAAATTGTTGGCTGAGAACACTGCAATTGTGTAACCAGAAAAGGATTTTTCCGTGCATCTCATAGTGACCTATATGGTGTTGAGATCATGACTTTGTAAAATGTTAATTGTCAAATATTTTATGTTTGAAACTTTTGATTAACGTATCAAAATAATGACCTATCATTCTACAATAACTTTTTCCATCAATGAAAGAGTTTAAGGTTAAACATCTTGTCTTCTCCACTCAGTTTAGAAATTATATGTATATATACATAGAGATACATATAGATATAGATAGATATATTTTCGACAGAGGAGAACCTTCTGGGACTCTATACCCAAGCTATGAAAATGTCAAACTAGAAGTATCACATTTGTAGATACTTAAAAATCTAATCTTTGGTGCATAATATAAACCAGAAAAGCGACCAGACCTCTTGCCGCTGAATAAAGCCGGTCATGGAGTACATCCTGGTCCATGGTATCAAATGGTTCAGATCACTAAATGTTATCACTTTATTTAAGAAAAGATAAAGATGGTGTTGCACACCTAAAGAGTATAGAAGGTTCAAATGTGTAGTCTCCAACAGAAGATTAAGTATGTTTCTGGGCGCCTCAGGAATGGTCCCTTCTGGCTAGTCAGGGACTCTTGTGAAATACTAATGTAAGATGAGTGTGGGAGGACTCCCACACTAGTTCCTGTGGGTGCTCCTATGGGAGGCAAAATACCTCTACTTTTTTTAAAGTTTAATCAAATTCGAAAAGTCCAAGTCAATTTATCCAAACTTTTCGTCCTGAAATGCATAGGGATTCATGTACTTAGAACTGTTTTTGATGGATGAAACTTTGAAAAACGTCTTTTGAGTCATTATGAAAACAATACATGACTTACATGATTAAAAAGTTTGGATGAATTGACTTGGACTTTTCGAATTTGATTAAACTTAAAAAAAAAAAGTAGAGGTATTTTGCCTCCCATAGGAGCACCCACAGGAACTAGTGTGGGAGTCCTCCCACACTCATCTTGCATCACTTTATTTAAACCAGGTCGTGGTCTGGTTGAAAGCCACATTGTCTAGGTTTCATGGTGTGTCAATTTGAACCTGTAATTTGCTTGCTACCATTTAGTCCAATATTTTGAGTTGCACCGGTAGCTATGCTAGACTCCTTCAGTTTTAGTGCCCTCAGTGTCCAGGTTTCTTTGTCAGCAAAAGGGTGATAACTTATTATGCTTATGGCACTGTCCATTCTCTCAGTAAACAGTTTTTTTTATTTCATTCCAAAGTAGGTTTCTCAATGAGTTTTTGAGTTGGGTCCTGAGGAGAACAGAGTTAATAGAGGATTTGGTGCCTGCTTTTGCTTGGGAAATTATCTGGGGTACTTTGTTTAATAAATAGGACTAGAATTACCTATTGTTACCAATTCTTTGTGTCAATTCTGCTTTATTACTTGCCTCTGCGTACAACTGGAGGCCTGCAGGAAGCATAGATACAGCGATAACTCCTGCCAAACTCTCCTCTGCAACACACCCACACCCACACCCACTCCCTCTCTCTCTCTCTCTCTCTCTCTCCCACTCTCTCTCTCTCCCACTCTCTCTCTCCCACTCTCTCTCTCCCACTCTCTCTCTCTCCCACTCTCTCTCTCTCCCACTCTCTCTCTCTCCCACTCTCTCTCTCTCCCACTCTCTCTCTCTCTCCCACTCTCTCTCTCTCCCACTCTCTCTCTCTCTCCCACTCTTGTCACTCATCCAATACGTTTTCTCTGTTTTTGTCGAACTTTGATTTCAGACATTGGATACTCTATCATCTTTGCCTTAAGTCAGAATGGGCTTATGTTTTAGTTATTGGTTGTTTGCAACCCCAAGCACAGTACCTTCAAATATTTAGGTCAAGTCAGTACTGTGCTTTCAGTAGACAAAAAGGTTACATATGTGGACCATTACTCTTGGTAGGCCTCCCTCCACTTTGTGATCTAGAAACACATTTTTTCTGTAGCCATATTTGGTACAACCATTTTTATGTTTAGTGGCTTTATTGGTTCCCCAGTTGGAGAGTATTGTTTGATGCACTGAAAAGTGCCATCTTGTTTGCCTTTCATGGATTGCAGTGCATATTTCTGTATTTTTGGGAGGCCAAATACAATATACACTGGAAAACCCGGGATCTGCAACCACGTAGCTCGTTGATATTGTCTATCACAGATTGGCAGTGTTGAGGTAGTTTAAAACAGTTCCAGAGGAGGTGAAGTAGTGCCCAGTGTTTCCACATTCTCTCTAGCATCTTTCGGAATATCAGTTAGTATGCCGGCGGCTGTACTAAATATCACCAGTTCTTTAAATATACATAGTGGACTTTATGCTATTGGGCTCATCTGAAAGAAACAGGTTAGTGTTAGATTCCTTACCTTAGAATATCCCCAGGCGTCAGACTGGATCCGGAAAGTTTTAGTCAGCAGTAACCCTGCGCGTCGCTAGGCGTCGTCTGCGGCTCCGCGTCCGTGATTGCCGGGATGACGTCGTCGGAGTACTTAAACTCCGCCCTTGCACGCTGATGTCAGTTCTTCTTTTTTCCGCGCCAGCAAGCGCGGATCCGGGAAGAGCAGTACTCCAGTCAATTTTTGACTAACTTTTTGATCTCTTTTTATCACTTTTCAAGTCGACCCTTGACTTGCGGTGCCGCTAGGGATGCCTGTTTTTAAACCTTGCGAGGACTGTCACTGCCTGATGTCGGTGACAGACCCCCACCGATCATAAGTCGTGCCCCGACTGCCGGGCCTTGACCTCGAAGGCTAGACTGGAGCGGTCCCGTAAGCTGCTCGAGATTCGGCAGTCTGCTCCACGCCGCTCGAGGTCCCGGTCAAGAGAGTAAGTCGAAGGACCGGTCTCGGAGCCGCAGTCATCGCCGCTCGACGAGCCACCACCACTCGTCGGGCTCCAAGTCCTCGGGTAAGTCGAAGCATTCGAAAAAGGTCGAAGAGGCGTCATCACTCTTCCGACTCTCAATCCCCACCGCCACCGCGATGCGGCCGGTAGTTCGGCCGACACCGCTCAGGTGCCGCGTCTAGCTCCTTACCCGCTGGCCCTGGGCTGCACGTGACACCGGAGGAGGTCAGTGCTTTCCTCACTGCCATGAGGTCACGCTTCCCTCCGTCGGAGCCTGCTGAGGCGCCTTGTAGGTCCAACTGGGAGCCCTAGTGGGCCGGCGCCTCTGGCGCCGTCGGGTGCTCCGGCCTCCGTCGGGTGCTTCTGCCCCGGTGCCGCCGAGTGCTTCGGCACCTCCGGATGCTCCGTGGGTCCGACTGGGAGCCCTAGCGAGCCCCGGTGCCGTCTGGTGCTACGGCCCCGGTGCCGTCTGGTGCTACGGCCCCGGTGCCGTCTGGTGCTACGGCCCCGGTGCCGTCTGGTGCTACGGCCCCGGTGCCGTCTGGTGCTACGGCCCCGGTGCCGTCTGGTGCTACGGCCCCGGTGCCGTCTGGTGCTACGGCCCCGGTGCCGTCTGGTGCTACGGCCCCGGTGCCGTCTGGTGCTACGGCCCCGGTGCCGTCTGGTGCTACGGCCCCGGTGCCGTCTGGTGCTACGGCCCCGGTGCCGTCTGGTGCTACGGCCCCGGTGCCGTCTGGTGCTACGGCCCCGGTGCCGTCTGGTGCTACGGCCCCGGTGCCGTCTGGTGCTACGGCCCCGGTGCCGTCTGGTGCTACGGCCCCGGTGCCGTCTGGTGCTACGGCCCCGGTGCCGTCTGGTGCTACGGCCCCGGTGCCGTCTGGTGCTACGGCCCCGGTGCCGTCGGGTGCTACGGCCCCGGTGCCGTCGGGTGCTACGGCCCCGGTGCCGTCGGGTGCTACGGCCCCGGTGCCGTCGGGTGCTACGGCCCCGGTGCCGTCGGGTGCTACGGCCCCGGTGCCGTCGGGTGCTACGGCCCCGGTGCCGCCGGCCCGCAAGGTCCCCGGCGCCGTCGGGTGCTTCGGCCTCGGCGCCGTCGGGTGCTTCGGCCTCGGCGCCGTCGGGTGCTTCGGCCTCGGCGCCGTCGGGTGCTTCGGATCCGGGCCGTCGCCAGTCGACCTTACGACTCCTCCCCTGGCGCCGACCCCAAGGGTGTCGCTCCAGGCGCTGTCCCTGGACGACGTCGACTCCAGTTATAGCCCCGGTCTGGGACCGGCGCCGCTTGGTGCCGTCTCCGCCAGTGGGTGAGGCCTTCACCTTCGACCCAGGACTCAGGAGATGGATGACAAGGAGGACTGGGAGGAGTCTGAGGAGCCTCTGGCACTTCAATGCCAGTTGAGTCAGGACAGGGCAGAAGAGCTAAGGGAGGCCAGTGGTCTGGACACTTTGCCTGACACTGGATTAGTCTCTCCTCCCTCTGTGGCTTCGGAGGAGGGGGCTGCTTACAGCATGGTGTTGAACAGGGCGGCCAAAGCCTTGGCTTTTGAGCTCCCTGTCTTGGCCGTGAGGACTAGCCTCCTCACTGAAGTGCTCAAACCGCAGACAAGCTCCTGGAATCCTCTACATCTACTGCCGTTTAACGAAGCCCTCACTGACGTTCTGCTGGGCACCTGGACCAAGCCCTCCACAAGCCTCCCTGTGTATCGGAACGTGGGACCAGAAGTTTCAGTGGGCACAGCATAAGGGCAACCTTCCGACCACGTCCTGATCTCGGAGGGCACTGCGAGTCAGTTGCAGTAGTTCCACAAATATCAGCAATTCTTTAAGCAGAGATTAAACTCCAGATAAGAGCGGTGAGGCCACCTAAATAAGGGGGATAAATACCATTTTACGATTAAGGGGAATGAAGGACTATTACCCTAATAAATCTATGTAACGAGATGGGTCCCTTAGTCATTGAAATGAAGAGGGTAAACCTATCCAAACAGATAAGTGAAAGTGGAGTTGAGTTAAACAAAGCCCATTATTCTAGTGCCTTGAACTAAACAGGTAGGAATTTATAATAGCCTTTAAATCTTTTTATCTAGCAATGGTGCGTACCACCCAGACGCCCCTGCTTAGATTAACTCCCTGAATTTTGCCTACCGTGATAAGTGGTCTTGCCTTCTAACCGAAAGGCCACAAGGGCTACACCCTGTCCCCTCCATATTTATACATTCAATCAATCATCCCAATGACTCGAAGCAGCACATAGACGTCGTCCCCCACTCAATACGTCATGATATAGCCGACGCTCGAGATGCCGGTTCTAAGCATAATACATGGATGTTTGGCAGCCATATTATACAGGTCTATGGGAACTTGAGTTAACAAGACTGTTACTTAAGTCCGGGCGACGAAAAACGCCAGCCTTTTACTCATTGTATAAAGCATTCATAAAACAATAAGGCTTACCGAACTTAAGTTAAGTAATGGTAACCAATTTTAAGGGGTAAGAAGGACTAGTAACCAGGGCAATCGGGAGGCATCATTCCTCACTTAACACGTCATCAAAACGTCCTACGTTCAAGAAGCTATTTTCTAAGCATAATACATTGATGTTTAGTGGCCATGTTAAACAGGTCAATGACTGTGGAAACTTAAAATAACAGAACTGTCATTCTAGTTCAGACGGTTCAAAACAACGGCCATTAAATTGGTAGTGCAAATGGTTGATAGGACATTAAAGTGGCCATATAATGTAATGGTCAATGATTATGGAAGCTAGGGATGACAGAACTGGTTTTCAGGTTCAGACGGTGAAAAATGGCAGCCATTCATAGATAGTAGAAAAGACTAGTAAGACAACAAAGCTTTCTGAATTTAAGTTCGGACATTGAATGCCGGCAGTCAATTTAAGATGGTTAAGAAAGACTGGTAAACAAATCTTAAAACCATAGTACCCGAAATACCTCATAACCTATGACTTTATTTAGACGGTAAATTAAAGTGGCGAGTTAGAGGTACTTAAAAGATTGGGTGATTTGTCTAAGGCCCATGGTAGCCAAGTTACCTAAGTAGGTACGCAGTTCACTCAGTCGATTAATTACATAATAAAGTAGTATAAAACCTTACGGGCAACCCTAATCAAGAAAAGCTCCAAGCAGGAAACCGATTTTAACCGTGTCATCACTGCTATATTGATCACTTCAGACGACACGTGGTTGAAGTTTTATATCCATGGGTAGAGGTAAAAGATGTAATAAAAATTAGATGAGGAGGACTTACAGATGGAATACAGAGGGATCATGTACAGTACTAGAGACAATTATTAAAGACTAAAAAAAGTTATTAACAATAATTGGAATAACAAATATTGTATTGGCAATATTAGTACTTAACCACATCCCTACAATACCTGAGTTAAGCAATCGACTCAGCATATAATATTTCCAATCAGTTTAAAAAGAAATGGAATTCACTATCAGTATTATGACCAAATTTTTTTTTTAAATCTCTTTATTGAGCAAAATAAGCAATCCACTTGTGTACAAAGAAAAATGACATAAGCCTCCAACAGGCCCCATTTGTAGCATAGTCCAGTAAACCAACGGTCGTACAAAGGGATCATGGCAAGTGAGCATAACCCATTACAGTTTTCCATTTTTGCTTTCAATGAAATCATAAGCATGACATTATAGGAAATAAAATACAGAAATTAACCTAAATTTAAGAAAGAAATCATAACTGTGAGGTACGTGAGAACAGCGGAGCAGATTAATCAGCACACTAACATTGTTGAATTGAGGACAATTAGCAAGCGATTGCAAGTATCAGTGCAGTCTGCAGCAGGACAGGCCGCAGCAGGCGACACTAAAGGAGGAAGTCGCCACCAGTCGCGCAATGGGCACAAATCAAGTACATTCAGCACACAGGTTAGTCCCCTTCATCACTACCATCCTCTGCCGAGTGTGCGGCCAAGCTGTGCCCCCCCAAGAAGCAGCGGAACGGATGGGCACAGCGCCCTTCCACAAAGCATCCTAGCCCACACCCTCCGGCACAAGGGAGGCAATCGCACGGGATTGCGCCTCCTGGGTAAGTTTCGCAACATATGAGCGGTATGGCCCCCAGATGTCCAATGGTCGGGAAGCTGAGGGAAGTTGTTCGGAGTATTCCACACTGTTAATGTTGCAATAGGCCAGGCTACGGAGCCAAGCATGTGCAGTGGGGGGACGTCTAGCACACCAGAGCAACGCTATCTCTCTCTTTGCCAATAAAAAGCAAATGGCAGCCAGTTTACGGAGTGGGCGACGAAAATTGACCACATAGCCAAGCAGAGCTATTTCCAGAGTAGGCACCAATGTTAGGCCCAAAATGTCGCCCAGAACCTTGTGCACCTGGAGCCAATATTCCTGCAAACGTGGGCACGTCCAGGACAGATGGGCGAAATCAGCCTGCGGGGCACTGCATTTGGAACAGGAGTGCGGTCTGTTGGCATCTATCTTATGAGCAAGCGCCGGAGTGTGGTAAACCCGCCTCAAAATTTTAAAGTGTATAAGTTTGTCTGCTGTTAATGGACACTTCCCTAGTGCCAGTGCAGCACGCCGCCCACTGATCGTCCGTAATCTGGGTGCCGAGGTCGCCCTCCCACGCGGTCCCCACGGCCGCATCCGAGGAAGGAAGCGAGGCCAGGCAGAGTCTGTAGAGCTTGGAGACCACATGTGATCCTATCTGATTCTGGATTATGTATGTGAGCATGTCAGCGTCCGCGGGAGGAAGCGGGAATGTGCGAAACTCAGCACGCAGCATGGATCTAATCCTAGTCAGCGTGAAAGAGTCCATAAATGTTCGGTCCTTAAATCTCTGGTCCTCAGTTATGGAGAAAACATGGCCGTCTGGGAAGAGATCCCCGATCGTGGCCAATTGAAATTTGGATAGGGTACGACGCACCACCGGTTTACCAGTGATGGGGAGCCAGTGAGGGTTAGGCAACGGAAGAGCAGGGGAATACAGTTTTTCAATACGCAATAGCCGTCGCAGCTTCTCCCAGTCCCAGCACGTGGTGGAGACAGTTTGTATGTCTTGAGGGTCCCGGGAAAGCCCTCTGGGAAGGAGTGAATTAAGGGCCACAGGCGGCGCCAGATCGGCTTCTGGCCTCCGATAAAGAATTCTGGCGTCAGGGTGAAACCAAGAATAGGCATACGAGCATTGCGCAACTAAGTAATAAAGAAAAAAATCGGGCACTCCGAAGCCGCCGCGCTCATAAGGAAGCGTCAGCGTACGTAAGGCTACTCGGGGGTTTTTTCCGCCCCATACCAAACGCAGCAAGACGGATCAAAGTTGTGAAAAAAAAACCCCGGTGAGTGGGATGGGGATATTGTTAAATAAATATAAAAACCGAGGGAGTACAATCATTTTAATAATGGCAATCCGGCCAGCCATAGACAAGGGAAGTAGAAGCCAACGCTCTGTATTGTCTTCCAGGAAGTCAAAGGCACGGCCGTAATTTAAGCGGACGATGGACACCGTGTCCAAATGTACATGGATTCCCAGATATTTCACGGAGTCCGTGTTCCACTCAAGAGGGAAAGTGCTCGTCCATTGCGAGGTGGCGGGGATAAGCGGAAAAATTACAGATTTGTGCCAATTTATGCGAAGGCCCGAGAATTCGCCAAATTGGGTTATTTCCTGCATTAGGGGTTCCAAATTTGTCAGAGGAGTCCGAACATACAGAATCGTGTCGTCTGCATATAAAGAGACAAGGAGAGGGCTAGTGCGAAACTGGAGTCCGCGATGGAGGTGCTTCTCCTGAAAATGGTGCACCAGAGGGTCCATAGCAAGGATGAACAGCAAAGGAGATAAGGGGCAGCCCTGACGGGTGCCTCGGGAAAGAGTGAAGTTCGTGGAGATGGTGCCATTTAAACGGATCCGGGCAGTCGGTGCTGTATATAGCAGTTCAACCATCGCCACAAACATCTCAGGCATACCCATACGCCTCATGACCGATAGAAAAAAGGGCCACTCCAAAGTGTCGAATGCCTTTTCGGCATCCAAGAACACCGCTGCAGCAGGGGTGGCAGGGTCAATTCTGTGCAAAACCGAGAACAGCTTACGCAAATTGAGGGAGGTGGACCTGTGTGGAACAAAGCCGGATTGGGCCTGAAATAATAGATCCCATCAACAGGGACACACGGATCGCAAGGACTTAAGCCAAAATCTTATAGTCCAAATTTAATAAGGACAGGGGCCTATAGGAACTGCATAAGGAGGCATCGCGGTCCGGTTTGGGAAGAAGGACAATCACCGCCTCTCGGAGTGTGGGTGGGAGAACGCCAGACTCAAGAGCCTCCGCGTAGACCTCAACTAGTTTTGGTACAAGTTCCTCTTTATACTCCTTGTAAAAATCAGCAGAGTAACCGTCAAGGCCCGGGGCCGAAGAGCCCCGCAGTGAATCAATGGCCTCAACAATGCTATCCGGAGTTATGGGCATGGCTAGAAAGTCCTGCATATATTTTTCGAGGTATACCATGGCAATCTCACTCAGATATGGGCCGGGGTCGCGCCGCTCGTCCACAAGCGAGGAGGTGTATAAAGTTTTGTAGTATGTCAAGAAAGTGTTGCATACAGCAGGAGTGGAGTAATGTCGTGTGCCCTGCGTGTCCACAATTTCTGATATATATGCCGCCTGGTGGGGAGGAACGGAGCATCTGCGCGAGCAGTCTGCACGGTCGTTCACCCTCACCATATTGACGTGCCGTATAGTGTTTGCCCAGAAAGCGCAATTCCCTGTCCGCAGTGTCCCTGAATTCCAACAGCAATGCCAGTCGTCTGGCCTCCCTGGATGTCGATGGGGATGTAAGTATTTCCCTCTCTAGTGCAGAGATCTCAGTCTCAATGCGGGTCAGGGTGGAGCGAATCTCCCGCAGTGCCCCCACGTGTTTAGCAATGCATGCCCCGCGAATGGTGGCCTTGAAACCCTCCCACAGCGTGGCCCAGGAACCCACAGTGCCCGTGTTAATGTCGAAGTACTCGTCAATGGCTCCGCGGATCTCTTCTTTAAAAACCGGATCTTGCAGGGCTCTGCCAGGGAAGCGCCACTGTCTTTCATAGCCACCCAACCTAGGGACCAATAGAGTCAAAACAGGAGAGTGGTCTGATAGTGTGCGCGGCAGGGTGGAGAGGCCCTCCACCCAGCCAGCGACGCCAGGGGAGAGGAGCCAATAGTCAAGTCTAGTACTAGTGTTGTGGAAGCCGGAATGATGTGTATGCTCAGGAACATTGGGATGCAGTCGAGCCTCTGTCGATTAGGGAAAAATGTGTACAGATTTCTGCAAGTACTGATCTGGCCTGACTCTAGCAGTCCGGGAAAGGGGAGGTACTGTCTCTACCCGGGTTCATTAACAGGTTAAAGTCGCCCCCCATCACTAATAGATCTATGTCTGAGTGGAGCAGCATCAGTTGGAGGCCCTGAAAAAAGGCGGGAGAATCCACGTTTGGACCATAAACCCCCACCAGTGCGATCTTGTACCCCAACAGCACACCAGAAATCAGCACATATCGGCCCTCATCATCTGACTTACTACCAGTTAATACAAAGGGAACACATCTGTGCACAAAAATAGCAACCCCTCTAGCATATCCACTGTAATTCGAAGAAATTCTGTGTGCTCCCCATCCCTGAGCCAACAAAGAAGCGTCTGCCTGCGCCAAGTGAGTTTCTTGCAGAAAAAGGACATCAACCTTGTGTCGTGCCGCATAGTTCAAAACCTGCTTGCGCTTACGCGCGTTGTTTAAGCCACGAACATTCCATGACATAAGCGTGAGTCTGGACGGGCCAGACTGCAAACCTACCCCGGCCATAGCGCTGCATCAAAAAGGACAGTCAAGCTTGCATCATACAGTCCACCCCCAGTAGTCCCAGCAATACTCACAATCAAAAATGACCAAACAAATAAAGCAATCCCCGCCCTCCACCCGCCACCCAGCCTCCCCAGAGAGGCAAACCCTAAACAAGCGCTGACGTGAGGTACAAAACTTAACATGTAATGACAATGCCATCACTCGAAAATGCAGCAAATAAACCAAAACCCCAAAGAAGGAAGACAAGTAGGCATACGCCATAGGGGGTAGCAACGCCACACCATGCGGGCGGCCCAACTAAAGCGACCACAGTAGTGGTGACAATTGAACAAGTGTCAAAGAAAAAGGAGGCCACATCAAGTCAGCAGCACTGCGAACTGGTTCCAAAAAATAGCCAATAAAGAGCCTTCAGCCTTGGCCGGTCTCAGCAAATAGGTCTGCACTGGATTGTGTGTCATTCCGGGTCGGTGAGTGCGCCGCAGACCCAGAAGCCGATGGGGAACCCTGCCGTCTGTAACCTTGACAAAAGTCCTGAGCCTCCGTGGAGGAGTCAAAGATGCGGTATCTGGCGTTCACATCAACCTTCAATCAGGCAGGATACAACATACCGTATTTTAAACCAAGATTACGAAGAGTTGCTTTGACCCCATTATACTTGCGGCGGGCCTCCTGAACCATGAGCGTGAAATCCGGGAAGAAGGATAGGACCCTGCCCTGCCACCGTACCTCGCAGGCCTCGCAGGCAGCGCGAAGCGCGGCGTCCCGATCCCGGAAGTTCATGATCCTGGCGATTATGGGCCTCGGGGGTTGACAGGACCACATTTTATAGCCTGCAAATCCTCTTAGCCTCCTTCTGCCTCAGGGTAATCTCTCTATCTTCACACCTTCTGTTGGCCAACACATGTTCAATTCCATAAAACCAAAATGCAGGGTCAGTGGCATGAACTTGTTTATAGTGTTTTGCCATAGGGTACCTCATATCACCTCCCAGTATCGCTGTACTGTGCTCCTGAATTCTTACTTTGAGGCTTCTTGTTGTGCTCCCCACGTATATCAACCCGCAGTCTCAGCCAAGTACATAAATCACGAAGGTGGTATTGCAATTTATGAATTCATTGATTGTATACTGTTTCTGGTTTTTGAATACAAATTCCTTAGGCTTGTTTTTGCCAAACAAATATACGTCACAGGAACCGCAACTAAAGAAACCACATGATTTCTTTGCTAGCCATGTATCTGAAAGAAACACGTTAGTCAGATTCCTTACCTTAGAATAACCATAACCCCCAGGCATCAGACTGGATCCGGAAAATGTTCGTCAGCAGTACCCCTGTGCGTTGGTAGGAGTCGTCTCTGGCTCCACATCCGTCGTCGGCGTCGTAATCGCTGGGATGACTTCATCAGAGTACTTAGACGCCGCCCTCGCGCTGGGTTGTTACTCCCACTACTTTCTGGTTCCCAAGAAGGGCAAAGGGGGCCTACGCCCTATCTTGGACCTCAGGAGCGTCAACGGCTTCCTCCTGAAGGAGAAGTTCAAGATGCTGACGTTAGCTCTTGGATGCCCTGGACCCTGGAGACTGGATGGTTGCGTTGGACCTGCAGGACGCTTAGTTCCACATTCCCGTCCTGCCGGCCCACCGGCGTTACCGGTGGTTCACGGTAGGTCACGAGCACTTTCAGTTTACCGTGCTCCCCTTCTGCCTCACCAGTGGCACTCAGGTGTTATCGAAAGTGATGGCGGTGGTCACAGCTCATCTGCGCAGATCAGGGGTTCCAGTCTTCCCCTATCTCGACGACTAGTTGTTGAAGGCGGGCTCGCCCCAAACAGTCGTCGCCCACCTCCAGACTACGGCCGACCTCCTGCATTCGCTGGGGTTCTCAGTCAACGTGCCAAAGTCACACCCGAGTCCCTCCCAAAAGCTTCTCTTCATCGGAGTGGTTTATCCTCCCGAACAGCGGGTTCAGGATATTCAGGCTCTGATTCCGATCTTTCAGCCTTTATCCCGAGTCTCGGTCATGATGGTCCTACGGCTGCGGGGTCTGATGGTTTCCCGCATCCTGCTGGTACATCACGCCAGGTGGCGGATGCGGGCTCTGCAGTGGCACCTGAAGTTCCAGTGGGCTCAACATCAGGGCAACCTGTCCGACCATGTCTTGATCTCGGAGGGCACAGCAAGACCGTTGCAGTGGTGGCTCATGGACCGCGATTGGGTCAATGGCAGATCCCTCTCCCTACCCCAACCGGAGCACACAGTGGTGACTGATGCGTCCCTCCTGGGATGGGGGGGGGACAGATGGGAGAGGCAGAGTCCCGAGGCCTCTGGTCTCCGTCCCGAGGCCTCTGGTCTCCGTCCCGGGGCCTCTGGTCTCCGTCCCGGGGCCTCTGGTCTCCGGCGGAGCCCCGGGGCCTCTGGTCTCCGGCGGAGCCCCGGGGCCTCTGGTCTCCGGCGGAGCCCCGGGGCCTCTGGTCTCCGGCGGAGCCCCGGGGCCTCTGGTCTCCGGCGGAGCCCCGGGGCCTCTGGTCTCCGGCGGAGTCCCGGGGCCTCTGGTCTCCGGCGGAGTCCCGGGGCCTCTGGTCTCCGGCGGAGTCCCGGGGCCTCTGGTCTCCGGCGGAGTCCCGGGGCCTCTGGTCTCCGGCGGAGTCCCTCTTAGTGCATCACCCTGGTGGTTCAACACCTGGCAGGTTCCCTGAACGCCAGGGCAGACAAACTCAGCTGTCGGTGCATGATGGATCACGAGTGGCGTCTGAACTCGGATGTGGCGCAAGGTCTCTTTCAGCAGTGGGGAGAGCCTTGGTTAGATCTATTTGCCACCGAAGAGAAAGCGCAATGTCATCAGTTCTGCACGTTGGAGTCTCCAAGGCAGCACTCGCTTGGAGACGCTTTTCGTCGCAAGTGGAGTTGCGTTCTGTTATACTCCTTACCGCCTATACCACTTCTGCCCAGAGTACTGAAGATCAGGCGTGACCGGGCCCAAGTCATCCTTGTGGCTCCAAATTGGACACGAAAATACTGGTATCCCGAGCTACTCAGTCTGTCAATCGATCCCCCGATTCGACTACCTCTTCAGGAGGACCTTCTGTCGCAGCAGCAGGGGACGGTTCTCCACCCAAACCTGTCCAGCCTCCACGACCATGCGTGGAGATTGAGCGGCGACAGTTGATGCCATTTAACTTGCCTCCTGAAGTCTGTGATGTCATTCTGGCAGCCAGGCGTCCCTCCACAAAAACGGTATACGCCTGCAGGTGGAACAAATTTGTGGCATGGTGCACAGCGAAGGCTGTGGATCCCTTTCCGCCCCTCTTTCTCAGGTTCTCCTATTTCTTCTTTCCCTGGCCCAGCAGGGATATCTTTCAGCTGTTTCAGCCTTCTTGAGGCTTCCTGATCAGCCTTCTCTCTTTAAGTTCATTGTTGTAAATAGGTTCTTAAAAGGCATTACTCACATGTTTCCTCCTGTTCCCTTCGTAATGCCTCAGTGGGACTTGAATCTGGTGTTAACCTATCTGATGTGTGCTCTTTTTGAGCCACTCCACAACTAGCCTCTTCGTCTTCTGACTCATAAAACTGCTTTCCTGGTTTCCATGGCTCTTTCTTCTAAACTTTCCTTCCTCTCTGTCCATCCGGACAAAGTTGTTCTGAGGACTCGTTCTTTTCTACCCAAGGTTGTTACTGCCTTTCACATTGGCCAGACCATTACCTTGCCCACCTTCTTTCCGCCTCCTTCGAAAGAGGAAGAGAGGCTCCACCGTCTTGACCCAAAATGTGCGCTTTCCTTTCACTTGTACCGCACACACCAGTTCTGGGTGGACAACCAACTTTTTGTTGGCTACGTGGGCGCTAAGAAAGGACGGGCGGTGCACAAATGGACCATCTCTAGTGGGTCGTTTTGTGCATCAAGGTCTGCTATTCCTTGGCTAAAAAGGATCCTCCTGAGGGGATGCCTGCCCATTGCACACGGGCCACATCGACTACTACTGACCTGGGACGGAGAGTCCCTTTGCAGGACATTTATCAGGCAGCTACGTGAGCCTTTCTGCACACGTTTGCCAAGCACTACTGCCTCGACAGCCATGTTCGGAGGCATGGCTTCTTTGGCCGTTCGGTTCTCTAGGACTTTCTGGTGTGATATTGGTTCGCAGACCCACCACTGGAGTTGGTATTACTGGGGTATCTATTCTAAGGTAAGGAATCTAATTAACATGTTTCTTTAAGATGCACAAGTTACTTACCTTCGGTAACGATATATCTGTAAGAAACAGTAGTTAGGGTTAGATTCCTTCCCGCCCCACCCATCCTCCCCGTTTCTGCGAACCGATATCTAGGGTTAAGAACATCCCTTTCAGGGCCCTAGTTTCATGGCACCAGTGTGGGTTTCTTGCATGTCTGTGTTCCTGGTGTGGAAAGCTATATACAGAACTGACGGCGCTTGAGGGAGGCGTCTAAGTACTCTGACGACGTCATCCCAGCGATGCCGACGACGGACGCGGAGCCGCAGACGACGCCTACAGACGGGCAGGGATACTGCTGACAAAATCTTTCCGGATCCAGTCGGACGCCTGGGGGTTATTCTAAGGTAAGTAATCTAAATAATGTTTCGTACAGATAAATGGTTACCGAAGGTAAGTAACTTGTGCATGTGCAGGTCTATATGTAATAACATAGCTTGGACAAAGCCGGTCTTTCAGTGTTTGCATTTTCCTGTATGTTACAGAAGGGTTCCTGGTTAATGCTTTATTCAAAGTAGGCACTTCTAATAACATATGCCAACTTTTCTTTAAGATTCTAAAGATTCAATCACTGTATGTGGTATATTTGGTTATAAGGATCAAAAATCAAGGGTTAGGGAGTGAAGAGGTAGTGCTCGTAAGAGTACTATGGTGGATGCATCCTCCTCCGTGCAATGTTTTAGGAAACAAAAAGATCCACCTCAAAGTGGATTTTGTATGTCTAGAGGTGTAAGGCATACACAATATTTGTTAAAATACCCCTCACACACCAAAAGGGCCCTTGGTGTCATGCTTCTTCATCGGGGTATTCCCGCCCTACTGCGGGACGTGGCGTGCTGCGACAGGAGACTACGCTGAAGCACTTGGTTTTTGTAAGTGCTATGTGTGGTGTATTTGTTGTGAGTGAAGTAGGGTCAGGGTTGAGTGAAAAAGTGTTGTTAAAAAATACCTGCCCTTATGGATACAAAACAACTTTATTTGGTCATAGGCTGGTACCGTTAAAAGGGTGTGTCGGAGAAATCACGCCAATAATGTGCTGAATCTCCTGGGGGTGTCAACATGTTTCGAAGCTGGGAAAGCTTCTTCGTCAGGACGGAGTAAGATCCCTCTGTCACTCACTATGTTGCTATCAATATGTGAAGAAAAAGTATATACAAGTGATCTAAAATACAATACCTATGTGGTACGTGTATACGATTTGTAAAGCTCTATCAGTATTTCTGAGAATAAGCCTGTAAAAGAGCACAGTTACTTCACGTGCGCTTCCCAATGCGCAGGCACAGATCACGTATGGAAGAAAAAGGTGATGCACAGTGACTTTTGTAGACCTAGTATGCTACAGTTAATCATTGGTATTGTGACCTGCTGTGGTAAAGGAAGGGGGGGAGGGAGGGACAATACACAACAAAACAAACATAGAACAGAACGCACACACTCTATAAGGTAAAATCCAAAGTGGATTGTCTCTAGTTTGAAAGAAACACAAAACGGCTTGGACACTGCGGACTCTGTTGCCAGGATTATGCGTTCTTCAGTTACCGTAAGGAGAAGTGCTTGACTCAAGTCGTCGGAGTTCTCTCCGGATGTGCAGGCAGCGCTTCTAGACCGCCTTTCGATGGTTCTGGGCTGTTTGGGAAAAAAAGCAGACTCCGCCTTAGAAAGATTCAAGGACAGCAAAGCTACAGCCAAATCTCTGGGCCTACAGGCGCAGCCTAGAGGTTCCTCCTACAACAGGTACAGAGGTTTTGGAAGGTCGTCCTTTCGGACCTACAGGCAACCTCTGCAGCAACAGCAGCAGCAGAATACCCTGTATAAGACCTACAGGGGCAAGAACAGAGGTCGTCCACGAGGTCGTCAGCCCTCCTCCTCCTCTACCTCCTTCCCCATCTTGCCACAGCAAAGCAGCCCTAGACCCACCATTCTGGATCATGTGGGTCCTGTGGGGGGGTCGGCTTACCCATTTTCTACAAGATTGGGAATCGGTCACTTCGGACCTTTGGGTTCTAAATCTTGTGGAAAATGGGTATGCTCTTCCCTTTCGGGAATTCCCTCCGAATTACCCTCCTAGCCAAGGGGCATGTTCGAAGGACCACCTTCTTATCCTTACATTACTAAAAAAAATGTGCAATAGAGGTGGTTCCGGAGCAGGAAAGGGGTCAGGGATGCTACTCTCTGTATTTCCTCATTCCCAAAAAGGATGGCAGGTTGCGTCCAATCCTGGATCTCAGGATCTTGAATCTTTTTCTCAAGCAGGAGAAGTTCAAGATGCTCTCCCTAGTGCAGGTTCTTCAGGCGCTGCAACAGGAAGACTTGATGGTGTCGATCGACTTGCAGGATGCATATTTTCATATCCCGATCCTGAAGTCGCGCAGGAAGTATCTCCGTTTTACAGTAGGGTCGCAGCATTATCAGTTTGCGGTTCTCCTGTTTGGACTTACTACTGCACCTCGAGTATTCACCAAGGTGATGGCAGTGGTGGCAGCCCGTCTCAGGAGGTCGGGGATTCCAGTTTTCCCCTATCTGGACGACTGTTTGATCAAAGCAGAGTCGCCAGAGAAGGTGCTTAATCATCTGCAGGTTACAACTCAGTTGTTGTACAAATTAGGTTTCTCGATAAACGTGCCCAGGTCACACCTGGTGCCCTATCAGCGCAACCTGTTCATATGGGGCGGTACTGGACACTACTGTCTGTCGAGCATTACCACCTCCACAAAGGATTCTCGACATTTAGGAAATGATTCCCCTGTTTTACAATTGACAGGTCGTTCCAGTCCTGAAGGTCCTTCGCCTGCACGGTCTGTTTGCTTCTTGCATTCTGTTGGTCAACAGTGCACCCTGGCACATGAGGACGCTTCAGTGGTGCCTCCGCAGGAAGTGGTATCAGCACAATGGAGATCTCAGGGAGTCTGTGAGGATCTCCAGAGAAGCTGCAGCGGATCTGTCTTGGATGAGCGTGGAGGGGAATCTGTCTCAAGGGAAGCCTTTCCATCTTCCTCCATCGGTGGCCACAGTGATAACAGATGCATCCACTTTAGGGTAGGGTGCTCATCTGGGGGACCTGCAGATCAAGGGTCTTTGGTCTCCGGAGGAAAGGTTGCTTCACATCAACCTTCTAGAGTTACAGGCGATATGTTTTGCGCTCAAGGCCTTCCTCCCTTTTCTTCGCAGTCAGTCGGTTCAAGTCCTGACTGACAACACTGCCGCGATGTGGTATGTCAACAAGCAGGTAGGAGTGGGGTCGCATTCTCTGCAGAGAGGCTCTGCGTCTTTGGTCTTGGGTTCAGGACCATCAGATTTGCCTGATGGCAAATCATCGGGCCGGAGTTCTGAACCTGCGTGCAGACAGTCTGTTGGCAGTTATCTGCTGACCAAGAGTGGAGGCTCCATCCGGAGGTGGTTAGTCACGTCTTTCGGACGTGGGGAACTCCTGGGGTGGACCTGTTTGCCACTCAGGAGAACGCTCACTGCCCTTCATACTGCAGTCTCCAGTATCCGATGCAGTGAGCTTTGGGGGAGGCGTTTCGTTAGAGATGGGACTCATATCTCCTTTACGCGTTTCCTCCCATACACTTGATTCCTCTGGTTCTGAGGATGATTCGCCAAGACCGAGCCCAAGTCATTTTGATCGCCCCGGATTGGCCAAGAAGGGTGTGGTATACAGATCTTCTCCACCTCTCCTCGTGCCCTCCGTCCATCTCCCTCTCAGGGCAGACCTCCTCTCGCAGTCGCAGGGGCAGGTTCTACACCCCCACCTCCAGAGCTTACACCTGCATACCTGGAGATTGAACGGGGCAACCTGAATTCTTACTCTCCTGCCTGACGTGGTGGACGTTATACTATCGGCCAGGCGACACTCCACCAAGTCTATCTATTCCTATAGGTGGTCCAAATTTGTCGATTGGTGTGGGGAGAAGTCTATTGACCCTTTAAGGGCTCGTTTATCCAACATCCTACAGTTTGCTCTCTCTCTAGCTCTGCAAGGCTTTGCTGTAGCTACTGTGAAGGGCTATTTATTGGCTTCTTCGGCGTTCCTTTTCTTGCTGGATCAGCCGTCCTTGTTTCAATCATCTATTGTGTTACGGTTCATTAAGGGCCTTACCCACAAATTTCCACCCACTCCATTTATTGTGCCTCAATGGGACTTAAATCTTTTCTTAACATACTTAATGGGTTCTCCCTTTGAACCCTTGCACAAGCTTCCCTTAAGGATATTATCTTTTAAAACGGTTTTTCTCATTGCCATTACCTCGGCAAGGAGAGTAAGTGAGCTTCAATCTGTGAGTTCGAAACCCCCATTCCTGACCATTCATGCTGATAGAATGGTACACCGGACCAGGGCTGCATTTCTGCCTAAGGTGGTAACTCCCTTCCATCTGGGGCTGTCCATTACTCTTCCTACCTTTTATCCTCCCCCTCACCCTTCCAAGGAGGAGGAGCGGCTTCACCGTTTGGACCCTGAGTTTTTACCTCTATAGGACTAAAGACTTTCGAGTGGATGACCAGCTCTTCGTGGGCTTCATTGGCTGCAGGAAAGGCAGAGCTGTGCACAAGCGCGCCCTTTCAAGATGGATTATCTTGTGCATCAAGATCTGTTACTCTTTGGCCGGTAAGGAACCTCCAGAGGGTATAAGAGCTCACTCTACCAGGGCAAAGTCTTCTACATCTGCCTTATCTAGAGGTGTTCCTGTGGGGACATTTGTAGAGCGGCAACTTGGGCCTCCCTCCATACTTTCGCGAAACATTACTACTTAGATTCCGAAGTGAGGAGGGACGGTCACTTAGCGCGTTCCGTCCTACAGGACTTTTTGGTATAGAAGGGTGGACACCCTCCTCTGGGAGTGGGGACTGCTGTGGGACTACAGTATCTGCCTGTGGATTCCTCAGTGACCCACCTGCCTCCCCGTTGTCCACCCTTGTATACCTGCAATGGTGATTATTTCTATCTGTTTCTTTTAATGGAATTGTATTATTGTGTTTGCTTTAATGCATTGATTTCACACTGTGTGTTGGTTTGAATACTATGTACTATGTAAGCTGTATATATTTGTGTCGGTCCGTCCGTGTGCCTCGAAGGCACAGAAAAAAAGGGCGGAACGAACGTCATCACGCCGACGAGGCTCTTATGGCTCTGGTGATGTCAGCAGAGCCGCGCGCGGAGCCATGCTTCTGTGAAGTCGTCCTCGTCTGCGTGGAGAGCTACGAAACATTTCCGAATGCTGCTGGCGCAGGGGATATTCACAAGGTGAGGAATCCGCAGGCAGATACTGTATCAACCTGAAAAAGCGTTACCTAAGGTAAGTAATTTGTTCTTCTTGGGTGTTCGCCCACCCAGACTAGTCGCATGATGAGAATGCTGCGTAAAGTATGAAAGAAGCTACCGGTCAGGACTATAGAAATATTGAGAAACAAATAGAAGAATCAGGGTAGCATCACCATTTTAATAATAGCAGTACTGCCAGCAGTAGATGGAGAGAGCTTAATCCAGCGATTATTCTGGGAGGGCTGTATCGATTTGCAGGGCCATAGTTGAGGCGAACTACCTCCGGACTGTTCCTGTGCAGATAAATGCCCAGGTAATTCAGGGATTTAGTGCACCATTGCAGGGAGAAGTTGAAAGGGCAGATTGATAGGGCAGAGAACAGTGGCATCTGTTAGCGTAAACATTTCTGATTTTCCACAAATTTATAGTCGGTCAGAGAAAACACAGAACTTGACAGTCTCCCAGAGCAGGGTGGAAAGATTAGTCTCGGAGGTCCTTAATAAAGAGCATGATATTGTCAACATATAGAGAGGTCAAAAAGGGGCCTCAATGAAACCGCAATTCGCGAGCCAAGTGGTTATCCTTAAAATGGCGAACTAGGCTGTCCATTGCAATGATAAATAACGGGTGACTTCTGTACACACTGATCTGTTAATGTGCCACTCTAAGACGGGCCAATAGAGCCGCATAGAGCAGCCGGACTAGGTCTAGGAAGCCCTTAAGTATTCCTAGGTTCCACAGCGTTGTGTACAGTAAAGACCATTCAAGTCTATTGAAAGCCTTTTCAGCATCCAGGAGCAGAGCAGCAGCAGGGAGGTCAGGAGTGATCTGGTTGCCGGCGAACACTGTGCGAAGATTCACAGAATTGGAGTGGTTTGTGACAAAGCCAGATTGCAGCGGAGATATTATACTGTCCATAAGTAGGGAGAGACTTGTGGTGAGGAACTTGGCCAGAATTTTATTATTGTGGTTCAGAAGGGACCGGGGCCTCACATTTTTGCTTAACTACATTACCTCGCGAGCCGGAGGAGTTACATGTCATATGGTCTGCAGGTCAAATCTCAGAGTTTATGCTCTATAGTCTGCAGTTCCTCCCTAATGGAGCGTGTGCTTTGCGATTCAGACCTCTCTCATGTAAGCCTTAAATGCCTTCCAAAGCACCATGTGTTGTACAACTCATCCAGTATTCAATGCAAAGTATTCTATAATAGCGTCTCGGACCTCCACCTTAAAAACCTCATCTTACAATGCATTGTCCAAGAACCGCCAGGTCATCAGGGGTGGCACAAAATTGGGGATCTGTAGAGTTTACAAGACTGGTGTGTGATCTGATGATGTGCGAGGGAGGCTATCTACATTGGTAACCATGAGCAGTAGGTCAGGGGTAAGATTACAAGGGTCCATATGCGAACATGCACCATGAGGGTCTGATTAAAAAATGTACCCCCTATCGAGTGTTTGTCTGAAGCGCCAGGCTTCAGCAAGGTGGAAAGATCTCAAGATGGTGGAGAGCGCCTGCATTGCACAGAGGTTTGGACATGTGGCCCGTGCCAGTGGAGTCCAAAGAAGGGCGGAGTCAGGGACAGGGGGGAGGCTGGCGGCAGGGTGGGTGGAAACATTTTAAGGAGCATGCCAATTAAATATTACCTTAGCATAGTATATAACAGCCTTTCAAGCTATATGAACAATAATAAAGCATACTAGTGCCCCAGTGTAAAGCGGGCGGTATCAAAGTTGCTTCAGGCCGGAGGTCAGCACATCCTAAGCCTGTTGCAGTATCAAAAGTCAGTAAGGTGGAAAGACTACGGATCCTCCGGAGCCCCGGATGGGTGAGGAGGTGGACGGTCCGCCACAAGGCGCTCAGGTCCCAATACCATGTTTGCAAAAGATGGTGACCTCTGCAGGAGAATCAAAAATATGTGTTCGAGGCATGTGGGCTGCTGAATTCATATCTGTGCATAGATCGCCGCCTAGTGTTGGGTCCGGATGATTGCACATTGTTGTCCTGGAAGAGTCTTTGAAGTATCACGAGATAGGTGGCTCCTCCCTCGGACTACAGTGCGCATGGGCATCCTCTCCATCCTCAGATTGTTTTTTTCCGCCATTGGGTTCGGATGTACCTTCCAGCACTCCAAGTTCGGAATCAAAGAAAACTTTTAGAAAAGGCCAAAAGGCCTTCGCTTTCGTCGGTATTGTTTGCGTTCGGTACCGAAAGACTTTCATAAACTTTGTTGCACTCCGGTCGTCGGATCGGGCCATTAGGCCTTCTCGACGCCACGTGGACCGACGGTCGATGGAACGAAGTCCATTCAAATACTGCCCGCAGTGCAACTCAAAGTTCCCGCACACAGATAAGCATCCAGTGTGCAACAAATGTTTATCTCCAGATCACAATGAAGATAATTGTCTAGCCTGTGCCCAGTTCCGATCCAAAAAGACAATACGGAATCGGCGATCGGCGAGGCAAGAAATGCAGAGGTCGGCACCGGAGCCCGAGAATATCTTCGATGAGGAAGAACTAGTCCACGCCGAAGACTCTGATCAAGACGAACAATACTCCAAGAACGACTCTGAATATTATATCGACGAAGAAGAAGAAATCGTCGATATCGAAGACTATGATCAAGACATTGTAGCTGTCGAAGACGACTCCAATGACAACGGGGGGCGAACCGTGAGTACACCGCCCCATATAGACACTACACCTATGTTCGAGGCATGTGGGCTGCTAAATTCATATCTTTTGCATTAGATCGCCGCCTAGTGTTGGGTCCGGATGATCGCACATTGTTGTCCTGGAAGAGTCTTCGAAGTATCCTGAGATAGGTGGCTCCTCCCCTGGACTACAGTGCGCATGGGCATCGGCTCCATCCCCAGATTGTTTTTTTCCGCCATTGGGTTTGGATGCGGTCTCGACGTCTCTCTGTCGGAACCGAGAAAACTAGCTTTTTTCAGGCCAAAAGGCCTTAGATTCATTGCGACGGTATTGTTTGCGTACGGTCTCGAGTTCTTCCGTCTCTTTGAGTCGGAATCTACGGAGTCGTATCACTCTTCGGACATCGAGGCCTTCTCATCGCAACACGACCGCAACTTCTTAGCATGGAGCGGAGCCCGTTTAAATACTGTCCCCTCTGTGGGTCAAAATACCCACATATCGATGTGCACCCGGTCTGTAACAAGTGCCTCTCGCCGGACCACAACGAGGACAACTGCATGGCCTGCGCAAGATTCAGGTCAAAAAAGACACTCAAACTTCGGCGCGCGGTGCGCCTTGAGGCCAGACAAGCGGCCCCGGATCCAGAAAACATCTTCGGTGACCAAGGAGAGGAGGGCCAGAGCAATCATCTTCAAATCTCACCGCCCGCGACGGACATCGAGGCGGATCCGGAAGACGACGACGGAGTCGTGGGTCAAGGCCTTGAATACGTCGACGAGGTAGGGGACGTCGAAGAAGTTTATGGGGCCGCGGAAGATAGCTCAGGGGATGAGCTATGCCCCGAAGGTTACACGGATCAGGCTCGGGTCACGGGATCGCCAGTCGGCCTTACCCAAGACCCCGCACCGCAAGCCACGGCCCCGCCTTCAGGCCCGGCCACGGACATACTTGCTGCGCAGCCCGTATCGAAACCGAAAATGAAACAAACGGTATCGACTACACCTAAAATGGCCGACCCGAAACTTACGGACTCAAGCGTCCCTAAAATGGCGGCCGCTCCCCCAAAAACACCAAAGCCTGCTGCCTCATCGACTCCGTCGGCCTCCGGTCCACAGAAGTCGAAGAAAACTGTCGATTCGACAGTGTCGAAATCGTCGGCGGAGGAGGTTTCCTCTAAGAAGGGAGTTCGGCACGGGTCGACCGGTGCAACGCCGTCTAAGCCCGCCAAAGTCAGCGACAAGACTCCGGTGCCGACTGTAAAATCACACGGATCGAAAGCGGAAAGCTCAACACATCGGTCCAAGGACTCTGTGTCCACGGCTGCAGCATCAACGTCTAAGACTCAAAAGGGCCAACAAGACGTCGGATCCGAAGGCAGGGTGAAGGCCTCCTCGGCGGCGCCAAGTGACGCTATAAGTGACGCGTCCCCCATCGTCTCTTCACTACAGAGAATTCGGGACAAGGCCTCTGCAACGTCGGCTCCGACGCCGTCGCACCAGAAGCCGATGGACTTGCCGGCAAAGCCTGCTGGTAAACTTCTCTTCCTTCTGCCGCCAAAGGAGGCACCGAAGTCCTTTACGCCAAAGACGGCGCCAAAAACGTCGGAATCATCAACGTCTGGAGCACTTTCCGGTCGACTACTCGACTCAGGAGAAGATTCTGAGCGTTTTATCGACGCAGACACGGGCAAATTGACCCTTTACAAAAGAAAGATCACTTCACAGCCAGTGGACTCTTATGTTATCCCACTGAAGAAGAAACGGCTTGCTCAGGACGCTTCAGCCCTGATAGAACCTATACAGCCTCCTCCTAGAAGGAGCCCAACACCTTCCCCAGAACACTCCGAAGGTGAGGGATATGGAGAAGATGACCAATACACTTTCCCCATCAATGAACCCGATGCACAGCAAGATTCCTATGACGACATAGGTGACCAAGATACCCAAAATGTGGGGCAGGACCCACAGCCTTTCATTGCACGTGCATCCCCAACAGAAGATTCTGCAGGATTTCATGCACTCATTGAACGGGCAGCTGCTAATCATGATGTGGACATGCATGCTGACCCAGTTGAAGAAGACTTTCTATTTGACACTTTTTCAGTGTCAGAAAGGACAGTAAAGACACTGCCTATGCTCAAAGGGGTCCTTAAGCATGCTGCGGACATCTTTAAAGAACCTACCAGGGCGAGGGTGGTCAATCCACGCATCGAAAAGAAGTACAGACCAGCACCTGCAGACCCTGCATACATTCGGGGACAGTTGCCACTTGACTCCCTTGTGGTTGCAAATGCCCGCAAAAGGGCGAACTCCCAAACAACGGGTGAAGCTCCTCCCCCGGACAAGGAGTCAAAAGTGCTAGAAGCAGGGGGCAAAAGGGTAGCTGCGCAGGCTGCCAATTTCTGGCGTATTGCAAATACACAGGCACTATTGGCACGTTATGATAGGGCGCATTACGACACCCTAGAGCAAGTTTTACAACACCTGCCTCCGCAGTTTCAAGAAGCTACCAAACTGCTTATAGAAGAGGGCAAACTAATCTCCAATGCAGCCATAAAGTGTGCACTGGATGCCGCAGACACAGCAGCTAGGGCTATTAACACTAGCGTTATGCTGAGACGGCAAGCGTGGCTCCGCATATCGGGGTTTAAACCGGACATTCAGACAACCATACTCAATCAGCCAGTCAATCCTGATAGACTGTTTGGTCCTGATGTTGACACCACCCTCGAAAAGATTAAGAAAGACAACGAAACAGCTAAGTCTATGGGGGCCCTACAATCACAACAGTTCCGGGGCAACACTTTTCGTCGCTCAGGTGCGCGTGGAGTCACCAGAGGACAGATGGGTCAACAGTCGCAGTTCTCTAGAGGTGGAGCACAGTCCTCGTACCCCAAGCAGAACAAAGGGGGTAATCGAGGAAACAACACCAGAGGACGTGGCAGAGGAAACAACAATTCCCGTTCCTCTGCCCCAAACAAACAGTGACTCTGTCACTGCCCCCCGACCTTTTGACACCTGTCGGGGGGGGAGACTCCAGCAGTTCCTGCCAGTCTGGACAAACATCACCACAGACAGGTGGGTACGAAAACTTGTCCAGTATGGTTATTGTCTAGAGTTAAAGTCCACTCCACCCAACATTCCACCAAGGCAACGGCCTATGTCCGCAGAGCATTTGCACTTATTGCAGCAAGAAGTAGTGGTGATGCTGCAAAAAGGCGCAATCGAGCTCGTGCCAGTGGAGGAGGAAGGAACAGGGGTATACTCCCTGTACTTCCTTATTCCAAAGAAGGACGGATCTCTCAGACCCATTCTGGATCTGCGTCACCTCAACCTGTACATACTGTCAGAACATTTCCATATGCTTACACTGCAACAGATTCTTCCCTTGTTGAACCAAGGGGACTTCTTAGCAACCTTAGACCTCAAGGATGCTTATTTCCACATTCCACTACACCCGTCCCACAGAAAATACCTCAGGTTCACTATCCAAGGCAAGCATTATCAGTTCAAGGTCCTACCCTTCGGAGTGACCACAGCCCCAAGAGTGTTTACCAAGTGTCTGGCGACAGTAGCGGCGCACCTCAGGAGGCAGAACATCCATGTCTACCCCTACCTAGACGACTGGCTCGTTCAAGCCAAGGCGGAATAACAGTGCGCCGCGGACATGTCGACTACCATTCACCTCCTTCACAACCTGGGCTTCTCGTTGAACTACCCAAAGTCGCATCTTCAGCCGGCACATGTCCGGCAGTTTCTAGGTGCGACGATCAATACCCTTACGGCCGTGGCCCAGCCAAACCAAGTCAGGATAGACAGCATGCAGTCTCTGATCCAAAAGTTCAGAACACAACACTCGCTTCCAGCGAGAGTGTTCATGCAGTTGATTGGCATGATGGCCTCCTGCATCTTCATAGTCCCTCACGCACGTTTACATATGCGTCCGCTCCAGGAGTGCTTAGCAAATCAGTGGACACAGGCTCAGGGACAATTGACAGACCTAGTGTTGGTTACCAGTCGGGCGTACGACTCTCTGCATTGGTGGAATCCACACAACCTTTGCAAGGGCCGACTGTTCCAGGAGCCAGTGCCACAGATTATCCTGACAACGGACGCGTCTCTCCAGGGATGGGGAGCTCATCTGCTCACTTACACAGTGCAGGGACTATGGACGACGCAGCAACAGAAGATGCACATCAACTATCTGGAACTGATGGCAATCTTCATGGCGCTCAAGTCCTTCAATGTACATCTGTGCAACAAGGTAGTGTTAGTCCGGACGGACAACATGACCGCGATGTACTACATTCAAAAGCAGGGGGGCACCCACTCACCACAGCTGTCTCATCTGGCTCAGAGCATGTGGAAGTGGGCCATTCAGAGGAACATTTTCCTCATGGCAGAACACCTCCCGGGCAAGGACAATCAGATGGCAGATCTGCTCAGCAGATACAGCCATCAAATGCACGAGTGGGAGTTACACCCATCAGTACTCCGCCCGTACTTCCAGCAGTGGGGTCATCCAAAGATAGACCTGTTTGCCACAAACGAAAACGCAAAATGCCAACACTTTGCCGCCAGGTTCCCACACCCGCAGTCGCAGGGAAATGCGATATGGATGAACTGGTCAGGCAGATTTGCGTACGCTTTTCCGCCAGCCCCCCTGATACCGCTGGTGGCAAGAAAACTAAGGCAGCACTCAATGACACTCATCCTAGTTGCTCCAACGTGGGCGCGCCAGGCATGGTACACCACGTTTCTGGAACTCTCGGTGGTGCCGCATCAAAGGCTGCGCCTCACGCCCAAGCTTTTGACGCAGAACCATGGAGACATTCAGCACCCGGATCCGCAACAGCTCAACCTGGCGATCTGGCTCCTGAAGTCCTAGAGTTTGGATACCTTCACCTACCTACAGAATGCATGGACATCATCAAGGAGGCAAGAAAGCCTACTACCAGAGCATGCTATGCTGCAAAATGGAAGCTTTTTGTCATTTACTGTACGGCCAATAACATCAACCCGCTAGATGCATCTATCCCTAACATCATTTGCTATCTGTTACATCTTTACAAGTGCAATCTAGCGTACACTTCCATTCGGATACATCTATCCGCCATAGCAGCTTATCTTCAGAACAGGCAGCATCTCTCTGTCTTCAGAGTGCCTGCCATTAAGGCTTTTCTTGAAGGTCTGAAACGCGTCATTCCCCCAAGAACACCGCCAGCTCCGGTGTGGAACCTCAATGTGGTCCTCACCAGGCTGATGGGACCACCTTTTGAGCCACTACACTCGTGTGAACTCCAGTTCCTAACGTGGAAAGTAGCTTTCCTAATAGCTATTACGTCACTGAGGCGGGTTAGTGAGCTGCAAGCGCTCACAATCCAAGAGCCATTCCTTCAGATTCATCCAAATAGGGTGGTACTGCGTACTAACCCCAAATTCCTTCCGAAGGTGGTGTCAGTTTCATCTCAACCAAACTATTGACTTGCCTGCATTCTTCCAAAACCCACAAACGGTGGCAGAAAGAATGCTTCATACTTTGGATGTCAGGAGGGCGTTGATGTACTATATTGACAGGACACAACACTTTAGGAAAACAAAACAACTTTTTGTTGCCTTCTCGCCACAGCACAAGGGCAACCCTATTTCCAAAGCAGGAATAGCCAGGTGGATTGTTAAGTGCATCCAAATCTGTTATCAAAAGGCTAAACGTACCTTGACAATACCCCCAAGGGCGCACTCCACACGCAAATTGGGGGCATCTATGGCTTTCCTGGGGAACATTCCTTTAGAAGACATTTGCAGAGCAGCCACGTGGGTTACACCACATACCTTTACAAAACACTACTGTGTTGATGTGCATTCCAAGCAGCAAGCAGCTGTAGGACAGGCTGTTCTTAAAACACTTTTTCAAGTTTCTGCAGCTGGCACGGGCAACCGCCGTTAACGGAGGGACTGCTATATATTCTATGCAAAAGATATGAATTTAGCAGCCCACATACCTCGAACTGAATATGCTACTTACCAGTATGCATCTGTTCTTGGCATGTAGGGCTGCTAACATTCATATCGCCCACCCTCCTCCCCGGTGCCTGTCGCAGCTGCAGACATACTCTTGCATTCAATCATTAGCATGGACATCCTTTACACTTTACACTCACTCTCTGCCACAATGGCTCAAAACAATCTGGGGATGGAGCCGATGCCCATGCGCACTGTAGTCCAGGGGAGGAGCCACCTATCTCAGGATACTTCGAAGACTCTTCCAGGACAACAATGTGCGATCATCCGGACCCAACACTAGGCGGCGATCTAATGCAAAAGATATGAATGTTAGCAGACCTACATGCCAAGAACAGATGCATACTGGTAAGTAGCATATTCAATCAGAGGCTCAGGTCGAGGCATCGCCATTAGGCCTTAGCCAAGATCAAAAAAATGGTTCTATAGCCCCGCCATACCGCCCGGTTAAGAACATACAAAAAGAGCCTTCTGAGACACGTACTCCAAGGCCGGTTCCATCGAAACCGAAAGTCATCGACATGACCGTCTTCGGACCGAACGTCGTCGAACCGAAGGTCACAAAACCAAAGGGCGCCGAGCCGAAGGCCACCATACCAGAAAAACCTTCGAAGCCAAAGACCGTCGAATCGACCTCGATCGTCGAAAAAGGGAAAAAGCCTGGCACCGAAGACAAAAGGGCTACGCCCAAGGCGGTCGTCGTACCGAAACCGAAACCTAAGGTTTCCCAGACCAAACCAGTCGAGCCGAAGCCCATCGATTCGAAGAAGGGCGTCGAGCCAAAGCCGCAGGCTCCGAGGACAACTCTAAAGCCGAAAGAGGTTACCGAACCGACAAAAACCATCGGTCCGAAACAAGTGGTGAAACCCAGAAAAGACATCGGACCGACAAAACCTGTCTGAAACCCTCAAAAACCGATACAGGCACCAAAGCCGGTCCAACCAGCCAAAGGCATCGAACCTAAGAAGGTCAAGCCAAAGACATCGGCGCCAAGGCACAACTCTGTGGAAGAGGAGCTCATCCATCCAGACCCCTCCACAGAAGATCAGTCCAAACTATATATTGACCCAAATACTGGGAAAGTGACTGTTTACACCAAAAAGAAAAGACCAACTCCAGCTGAAGACTTTTCTAGAATTCCTCCCAAAAAGAAAAGGGACTGTGCTACCTCTCCTATTCTTTTCCAGCCTATCTCTCCAGCTATGCCTACTACTCCATATGCCCCATACTCATCTGCACGCTCTGAACATAAGTTTAAGTTTAAAATATTTATAAAGCGCAACATACACCTAAACGGTTTCTTGGCGCTATAATGGCAAAACAGCCTAAGTGTCGGAATCAACAGCTCGGGCGTCAAGCTGAGGCAGGGGGAAAGAGGATTTTAAGAGACAAAGGCCTGGGTGAACAAAAAGGTTTTAAGGGATTTGCGAAAGGTAGAGTACTGGGTGAGGGATCTGAGGTGAAGGGGAAGGGAGTTCCAAAACGCAGGGGCAAGGGTGGAAAATTTAGAGCCGCCCAGTCTTTTTTTCCTGTAACGAGGGGCTACTAAAAGATGTTGGGCCGAGGAACGGAGGTCTCTACTGGGAACGTATGTTTTGATGGCTGAAGATATGAAGAAGGGGGCCAGGCCAGATCTGGCCGGAAAAGCCATACAGCCTAGTTTGAACAAGGCGCGTTCCCGAACAGGGAGCCAGTGGAGGGTCTTCAATAGGGGAGAGGTGTGGTGAAATTTAGGGAGACCAAAGGCAAGGCGAGCCGCCTGGTTCTGGACCAGTTGTAGCTTGCGCATGCAGTACTGGGGGATACCGTTGTACAGGGCGTTCCCATAATCCAGGCGGGACAGGACCAGTGCGGACATAATCAGTTTGAGTGCAGGAAAAGAAAAAAAGCGAGAAATAGAACGAATAGTGCGGAGAGTGAGAAAACAGGAAGAAACCACCGAGTGAATGGTGAGTTTGTCGTTGAGCTTGATACCTAAAGTTTTAACAGAGGAGACTGGGGTGGGAGGAGAGCCAAAGGAAGGGGGCCAAAATAGGGAGTTCCAGGGACTGGAGCAACCACCCGTAAGCACAAGTTCCGTCTTGTCGGGATTGAGCTTCAGGTGGTTGAAGTTCATCCAGTCCCTGATGAAAGATAGAATTGATTGAAAGTTAGAGATAGAATCAGGTGAAGAGGACAGATTGAAAATGAGCTGGAGGTCATCGGCGTAGTTGTAAACCGTGACCTCCAGCTGCTGAAGTGCAAAGATGAGCGGAGAAATGTAGAGATTAAATAATAAAGGGGACAGAGAAGAACCCTGGGGCACCCCGCACTGGACCTGACAGGGGGTAGCTGAAAACTCCCCAAGACGAACCGCCTGGGTCCGGTCCCTCAGGAAGGACGAGAGCCAGATGAGGGCCGAGCCTCCAATGCCCGCCGCCCTGACACGGGAGAGTAAGATGGAATGGTCCACCGTGTCAAAAGCGGCGGACAAATCAAGGAGGACCAGCGCCTGAGGTTGACCTATATCCATACCTTCTCTGAGGGTGTCAGACACCACCACTGACTCTGTCGAGTGCCTAGGTCGAAACCCAGCCTGGCAAGGGGCCAACACCCCATTTTCCTCGACAAAGGAGCTGAGCGCAGAAGTGACGTGACGCTCCAGCACCTTGCCTAAAAAGGGTAACAGGGAGATGGGGCGATAGTTGGCCAAGGCAGAGGGGTCGGCTCCTGTTTTTTTTAAAATGGGAACGATAGAGGCAGCTTTCAGTGACGGGGTCACTACACCCCGGGCCAAGGAATCGTTGAGGAACCTAAGAGGAGGCAGAGTGCAGACAGAATAGATCTGCCGTAAAATATGTGCAGGGCAGATATCTGCTGGGGAGCCAGATTTGATTTTAGGGAGAAGGGAGAGGAAGATTTCCTCCGTAAGGAGCGGGAAAAAATTGAGAAGCTAGAACCGGGGGTAACTGGGGCTCTACGAAGAGGGGGGAAGGGGGGGATGTTAGTTTGGATTGTCGCGATTTTTTTCCACGAAGTATGAATTCAATGAATCTCAGAGATGCTGAGAGGGGAGGGGCTTCAATGAGGTCCTGTCAGAGAAGGCCAGGTCATGGGTGATGGAAAAGATCTCCTTGGGTTGATTCTCTGCCGCCAGGATTTTGGCTGGGAAGTAAGCTTTCTTGGTCTCTATAATGTTTTTTTTATAAGTCCCTAAGAGAAGGACGTAGCGGGACTTGGAGGTGGGACAATAGTCCAGTCCATCTACGTTCTGCTTGTCTGACCGTTAATTTCTGCTCTTTCAGTTCTTTACTGAACCACCGATTGGCGTCTTTAGGGCGCCTGATCGAGGTGCGCCGAAGGGGAGCCAAGCTGTCGCTTCCGTTCTTAAGCCAGGAATCAATGGCCTTCGCTTGAGCTGCAGACGCCAAGCCCGACAGAGAAGGAGAGGAGGCCAGAAGTGAGGAGGTTAGGTCCGGCAAATTGGCCTTGCCCCAGTTGCGAGCCCAAGAGTTTTTGGCATGGGCAGGTATCTTGGTCGGACGAAGATTAAGGGAGAAGGAGATTAAAAAGTGATCTGACCAAGTGCAAGGAGAGACTGTGAGTGAGGACAGGGGGCAATTGAGAGACCAAACTTGGTCTAAGATGTGGCCGTGAATATGGGTAGAAGTGTGGACTAGGGAGATAAAGTTAAGTGACAGAAGAATTTCAGAAAATTCCTTGGATGGGGCACATTCCTTAGGGTCCGAGGGCCAATAGTTAAAATCCCCAAGGACCAACACTGAAGCATAGTTGACAGCCAGAGTGCCAAGTAAATCTTGAAAGGCGGGGAGAAAAGACGGGGTGGGTTGGGGTGGACGATAGACCAGCACAACGGCTAGGTGAGGGGAAAAAGAGGAGGAGCGAACCACGAGGTGGTCGATACCTCCCAAGGGGGGTGAGGGAAGAGTCTGAAACTGAAAATCGGTGCTGGCGATCAGAGCAACACCGCCACCCGTTTTCCCAGCTGGGCGGTCAACCCGGATAGAATAATAGGTCGAAGGGAGGGCTGCCAGAAGAGACGGGAGAGAAGACTCACAGAACCATGTCTCAGTTAAGAATAAGAGATCAGGTTTATCCGTGTCTAGAAGTATGAATAATTCCTGATGATGTCTGATGGCGGACCTTGTGTTTAATAAAATGATAGACAGTGGAGGGAGGCGGATGTCAGGAGTGAGCGATGAATAGGAAGCTGGCGGGGAAGCAGTAATAAGGGGGCAGCCTTGAGGACAGGCTCGGCAGGGAGAATAACAGCCCATGTTAGTAATCCGTTGGGTAGTGAGGGGGTCGAGGGGCCGATGACCTTGTAGAAGAGTGAGGTCAGCTGAAGAGTAGCGGATGATAGGACCAGGGGTGGTAGCCCCTGGCCCCGGCCGGCCGCGGACCGCGCAGACGGGCTTAACTCTGGCGCGACTCCGGCGCGCCACCGACGCGCCTGCTGCGCTCGTCCGCTGCGCTGACGCATATGGAGACGTTTAAATAGGCTGATGACCAGGGTGGGCGGAGTCAGCAGGGCGGGTTGGGAGGGGTTTTTTAAAAAAAAGAGAGTAGCGTCCAGCGCTCGTAATCAGCGGGACGGCGAGGCTGGGCTGGGCTGCTTGTAGTCAGCGATGAAGTCAAGAAGGTATTTTAAAATTAGAAGGCAATTGCCACCCGCGAGCAAGTCCTCTGCCACAGGACTGCTCGAGTATAGTGGCGAAGAAAAGGGGCGGGGCCTAAATAGGCCGATGACCAGGGTGGGCGGAGTCAGCAGGGCCGGTTGGGAGGGGTTTTTAAAAAAAAGAGAGTAGCGTCCAGCGCTCGTAATCAGCGGGACGGCGAGGCTGGGCTGGGCTGCTTGTAGTCAGCGATGAAGTCAAGAAGGTATTTTAAAATTAGAAGGCAATTGCCACCCGCGAGCAAGTCCTCTGCCACAGGACTGCTCGAGTATAGTGGCGAAGAAAAGGGGCGGAGCCTAAATAGGCCGATGACCAGGGTGGGCGGAGTCAGCAGGGCGGGTTGGGAGGGGTTTTTAAAAAAAAGAGAGTAGCGTCCAGATGAAGATCAGGATGCAGACGTGGGTTTTGGATATCCACAAAATTCATATATAGACCCCAATTTACAACCATGGGGTGGGGGTGGGGGTGAGCCAGACAATGAGGGTACTCTACCCATTACAGACCCTACGGTATACCCAGTTAAACCATCGGCCACAGTGGCGTTTAACTCTTTAATAGATAGAGCAGCAAGCTACCATAACGTAGACATGCACTCAGACGCTATAGAAGAAGATTTTCTATTCGATACACTGGCTACATCAGAAAAAAGTGTCAAACCGCTCCCCATGTTAAAGGGCGTCCTAAAGCACGCACCTGACATTTTCAAGGACACTGCTAGGGCACGTGTCATCAACCCAAGGATAGAAAAAAAGTATAGGGCGGCACCAGTAGACCCTACTTATATCAAAGGGCAACTACCTCTAGATTCTTTAGTGGTATCCAACGCACGAAAGCATGCAAATTCACAAACTACTGGAGAGGCTGCTGCTCCTGACAAGGAGTCCAAGATTTTAGAAGCATCAGGCAAGAGAGTAGCAGCTCAAGCAGCAAACTCATGGAGAATAGCCAATACTCAGGCCCTGCTGGCCAGATATGACAGGGCACACTATGATTCTTTAGAGGGACTTCTCCAACACTTACCTGAGCCATACAAAGACCAGGCAGATGAACTCATACAGGAGGGAAAGCTCATCACCAACGCCTCCATTAAATGTGCTCTAGACGCGGCAGATACAGCTGCAGGATCTATTAACACAAGCGTACTACTTAGACGGCATGCATGGCTGCGAATATCTGGATTTAAAAATGAAGTACAGGCTACAATTCTTAACCAGCCTATAAATCCAGATTTTCTGTTTGGTCCAGCAGTTGACTCAATTCTGGACAAAATGAAAAAGGACACTGAGACTGCAAAGTCCATGGGGGCTCTTCAGTCCCAGCAACACAGAGGCTCCTTTCGTCGCTCCGCCTACAGGGGAGGAGCGCGAGGTAACACATCGCAGCAATCCTCCACATACAAAACTAATATGCAATCCACCTACAATAAAAACACAAACAGAGGTGGATACAGAGGCAATAATAACAAGGGTATCGGTAGTGGAGGCAATGCCAATAGATCCTCCACTAACACCAAACAGTGACTTCTGGGCACTACCCCCAGACCATAGAACACCGGTCGGGAGAAGACTACAACACTTCCTGACACAATGGTTAAACATCACTACGGACAAATGGGTTCGGCAAATTATCCAACATGGCTATTGCCTAGAACTCACATCAACACCACCCACCATACCACCCGTACACCGTCCAATGTCACAGGAACATATAACATTACTGCAGCAAGAGGTCATCAGTATGCTGCAAAAGGGGGCCATAGAACCAGTCCCACTTAAACATCAAGGAACAGGAGTATACTCACTATACTTCCTCATTCCCAAAAAGGACGGTTCGCTCAGACCAATATTGGACCTCAGGCCCCTCCACCTGTACATTTTATCAGAGCATTTCCACATGCTCACTCTGCAACAAGTCTTGCCATTGCTGCGTCAGGGAGACTTCCTAGCAACCCTAGACCTCAAAGACGCATACTTTCATATACCAATAGACCCTGCTCACAGAAAGTATCTGAGGTTTACTATTCAAGGACAACACTACCATTCGGTGTCACAACAGCTCCACGGGTGTTCACCAAATGCCTAGCAACGGTGGCGGCACATCTCAGAAGACAACACATTCATGTGTACCCATATCTGGACGATTGGCTAATACACGCGCCATCGGCCCAGCAATGTGCCAGCCACATGTCAAAAACCATTCATCTCCTGCACAGTCTAGGCTTCTCGCTAAACTACCCAAAGTCACACCTACAACCTTCCCACGTCCAACAGTACCTGGGAGCAACAATAGACACACTAGCAGCAAAGGCATACCCCAATGCAGCACGGATCAACAGTATGCAGATGTTGATCCAAAAGTTCAGACCACAACACTCATTGCCAGCTCGAATGTTTATGCAACTAATAGGCATGATGGCCTCTTGCATATTTATAGTCCCTCATGCCAGACTACACATGCGTCCGCTACAGGAGTGCCTAGCAAGGCAGTGGAACCAGGCTCAAGGACAATTAAAAGACCTAGTGTTGGTGACCAGTCGTGCATACAACTCTCTGCATTGGTGGAATCCACAAAACCTTTGCGAAGGGCGACTGTTCCAAGAGCCTGTCCCACAAATAGTGATAACAGCGGACGCATCCCTGCTAGGCTGGGGAGCCCATGTCCTGCATTACACAGTCCAGGGACTATGGACTATACAACAGAAAAAGATGCACATCAATCTTCTAGAGTAGATGGCGATCTTCCTAGCCCTAAAAGCGTTCAAAAAACACTTATGCAACAAAACCGTATTGATCCGGACGGACAACATGACGGCTATGTATTACATTCAAAAGCAGGGAGGGACACACTCGCCACAGCTGTCGCACCTGGCTCAAAGTGTGTGGAAATGGGCCATTCAGAGGAACATGTTTCTCATGGCAAAACACCTCCCAGGCAAAGACAATCATATAGCCGACCTGCTCAGCAGACAGTGTCAACAAATGCACGAGTGGAAGATTCACCACAATGTGCTCCAACCATTCTTCCGGAAGTGGGGACAACCGGAAATAGATCAGTTTGCCACAAGCGAAAACGCAAAATGCCAGTACTTTGCCGCCAGTTTCCCACATCCGCAGTCACAGGGCAATGCGATATGGATGAACTGGTCCGGCAAATTTGCGTACGCTTTTCCCCTAGCGCCGTTAATCCCGCTGGTGGCACGCAAACTGCGCCAACATTCCCTGACTCTAATCCTAGTTCTCCCACGTGGGCAAGGCAACCATGGTACACAACGTTCCTAGAACTGTCAGTGGTGCCTCATCAGGGACTTCGACTCACACCCAGTCTTCTAACTCAGAACCGTGGCGAAATCCAACACCCAGATCCGCACCAGCTGAACCTGGCAATCTGGCTCTTGAAATCCTAGAATTTGGATACCTCAACTTGCCTCTGGACTGCATGAATATTATCATAGAGGCAAGAAGTCCCACTACCAGGGCATGTTATGCAGCAAAGTGGAAACGTTTCGTCATTTACTGCAGAAACAACAACATAAACCCATTAGATGCTTCGACACAAAACATCATTTGCTATCTCTTGCACCTACAACGTTGCAATTTAGCCTACTCATCCATCAGCATACATCTGGCTGCGTTGGCAGCATACCTCCAAAACAGACAACACCTTTCACTGTTTAGAGTGCCAGCAATAAAGGCATTCATGGAAGGACTCAAACGAGTAATTCCACCAAAACACCCACCTTCACCTGTCTGGAATCTAAACGTCGTTTTAACCAGACTTATGGGACCACCTTTTGAACCACTACACTCATGCGAACTACAATTTCTTACTTGGAAGGTGGCTTTCCTAATTGCCATTACTTCGAAGAGGTAGCGAGCTACAAGCCCTAACTATTTAAGAGCCATTCATTCAAGTACATGCAAATAGAGTAGTTCTCAGAACAAACCCTAAATTTATGCCAAAGGTGATATCCCACTTTCATATAAATCAAACAATAGAACTGCCAGTGTTCTTTCAAAACCCACAGACAGTAGCTGAAAGGGCCTTGCATACTCTAGATGTCAAGAGAGCTCTGCTATACTATATAGATAGAACAAAGGCATTTCGAAAAACAAAACAGTTGTTTGTTGCTTTCTCACCGCAACACAAAGGCAACCCAATCTCAAAATCAGGTATAGCAAGATGGATCATTAAGTGCATTCAAATGTTATTTAAAAGCAAAACGCACCTTAACAGTTCCCCCTAGGGCGCACTCTACACGCAAACTAGGGGCGTCCATGGCTTTCCTAGGAAATATTCCTTTACACGAAATTTGTAGAGCAGCCACATGGTCAACCATACATACATTTAAAAAACACTATTGCGTAGATGTACATTCCAAACAGCAAGCTGCTGTAGGACAGGCTGTTCTCAAAACTCTTTTTCAGACTGCTGCAGCTGGCACAGGCGGCCACCGCTAAGGGAGATACTGCTATACATTCTATGCACATATATGAATTCAGCAGCCCACATGCCTCGAACGGAATATGCTACTTACCAGTATGCATCTGTTCTTGGCATGTAGGGCTGCTGATATTCATATCGCCCACCCGCTTCCCCGGTACCTGTCGCAGCTGCAGCATTCACTCTTTGCATGGTCATCTCTTACTGTACTATACTCCATCTCTGCCACAATGGCGAAAAACAATCTGAGGATGGAGAGGATGCCCATGCGCACTGTAGTCCGAGGGAGGAGCCACCTATCTCGTGATACTTCGAAGACTGTTCCAGGACAACAATGTGCAATCATCCGGACCCAACACTAGGCGGAGATCTATGCACAGATATGAATATCAGCAGCCCTACATGCCAAGAACAGATGCATACTGGTAAGTAGCATATTCCTTACCATCCACCTGGATACTTAAGCGGGCGTGGTACTGCATGGCATAGCGCACATTCGCTTTCTGCAGTGTGCGCTTAACATCGGCAAATTTGTGACATGCCTCCTGTACAAGTGGCGTGAAATCAGGGAAAAGGGACAGTCATGCACTGGTGCTGCAACTGCCGCTTCTCGTGAGCAAGGCGGAGTGCAGTGTCTCGATCGCGGTAATTGCGGAGACTAGCAATGATTAGTTGAGGTTGTGCACCAGGCACTGATCTCAGGCCAGGGGTCCTGTGAGCCATCTCCATTGCAAACGTAGTTGTGAATGCCTCTCCATCGAACAGTTCCTGGAGTAGGTTTTCAACAAAAGTATCAATGCGATCAGTCTTGGTGGACTCCGTAACCCTAGCGATGCGAATATTATTCCTACGAGAGCATGTCTCTAAATCCTCTGTCTTGGCAGCCATTGATTTGAAAAGCCTCTCCAGATTTTCGAAGCGTTTGTGTGTTGTAGCACTAGTTGTCGTATAAACGTTGTTCCGCTGCTTCCAACTGTGTTCCATGCGTTCATGCATTCCATCCAGGCTGAGCAGAGAGGGCAGCAAAGCGGGTATCAATGGATTGGAAACCGGCCTCCGGCTCGGCCATGATCGCAGCAGTGCCCCCAATTTCAGGGACTTCAGATGTAGCTAATCCAGAGGCATTATCCAAAGGGACCTCCGTCTCCCCTGTTTTTTTTTAGTTGGATTAAAAGAGAGTTGTTGCTGATTAGGGTCACTGCGCCCCATTCTGCGGCTGGTACACTCCAATAGATGAGACAGCATAGATAGGATTAGAGGGCCTACTGGCCTAAGCACGTAGAAACTCACTAGCGGCCCTCCTCTGAGCCAGGTGGCAGTGGGGTTAGTCAGCACAAAAATGAGTATGAAGGGCAACCAGGTATGCGCACTGTCGTTGAAATCAGGTGGTTACCACGAGTGCCATGCAATAGTGTGAAAAGGCAGCACAGCCAGGGGTCCACCCAGAGAGTAGAGGCGAATCGGGGCCAGTAAGTGCTGAAACCATTGACTCAGCAGCCTGGTATCAATATAATGGGCAATAACCCGGTTGCAGTAAGCAGCACGACCATTGAGGCCGGGGAAGCTGGTATGCCAGAAATTGCATAAAGTCATCAAATGTGCCCAAGTCTGTGCGGGCCAGTATGTTATATAGAAAGCCCACCCAGGGGGTCCACCACATCATGTAGATGGCTTAGGGAAATGAGGAACAAAGGGCCTCAAGGGCATGGCTGTGCCCCGCGGTCTCCCGTCCATGGCATCCGCTGCCCCCCCCCCCCTCCCTGGTCACGAGGTTCCACAAATTAGTTCCAGCGAGAGAAAAGCGAGGCAGTAGGGCCCAGTGTTGATTTTGATGTGATAGCCACAGAAAACATCTAGTGGTCAGTCTTCACACATTATATGAGATGAATTTCTATAGTGCCTATTCTATCATTAGCATGGCTTTGCATAGCTAATGTATAGCACTGTAACAGAACTGCCAGACTAACATCTAAAATGTGATTTAAATCAAGCAAAATAAGTTATTTGAGTTTCATCGTTAATAGCTTTAATGAAACTATATACGTCTAAATATTTGCACTGTGAGATTTAATTCTTTTTACTTTAATCAAATCTAACCTTCTAAAGTCATTGCTTTTAATAACAGAAACCTTGAAAGAATTATTTAATTCCCATCAAACAGTTATCACAAAATACCAAAATTAATGATGGGAGTTACCTAGTGCCCATTTTTATTTTAGATTAAGTTTTTAATTTTCTCTTCACAACCCAGTGTTAAATATTACTTGTCTGAGAGTAAGAAGTCAAGGAGCTCGTAATTCACTGTGGATGTTTTATTTTTTATGTTCAGTTTGACTGTTCACTTTTTTTCTTTATCTTCTACTGCTGCATACTCGGCACAGGTCCTAGGTTTACAACTGGTGGATGCAATATCACCATAGATCTCTGCCTTAAACCTGAATATCTAATGTTAACATAGTTAATTGTATTTGAAATTGCATTTCTATTCATGTAGACACTGCCTTCTATTCTGAGCTTTGATTTTATTTATTTTACGCTCTATTTTATTTTTTTGTATTCATTTCTTTTATTACGCTTTTACATGTATTACATCGTGCATCAATGATGATCTTCCATATACATACATTTCCAAATTAAATCATAGATCAAACAATGCCTGTCCATTGGCATATTGGACAATATTTTAGTGATGTATGTGGAATATCAAACATAACAATGTATTGATACTGGAGGATGAACTGTAGAGGAAGGGGGGAGCCTCATTACGTTAACGTGATAGGATTAGAGCAGTCATCTTTGTCAGTACATGCTCTCGCTCTGCCACAAAACTCGTCTCCACCCACGCCTACTATTTGCATACCGAGGCTGCATGGCACCAACCTTTACAGCGTGTGAGACTGCACTTTGACTTGGATGTGCCCCTGGGGCGCACCACTCTCAAACTGCATAGCTACTCAAGATTAGCGGCACATAAAGATATTGGCTTTGTTCTGTTATTTGTTATGCTTGCCTCTGGGGGGAGGGGGTGTTTCCCATGCCTCTAGACGCACCTGCCAGTTATTGCGAAGGTCTAAGAGTATTGCGTCCCACGCGGATGCCATCTGCAGTCTGCGCACCCCATTGACGTCTTCACGCCTAAGTGCCACAATTTTCCCCTGTACCCAGCACACAATGGAATGAAACCAGGCGCTCCCTGCCAGAGGCTCGGGGGATTTCCAGCACCTGGTGATAAGACGTTTAGCTACTATGAGTCCCAGGTCTATGAATCTGGTTGTCACCTCATACTTCTTAGGCCTCTGATATAAGCCTAGGAGGCATGTCTCCCAAGACCACTGTAACATGCATTGTCTAAAGTACGTTGTGACTGCTTCCCAGTAAGGGGTAAGTGCTGTATATGACCATAGCATGTGCAGGCGGTTGCCCCCCATGAGTCCGCACCTAGGGCACTGGGCATCATCTCTGTTAAAGAATTGGTTAATCTTGGCTGGTGTCAGGTAGGCTCTCTGGGTTATGTAATATTGTATAAGTCGAAACCTAGTATTCCACGGGATGTATGTAGGCCCTTCTAAAATGGTTACCTATTCACATTCAGTGCTTTGCCTCTGTAGGTCTGCGGCCCAGTGGCATTTGTGAGACGTCAGTTGGGTTGACGCCTGCATTCACAGCGATTCCACTAGCCATCTGGTAAGATGCAGTCCCGTACCCATTATGTGCAGGTACTGAATCGTGAGGTGCGACTCTGGTTCTTGTGCTATGTCGCCCCAGATTGCCCGCTGCGTCCTTGTCAGTGCAGCGTGTAATAAGAACTGGCCCTGCGGCAGGTTGTACTCTTCTGAGTGCATCAAATGGCATTGATTGCCCGTCTTGGTACAGGTCTCCTATGGTTTGAATTCCTGCCTCCTCCCATGTGCGCTGCTCTGCCCACTATGACTGCTTGTTGTTGTCTGGTTGTGCCCAGTACAGGCAGGGAAGGTGCATATGGGGTGACAGCCTTTGTAAGGTGCAGGCTATGATGGAAACAGGTGTAAGCCACTTTCATCAGCAGCTGGGTAGGCACCGCCCCTCTCCTGCCAGGGTTGAACAACCTTATAATCTGCGGGTGAGTGTAGACTAACTGTTGTGAAGCGGTGTCAGCGAGCTGGAGGCCCGTAAGCCAGCGCGCTAACCATTGCATCTACTCTGCTAAGTAGTAATGCTCCATATTTGGCACGGCCAACCGACCGCGGTTGATAGGCCAGTAGAGTTTAACCAGTGCCACCCTACTGCGGGTACTGCTCCAAATGCACGGGCGAATATAGCCTTCGAACATGCGGAAAAGTTCTGGCCTAATATACAAAGGTACGTTTGTAAAGTGATAGAAGATCCTTGGGAGCACTACCATTTTTTTGGAACAATATTTTGCCCATAGTGGTAAGGGGGAGCGTGGTAAAACCACTGCTAAAAAAGGCCTCCCTTGACCCGGAGGTCTTAAAAAACTTCCGCCCAATTTCGCTGCGCCCCGCTCCGGCTAAGATGCTTGAAGTTCATCTGAACAAGCACCTTGCGGCCTTCGTGGAATGTTCGGGCTGTTTGGACTCCTCTCAGCATGGATTCAGGAGGGAACATAGTACCGAGTCGGCCCTCACCATTGTCCTCGATAACATCCGTAGGACAGTGGACGGGGGTCAGACCACCCTCCTGGTCCTTTTGGATCTGACTGTGGCCTTCGACACCCTCTCTCCCTCAGTACTTACATCTCGTCTGAGGGACGTGGGGGTGGGGGGGGCTGCTTTGGATCTACTGACCTCCTTCCTTGCTGGGAGGGAGCAAAGAGTCAAACTGGGTGAGTTTCTATCTCCATCCCGACCTGTGCTATGTGGGGTCCCTCAAGGGTCGGCTCTTAGTCCGACCCTGTTTAACATCTATGTGACCCCACTGGCCAGACTTATAAGATCTTTCGGGATGGAGGTAGTTTCCTACGCTGATGACACCCAAATCCTCGTCTCTCTCTCCCATTCAGATGTGCAGACCGCCTCCAAGTTTAGATCTTGTATGGAGGCGGTTGGTCACTGGATGATTCAGAACTCCCTTAAACTGAATGGAGAGAAGACTGAGGTAATGGTGTTTGGAGGGAACAACAACATCTGGTCAGATAGTTGGTGGCCTAACTCACTTGGAGCTTGTCCTTCCCCCACCATTTCGGCCAAGAACTTGGGGGTGATGATTGATCCAGCTCTGGACATGAATGGACAGGTGAGCAGAACCATCTCCACCTGTTGGGGCCTAATACACACCCTGCGGAGGATCAGGAAATATCTTTCGCTCCAATCCAGAAAGCAGGTAGCTGTGGCTCTAATAGGCTCGCGGCTAGACTACTGTAATGCGCTGTATGCGGGGCTGAATAAGAGCCTGCTGCAGCGCTTACAGGTGGTCCAAAACGCCACGGCAAGATTTGTCCTGGATGCTCCCAGACGTACATCGGCTACGTTAGCCAGGAAAACATTGCACTGGCTTCCGGTAGAATACCGTGTACGGTTCAAGGTCCTGTGTATGACATATAGAGCCATCACAAATAACAGTGACCTGGGAGTAAGCTCCATCGTTTCCAACTACATCCCTGGAAGGAACTTGCGTTCCTCCGGGAAACTGCTTCTGTCAGCCCCTCGTATAAGAAAAGCCAAATGGGGTGGCAGGGCTTTTTCCACCCTTGCCCCTAAATGGTGGAATGAACTCCCTCTCGACCTTAGGTCCCTACCCACTTTACAGGCATTTCGTGGTGCACTTAAAACTCGCCTCTTTCTGCAAGCTTATGTGTAGTGGATGAATGGTTTTATTTTCTGATCTTATTGTTAGGCGCCTTGATACCTTCGGGTTATTGTTTTGCGCGTTATAAATTATTTTCATTCATTCATTCATTCATTCATTCATTCCCAAAATGACATCTGCCACCTGACCGCTGTTACAGCACAGGTGTAATTACCCTCTAGGAAGGCTGCTGGTTCTCGGTAGATTTGGATTCCCAGGTAACGAAATGCAGTCTGTTGCAAGTGCACTGCTGTGCTGTTAACCGACAGCGCAGGTTCGGGGATTCAGTCTCTGAATGGGACTAGCATGATTTTCCCAATTTACATGAAGGCCCGATAAAGAAGCAAATTCCGACAACTCTTTGTATTGCTCCGCACGGCTCTCGGACATCTCGCAGGTTTTTCTGCAAATCTTCCGCGTATAAAGATACCACGTGTGCCATATTTTCAAACTATTTTATGTGTTTTCAGCAAGGTATTTTGTATTTGGGTATACATCTTTTTTAGGACTCGCTACGACGAACGCGCTGAAAGCGCGTTCTCGTTGCAAGAACTATAGTCATCATCTCAGCTCAAAACCCAGTGTTTCGACAAGACCTGGCCACATGCAGCGTTTCCCCATAGGGTAACGTTGGGCGCGTGCGCTTCTGCCGACAGCATTGCAGAAAGGACCGAATCGCGACGCGCGCCAGCTGGAATGCAGGGGGAGTCTGAGCCTGCGGCATGTGTGAGCCCGGCAGCAACCCTCCTCCTCCCCTCCTCCTCACTGCCAGAGGCACACGGGCTTGCGAGCATGCAGTGTTCACAGTGGTTGTTTTAAAAGCAGCCACGGTACTTTCCATAGGCAACTCCAGCCTGAGCAGTGCGGTGTGTGTGCAGCGGGAGAGCTGCAAGGAGCTCTGATGGGGGAAGGCTCATAATCCTTAAGTAAAAAGTTAGCAACAGACGCCGCGCTCGCTGGCCAGGCTCCGCATCATCCACAGCAGCACGGAATCCCTGCGTTGTCAGAAGCCGCAACCCCCCCCCCCCCCCCCCCCCTCCATCACCTGCTCCGCATGCCGGCAGTGCTTCCAGTGCTGACAATTACGTTGATGGCAGCCACTCGGACATCTTACTAACCCCTCTGCCGTCCCTACATGTGTTAGCCTTGCATTTGTGTTTCTGGGACATGTTCAGCTGAATGGTACATTGTCCAGAGATGAGCCGCTTGGTCCCGACATTATTCCACTGGTTCTACTGGCAAGCCCTGATTAATTTGAAAACGCTGTCCCTGGTCCAAGATTCTATTTTGCAGGAATGTGTTTTCACATTTCTATCCCTCCCTCTGCTATCCGCAAGGATCCACTAAGCCTAGCTTCTGTTGCGGGGCTGTTTCTAGGGAAGTACTGATGCTTCCCATCAAACTGTTGAGGAGCTGCTTCTAAGTCAAAATGCATGTTTCACCAACTAGCATGCAATTTTGTTGGTGAATAGCAAGGCAAGCAGCATTGAACAATAGCTTTTTTAACATTAATAATATTCCCTACAATACGTTTTGGCACTAAATGTTATAAGTAACCGATATTTCTTTTTGGTGTATTTAGTGGGACTCAGTTAATTGACCATTAATGGATGTAAAGAGGAATTGGCCTTTCTGTGTTGTCAACTCCCCGCGCTAATTACAACATTTCCAAAATGGGACACAGGAAAACAGAAAATGAGTCGCACATTGACCTTTTTAAATCCACACCCCATCCATTAAAAATAGCATAGAGTCAATGTATAGGGACTAATGGGTGGCATAGGTAAGTAACCCTAGCATAATGTTGATGCTGCTGTCTAGCAAGTTGATGTTAATGAGAATTAAAATTTTCCTGCTGCGTTTCTGTTTTTTTGGTTACTTTTTTCCCCCCACTTGTTAATACTCATGTAACCACTTTCGGAACAAATTCAACATCTCACTTCTACTGGTGACTCAAGCAAATCCATAACCAGTCAGCTTCAGGTTTTATTCCTTGTCCTTTGTTATACTTAGACCCCTATCTCCATCACCTTTTTCTCTTCATGGACATTCTAACCATCAGTAACCCTTGTCTGTATACATACTCCCAGACCTGCCCTGACCTTTTCTAGCTCCTTTGCCAACCCTTTGGGCCCACAACAATAAGTACCTTGTGTCACAGCTGCTCAGATCTAAGGCCCATGGTGCATTGGGTGGTATTCAGCCTGCTTTCTAATGGGCAGTTTGTAATGTATGTTAGTTTAGTTTCATTTATATATCGCTTTATATCCAGGATGACATTCTGAAGAACTCTGGGTGAATGATTAGCATGTTATTTCATAGGGTGTAATTGGTTGAAAAAAAGTCTGTAGTGCACTCTAAGGAAAGTAGTTTAGTGTTCTGCATGATGATTTGTGGCTTGGTGTTTGTGTTGGGATCCTGTATTTGTGCTTAAGTGTGAGCTGAAGGAAAATTAGATCTATGTGAATATGTAGCTGTGTCTACCATCGTTAAGTCGGATATTGGTGCCTCCCCACTGCTAAGAACAAGCATTTGCAATGCAATAGATCTCGCATTTGCAAGAGTTTAACCGATTGTAATTGACAATGTCTTTTATTTACGTTTTAAAAACCAACACATAAATAAAAGGCATTGCAATTTACAATGCCAATGGTTCAAACTCTAACAACTGCGAGACCTATTGCATTGCAAATGCTTGTTACTCTTAACTCGTTGCTGGCATACATTTTCAGACATTTTGTTTTATTAGCAGAAAAGTATTTCTTTTGGCAATAAAACAAAGAAGCTCTCCTGAGATAATTTTAAAGTCAAAGCCCGCAGTCCAATTTAGTGGTTTGTTGAAAGAGCTATTGTTTACAGTACTTAAAGTGGGCTTGATTCCGCCCATTGCTTATCATTGGATCTTTCCAATTTCATTTGTTTCCTGCTTATTTTGTCATTCCTTCCTCCTCTTATGTTGGTCCCTCCCTTCGATCATAGCTAATTTGCCATACTCTTGATGCATCCTTCCACTGCTTGCATTCAGGGATCTTCTTCTATCTTCTACATTCTGCTTTCTGATAGATGGATGTATAGTTGTATTCATTGATTCCTCACCTTTTGAATTCCACCAGGTGGTGTACTGTGTATAGAGGTTTTTCTACGCATTGCTCCTGTGTGGCGGTAGGTGGGGCCATCATGCTCTGCAGCAATCTCATCTGCCACTGGAAGTACCTGCACAGAGCCTTATAAAGGCATTACTCCTATGCTCTGGTTTGATTACTTTGTGTTCTGTGCCATCCAAAGTGGACTTTTCAGTATTTAACAGACTTCCAAAAGAGGTTTTCTTTGACCGTGTTCAAAGGATTTTTCTACTGAAGACTACTGATTTCAAAGCGGGCCACACCAGCAAGAAGTAGCTGTTGGTAGCAGGCCCACATGACGTCTTTCTGTGGTGCCTTGGATCTCCTCAGCCAGTTTAGCATTGCATTCGCTAAAGATACATTCATGCCCTATGGGACGTGAAGTGTGAGATAATGCCAGCGGTCCCTGACTGCCAAAATGCGGTAAAATACATTTTGTGAGCCAGGCGGTACACCACAGATTGGGTAGATTGGACTGGTGATTTGTTGCCATGCCTGGCTGTGTGCTACAGGTTTCTTTGGAGGCATGCAGGCATCCCTCATGGCTATGCCCTTTGTCTCCAGGCTGTTTGGTGACACAGTGGTTTCAGCTTTAGAAAGATTGTAAGAAGGCTGTGCCATTGCTTGATCCTTGTGGTGACTTTCCCTGGCTCAACAGTTCTATCACAAATAACAGAGGTTCAGGGGTTACTTCGGAACCTAGGCAGAGACAGCCATCTCTACCTGTGTAACATGCTGTCGAGCATTTTGTGGCCATGTGTCAAGGTAGGGTGTTTGCAGAGGACTAAGCCACCATTGACATTATGGAACCTAGTCTTCCTCTACCCTTGCTGTGGCCATGTCACTCTGATTGCCTCTTCAGAACTCACCTGCTGTGGGGAGGAGGGGGGGGGGCAGAATATGCTTTTACCTGCCCAGCTGGTGTACTGTTACTTTGGATGAGTGGGCCCTGCAGATTGTTAGTCACAGTTATGCCCTTTCCTTTCTGTCAATATCTCAATTCCTTTTGTTTGCTCTTAAACCGTGGCAGAAAACGCCTCCTTCTTTGCCAAAGCGATTCTGTAGTAGATGGGCAATAAGAGTCCCCAGGCAGGAGGGAGTTAGCCAGTATTTACTTATTTAGGCCCAAAAGCCATGGTAGCCGACACCAATTTTGGACCTTCCTAGATTAAGTAACTGTCTCTGTTTTTTAATCTTTTTGCAAGCTCCTTCCTTTCTTGAGCTCCTTCCTTCCTTTAGCTCCTTCCTTTTTTTAGCACTGTCCTTGAGAACTGTCCTTTCTTGAGCTCCCTCCGGCCTCAGTCCTTGAGCTCCCTCCGGCCTCTGTCCTTGAGCTGAGCTCCCTCCGGCCTCTGTCCTTGAGCTGAGCTCCCTCCGGCCTCTGTCCTTGAGCTGAGCTCCCTCCGGCCTCTGTCCTTGAGCTGAGCTCCCTCCGGCCTCTGTCCTTGAGCTGAGCTCCCTCCGGCCTCTGTCCTTGAGCTGAGCTCCCTCCGGCCTCTGTCCTTGAGCTGAGCTCCCTCCGGCCTCTGTCCTTGAGCTGAGCTCCCTCCGGCCTCTGTCCTTGAGCTGAGCTCCCTCCGGCCTCTTTGCTTGGGCGCCTTCCTTTCGACTTCTGTGCTTGGGCGTGTTTCTTTGGAGGGACAAATTAAAAATACTTACCTTGGCCTTTGTGCTCTCCACCTCCCGTCTTGGGAATTGGATAGTGTCCTTGAACCTGCAGGACATTTACTGTTATATGCCTGCCCTGCAGTCCCAGAGGCAGTTCCTCCCCTTTCCTACTTTTTGTCTTACTTACTTGACTAGCTGGGGAAGTCAAACTTGTCAGCCAGTTGCAAACCAACGGAGGATCACCATCTCACTTCTTTTACCTATGGTTCTCCATCAATGAGCCAAAAGTCCACATTCAGCTAAGGCAGAGGATTCCCTTTCAGGGGCTGGTCTGGACACAATGGCAGTTAATGTTTTTCTGCTCCCACAGTGAGCCTGGGATATTCCAGATATGATCCAGATGTTTTGGGCTTGGTCCTGTGTTCCGTCAGACAGTTCTGAGAATTTTTGGTCTCCTAGGCTACTGCCTCTTGGCACTTGCTGCCTCTGCAGCAGAACCTCCGCTTCAGTGGATTTAACACTAGGAGTGCCTCAAACAATATTTTTGTGTAGGATGCGGCAACTGGGACCTCTGATAATGAATGAAGGCTTCTAACCTGACTTGCCAGGCTGGACTCTCTCTAACCCATCCTGAGCCCAAATTGTTGACTAATGCATTGACTGGGCTTGGAGTAGTGGGAGCACAATGTGGAGCTCAGGGGCTTCAGGTATCCACTGGAACAGATGTACAGATCAGCAGGGAGCCATTCTCAACTAGCTACATTTTAATTAACCCTGGCACCATCACTCTACTCGCTTTGTTTTATTGAAAATCCATTTTCTTTTAAAATCCTCTTTCAAAAAAAATGTTTGCTTGCTTTTTTTGTTTAAATGTCTTTATTTGCATTTTTTTTTATAATTGTTACAGTATCCACATAGTTTATAGTGCTAAATATATAATGGGATCCATCAGATGGAGTTTACATATACATAACTTGATATCAAGACATGACAACTTGTTTATATTAACTAAATTAAGGAGGTACCTCAGTTCTCAATGATTTAACAAGTTACATTATAGCTTTTATGCCCAACGGGAATAGTATTTGAAATGTCCTGTTTCCAAGTCGTGCCATATCTCGATAGATTCGTGTATTGATCTGTCCACTGTGATTTTTGCTAGGCCTTTGTGGCCTGTGTTGTAGAGTAGGGCAATTTATATTTAACATAAAAATAAATTTTTAACACCAACACACAATCGCTCTAGGCTATTATTAATGGCTCCGCCATGAGAGTATCCATCCCTAAGCCTCATGTCCACCCTCGCAAAACAGGGTGAACTATAATTCGAGTTCATCCCAGCTCCAAAGTGTATCAACACTACTCTCTTATGTAGTATCGGTACCAAATAATTGGGTCTAGAACCTGGGTTGTATGTTGCTTATGGGCCTGTATCAGACCCAATCCTGTCACCATTTTGCGAATTACCCACAGATTCTTGATCTACCTATTTCAGCTCCATTAATATTGTGTCCCAGCATTGCGCAATGGGGTATTTGCGCAGGCCAGCCATCTCTTCCCTGTATAGAGCCGTGCTTTATGCCTGCGCCCATACCACCATTGATTTTTTCCAGTTGTTGAGGGCGTGGGGGTTTCTGTTTTTCCATCATTTAGTGGTTAGCCTTTTAGCAACCATAAGGCCTAGATCTGTGAACCTAGAAGTGACTGTGTTTCAAAACCTTTTTGCTTGTTATATCATTACACTTCATCCAGAATTTCTTTAGTGATAACTTTTTTTTAAAATCACATTTAAAACAAAGTTCAAGTCTCATGTGAGAAAAGTCAAGAGAAAAGTTATTAGCGGATTCAAAAAATAAGACACTTTCAAGTAGGTTTCTTAAAGGAAAATAACTGCCAATCCCATTTAATTATACCATCTCCATGGCATATTACGATCCTTTAGTCTTGATCATGGTTTTAAATTGCACCTTGAATCCACATGACGTGACACTCAACCTCCCATTCCAAGGAACCAAAAGGCAGTTATTTTATGCAGTTAGATCATCTTAGTATGTACCCACTGTGGTAGCCATTCATTGAGGATAAAAAAACACATCTATACAATCTGTCATGCTTTGATTATGAGACCTACTTGGAAGCGTCTTTATTTTTCTAAACTTTTTGTTGCAACCAGACCTCGAGTGTTGCTAACTACATTTCACTGTTTTGGTTTGCCTTTATTCCTTCCCCTTGGGGCACTCTGGGGGATTCCCTCCAGAAGGGTGCCATTTTCACACGTCTCGCTCATATGGTGCAGGCAAGAGTTGAGGAGGTAAAGACCAGCTTTTAAGGAAGGAGAAGGCCACTGTTTAAGAAACAATGGAATGTTCTAATAGGTTTGGTGATGGTTCCTTTCCACTTCTAAGTTTTGAGGAGCCATCAGAAGAAGCACACCATTGGATTTCTCCAATGCTCTCTGAATTCAACTTTTGCAGTGATCGTAAGGGATCTATCCCACAGGTGGCCATAAATTCTCATTGGAGACTGGATGCATGGAAGAAGGACTTAGTACAGGCTGCTGTACTAATGAAGGGCTGATGCGTTCTTTATATCATTAAGTCACTGTTCTTGAGCCAACTTACTCATTTTCAGGGAACGTTTCTACAGACCTACAAAAGTGATCATTCCCCCAGGGGAAAAAATCACGTACTCAAAGTATCTGTAATCTATCAAGTCAAATTACCTTTTCTCTTCTGATCCAGTTGTTGCATAGTCTACTTAATAAGATCACAGCAGCCCTAGTGATACACAAGAAGAGTTGTTTGACACTAGAATGTACTGTTTCCGTGTGGTATGAGTACATCCATTTAAACCTTTCTCAATATTTGTAGAAGAAATCTAATGCCTTCTGTAATCCTTCCCAGTGGAGCCTTAAAAGAATCACGATCACAATGAAATCCTTCTCTCTCATGATGATTAAACCTTTCAGCTTTACTGGACAGCCACATTTTTTGCCACATTTTTCGTCAAGACCACTTAACGTCCAGAGACCTTGGACAGAACTTTCGTGTTGAATGATGCTCTTTCTAAAATTGTTAAAGAATAGAATGTAATTGACTGCAATTACTATAGTAGCACTATTTTTACATTTCCCTGCCTGTTCTTTGGTGATCCAGTACTGTGAGCACAAGATGGTTCCTGGTTTATTTTCTTTACTCTTCCTTGTACCATCTGGCAGATAATTTCTATCAGTACACAAGTGGCATGGCGAGGGGAGAATTATGGTCCTTCTGCAGGTGCTTGGGTGTTCACACCACCTGTAATATTTCTCTTATCGGAGGTGGTGGGTTAGCGGGGGGTCACAAATTAAATAGAGGAGTAGTCTGTTTCCAGTAATGCCACTGACTGTTTCAGTAAAACTAATTAGGATGTGCTCACTTGACGAATGGCCTTTTAACCTAACTTAAACAACCACCCAAACCTACCAAGTTTGGTAGTGTTTGACTTCCCGTAGAATCCATGGTGTTCTACCAGGCTGTAAGATGTCAGATAGGAACCATTTGTACTTCAGTTGTAAAGGCCTTTTTAGCATACCCTTGTATGGAGGTGGTGTCCTGTTCTCCCCCAGTAAAAGTTTGACAAGTAACTGAGAACTTGCGCCTTTGCCCTTTTGTGTTTGTGTATTCTTCACTTCTATTTGACCTCGAGACTATGAAGGCTGTTTGGTGTCTCTTTTGGGCACCATGTGGAAGGCCCTGCAAGATAGTGTCTCTGCTGCCTGTGCTTTGTCTAACAGTGGACATGACACGCTTTCAACTCATTGGTTAAGCTCCCATCTCTGAAACTGGAATTTTATGGTTTGTGATGACAGTGTAGTTAAAGGCATCATCTACATTCAGTTGTATTTTCTGGATTTGTTAGTCTGTTTTGAATCAAAAAGATAACTTTTAACTGTTCTGATGGGCCTGACCACCTTCCGAGAAAACCCACCATGACAAGGAAAAGAGTTAAGATTGTGCTCCTTAGTGATTTGAGGAATAGTACTTTACCAGGGGTATAACTTTTGGCTGACCTCCTTGAGGGCTTAGAATAAGCCCTGAACTTTGAAGAATGGTTGCAGCTTGAATGAACAGAAAGAAAGCTAACTTGCCTTTTGTGAATGATATGCCAGTTTGGTCAGGAAGACACGTCGATTGAAGATCAACATGGAGTTCTCCTCCTTGGACTAAGCCGCTGATGTCTTTGCAGAAAAGCTGCCCAGAGTTAAAGAAACAACTGAAGATCAATGTCTAGAGTTGTTGGTTTTTAGTCTTCCTTTCCTGCTCCCCCAGTCAGGAGGGACTTGGAGGATGTTTCTTTCTCTTGGGTTTCCAGTCACCCTCTTTCCAGAGCAATCGTACAAGATAGGTATCTTTCTTGTATGATTCTAGAGAATTTCACTCTGAGTTTAAGGCTCAAAGTAATTGAGCCTGAGAGTCCAGCCAGTGCCCCCGGATAGGAAGGGTTTGAGAGTAACCAGATTGTTTTGCAATAAAGGCTATCAAGTTTGGTATCCTGTGGACACCCTAGTGGGTGCTGACCCATTCCTGCCTTGATTACCATTGAAAATACATTTCAAGGCTTGGAACCAATTTTGTTCTTAGCTGGCATCCTGGCTCAAGACCTGCTGACCGACCCCCTGTAGCCACGTTGAACTGGACACTGACAAGCCTTGGCATCATAAAGCATTTTTGAGTTGGATAGGACTTTATGTGGGTGATGAATTTTTAAAACGAAAGCGTTTTGAAGTGTTTATACCCGAAGGTCAGCAGCAGGGTCTCAACGCTGCTGATTTTATCCAGTTTGCATACAGACACACTGAAAAATAGTAGTTCTGTTACATTTATCTTTTTGTCTGGTACATTTTGTACAGCTTACTTTGTAGAATTTATCGGAAGTCCTGCCAAGTCCCAAGGAACAGACAAATGCACCCCTACAGGATAACTTGTCCAAAAGCCTCTTATGTAAAAATTACTGTACCTAGTGTGTAAATGCTGTCAAGACATTCACAGTTGTAGTAGTTCGGGTATTTGAGATGGTACCTTTTCTCTTTTTTTGTGACTCTTCTGTTTAATTGATTTTTCATTTTCTATTTATTTACTTACAAGTTTAAGTCCTATTGTTATTTGAGATTACAACACTGACTACACATTGAATTGGAGTATTATTTAATGTGTCATGGTATTCGGAGTTTCTAATCCTGACTGCTCATGTATACCACTTGAAGGTTCTGTGGATTTAAAAAAAATGTTTCTCATTATTTGCTGAAGTGTAACCAGTTTTTAATTATTTTATTTTGCCTGACCGACCTGGGATTAGATAGAGTCCAAAATATTTTTTTACATACATGTTTTTGTTTTAGCTTTTATAAATTACTTAAATTAAGGTTCACCAGCCTAGTGTCTGTATCTTATTATGTTATTTTTAATGTTATTATGTTAAGTTCATGTTTCAGTTTATAAGAACAGTGCAACAGCAGGGTCCTTTGGCTCTTGTCAGTTCCTTCTTAATAAATATCAGGGGTTTACTGCCACCGTCCCTCTGCAGTTTCACAGCTGTGATGGTTTTCCCATGTTCCCATTGCTTTAGCTGGACAGCGGACTTCTCACAATTCCCAGAGGCTCATAAATGGGTGAAACATGGGGGTCTGAACATGAACTTCCAAAGATCGCTGCCATCTTGGGTGGCAGCCCCTCAAAAACACTTTTTGTGTAGCTATCTTAGCAAGTTCACCATGGTTCAAAGTTGTGTCAAACTCCTAGGTAGTTTGACTCACAGGGGCACCACCGCCTGAAAGATACAGAACTGTGATGCTTTATTGGATAATCACACAGTTCAAATATTACAGGCAAGTAACTTGTCTTTTTTTGCATTTCTGTTGCTTTTTCTAAAAATGACCCTTGCCTAAATTGCAAATCAAAATCTGATCTCTGGAAGCAAAAACGTAGCAATACTATTTGTAGAAATTCCAGCCCCTTGCCCAAGGGTGTTGCATATGCTGGCATTTTGTCAAACCAAGTCCCTAACAATTTATTCCTGGGATTCCAGGGTTTGTTTTTATGAACCCGTGTGGGATTGTTTTATGACTGATTTACCATCTTTTGCTTTCAGTTCAAAGTTGAGCAGTGGCTCAGGGGCAGGAAGGACATCCAGGCCAGGCAGGACCAGTGACTCCCCATGGTTTCTGTCTGGTTCTGAAACTCTGGGCAGACTGGCAGGCAACACCCTTGGGTAAGTTCTGGTAGGGTTGAAATTTAGCCATTCTGTACTCTAGTGTAGTAATACTTAATTGGTACTAGAGTTTACAGTGCACATGTAGGAGGAGCTGCACCCATTTCTTGGAAAAAGGGCAGCAAAGTGTAAGCTTCCTACAAGCATAGGTCTGTGTAGTTTGAAATAAACTGTGCTGATTGAAGAAAGTGTGTGCTCTATGAAATTCTTAATATTGTTTTAATATTTAAACTAACAAATACAGTTCTTAGGTTTTTTGTACTGACATACGTTCACAAGCAACAACTGCATATGGAGTAGAGATGCTGGCCATTTAAGTGTCACAGCCCTTCCAAAATCCACAATGCTGTGTTCCCAGCTCAGTCAATTAGTTGAATTTTCTAATTTAGCAGAGAGCATCTCTGAATGCTAGGAGACACCCTTCAGGACTTGCAATTTTTTAAACCAAAATTCTGTATCAGAGTGATGGGCCTTTTTTCTCTCCCTTTTCACCCAGTCTCCCTCAGGATATGGAGTATAAAACACGTTTCTACAGCCCAAGGCCGACCTTTTTACACCTAGGCTGCGGGTGGTCTTATGACATGAAGTCACGCAAATCTTCTGCTTATGAAATCTAAATAGTGTAGCAAGCATTAGGAGACCCCACCCCATCAAGAAAACAATGAATATTTTTAAGCCACCAACTGTTGAATCAGAATGCTGTGTTCCGGCCCTCTAAATTTGGTGATTTATTGCCTGCCATTCCTCCTAAGCTTTGCAATTTCGCTATTTTAAAGAAGTTCTCTGATGGCAAGGCCACATACTGCAGAAGACTGCTACTAAATTAGGCTCATGGAGGGAAGGGGGTGTGGTTTGTTAGTTGATTCATGGTAGGACGTCCAGCTCTGAAAGCAGGCATACAGCCTGTAGCACATGAACGTGCCAGACTGGCAGAATGATTAGCCTGTTACTGATAGCAATAATTTAATCTGCATTGAAGATCCTTACTTAGGGCTTGCTTGCACCATTTACCAACATGTAGTTTTATAGCATGGCTATCTTAATCATTTGCTTAAAATGCTCACACAACCACCACTTTTCCAGAGAAATGGCTGATTCATCATGGAGTTACAAATGATATATTGAGGAACTGCTTATGCGCTGCTTTCTATTTACTGGACCGCTGGCATCCTTAAATGTTGCGTTTCTATTCCTACTGCAGCAGTTTCCCATTTTTTTATGGAAACAAATGCTACATTTGATTTTGAAATTTACTAAATATGATTTTCAAAGCTAGTTACGTAACCCGCTTTTCTTGCATGAGTCTGCTAAACTTTGTGAATAGTACACAAACCTATAATAAACAAGAAATAGAGGTGTGAAAAGTCTGTTTCATGGGCTAGTTCTTCGTTGCAAAGTCCAAATGTAAGTCACCGTATGTGAGATATTGCATTGAAGTTTAGAAATGTATTCTTACAGATTATTGGTGCTTAAACTGGTTACAAAAAGCCGAAGTGGTTAAGTTGATCTATGAATGAATCGCCCTTAAAGCTCAAGCCAAGCTGAGAATTTGCTTAACTCGCTCTTGACTGGTCATTGCTCTAAGGTCGTTTAAGTGTATACTAGTGGGTTATATATTTTTTTTTTTGACAGCAGAACAACCTGTCGCAAACTTGATAAAGCAACAAATCTCATGGTACTGCCAAGGTATTATTTGTTGGATGAGTAGTGCAAACCATAGTTGGTTTACATGGCTTCCAAAGAAGAACTTTGCGCCATTGTGCCAAGTGGTTGGAATGGGATTCACTGCCTTCCAGCAGAAGCAAGTGAAAGGGCTTTTGTAAGGCTACGAGTTAATTTGTAAAAATGAATTTACCAGCCGCTGAAAATATTTGTGGGACACATGTGTGTTTACTGAACTTGCTTGAGGCTGTCACCAACCAAGTAACCTCACCTCAGACATACTTACATCCAGTTCTTTAATTACCTTACTTGAGTTAAGCAGTCTGTTACTAGTACTCCCTTTATCTAGAGCATCATTAATACTATAAATTCCTTTTGAAAATTATCATTTTATGTTCATCATTAATTATGATTAAATACTCTGTGACAGTGACTGATGTGACCTGATTAGGTGCATCTTTCTTAAGTTGCATTCATTCTGTGGTATACTAACAGGTGCACGTGTAACCCTCTTTGTTTATGTCAAAGATGATTTCTCTCGCAGTTGTGCAGTCATGATTAATTCTCTGCTGTCTTTTCTAGCCTTTCTTAGTATATGTTGAGTACCTGCATGTGTAAAATCTGGCTTGCTTTTAATCTTGTGAAAATGTACTTCCCTGTTATAAGGTGCACCAGTGAAAGTTGTGGAAACACCTGGTGACTATCCTATTGATCTGATTGTGTTGAGCTGGCCCCCTTTTATATGTTAGAGTTGCAGCTTACTTTTTCTTGATTGACTCCACATGCAAAACAGGTTGCTGCAAGAGTTGAATCTCATTATGGGATTTTTACAAAATCAGTTGTTTGCCTCTGATCATGGGTTATTGAACCTTCCCTAGATGTTCACTTGAGTATATGCTGTTAGTATTTGTGGAGTTAGCATTTGTACTTTGTTGAAGTCTATTGCAGCACACTGTTGCCTAAATGTGATGCCCTCTTCATAATGTTAAACCTGTGTTCATTGTTGACTACTTCTGAAGATGCAAAGCCAGTGCAAAACTACTTTGATAGCTTACACAACCTTTGAGTTGTTGAATATTATAACTGTCTACATCATATGACATTTTAAGGGGTGACTCATTATGTAGAACTCTTCCAGTGGCAGGTTTATAAGTAGTCTAGTGCTTCTGTGACCAAGTTAATGCTGATCAGTATTGAGTTGTATTTTTATTATGTTGTGTTTGTCACAGATTGTTTTGATGACCCTTTAAATAATACATGTTCTATTAAGAACTTTACTCTTAGTTTAATGATGCTTTGAAAATTCTTTGATTCTCTTTAGATCCCCTGTCCATTGTATTTTGGCTGCACTAGTAATCGGGACATGGTAAAGATAGTAAGAAAAAGCCATTTCCCTCTGTATGCATTTAGATCTCAGTCCTGCGTAGATGCATACTTGATTCTTATTGCAATTCACAGGGACCTGAAAACAAATGTAATGGTGTACATTTGACTAGAAAAAATATTTGCCTATGTGACAGAATGAACTTTGCTCACTGAAGTTATTCTACATGAGTGCATGTTGAATACTATTTTTCCTGAAAGTAGCTACTATTGGAGGAGGAAGAAATACGCTATAGAAGCGGGTCTCAGCAGTATTTCTATGATCAATATGGTCCAATTCTACTCCCTCATTACAGGCTTTATGAACAGATGTTTTAGAAGCCCTAGCTTAGAGACACCTTGAACAACTGTCTCTCCAAGTCAGTCTTATAACCCTGTCACTGACAGCAACCCTCTGGTGCCAAACTGGCTTGAATATTTCCTCTGTGAAAACACAAGATGGTACTGAATCTACCTTTGGGCTGTGGGAGCAGGCTTTGCTGACTTGCCCAGTGGATGGTTGCTGGTTGCTTGAAGATCCAAAGACATCCCAAGGCAGCATAGGCCTTTGGCCTGTCAGGCCTTGGCCACCATCTCTAAATTTGTTCTAAGTACTAGAGACCTGCCATGCATTATTACTAGCATAATTCCACCTGCTCACTATTGTGCTGTACAGCACTTTGGGTATCTTCGCTACTATTGCACATTCTCTCTGTAAACCAACCTTCATAATGTCCTACGTTTAATACAGCTTCTTAAAATAGGTTAAACATTGCCTGCTGTTTTCTGAATCTTAAGCAATTGATATAAATCCTAATTGGTAGGTTTGTATTTGAGATCAGATTCAGTAATTGCAAGAACCTTTCCCCTTGCTTGTTTGCTGATCTGCATTCCTGAGGTCTATGTAATTAATCTTTCAGTAACAGTACTCTGGAGTTGGGGCAACTTTGGAGACCACCACATGTAACGCTAAGAAATTTGCTAATGCTTTATCACATAAGAGGCATTTCCAGATGCCCTATGCGACCCTTGACCCTGTTTGCAGGCAGGTTGCTCCCCATGCCACATACCTCCACCTGACTACGCCCGTGCTTCCCCCCTGCATCTACTGAGTTCGAGACCCGCCTGGCAGGCCTTGGGCTGCCCGTAACCCTCTCTGCTCCACTATTGCCCCGGTGTTCTCCTTGTAATTTGTGCCCACTGCCTGTGTTTACTGCCGTTTTTCTCCCTAACTGCGTCTCTCCTCAGCTTTGGTTTCCATATAACTGCGCCTACTGCCCTATAATTTTGTCTGTTTCTCATCTTGTGCTCTCTGATTGTGTTTTTTCACCCCTCCCCGCGCCCCCTCGCCCCCCCGCCGGTCTCGCTGCTGCGGCCCCGCCCCCCGCTCCCATTCGTCTGCCGCCCCTCACCCAGCTGCCCCTCCCTCCCACCTCCCCTTTTATGGTGGCCGCACAGACAGCACACCTAAGGCAAGCCCGTCCGCGCCTGGACCGCGCCCAGCGCCAGAACCACTGGACCCCGAAGACATTGCGACACCCGACTGCACTACGACGCCAGCACCCTCCACGCACTCAACCAGGGACAAGAACACTCCTGCTACCGGGCCACTCCGAAGCGCACCCGAGGACCCTTCACCTGCCGGAACTGCAGCTTCACCAGCATCCGACCAGCGAAACCATCAATCAGCGAACCCAATCACCTGAGGTGCATCCTCCTCAACACTCGCTCCGCCCGCAAACACGCCATCGAACTCTGGGATCTCCTGGACTTAACCGCCCCAGACGACGCCTTCCTGACGGAGACCTGGCTGAACCCCGCCTCAGCCCCCGACATTGCTTTAGCCATCCCGGAAGGCTACAAGATCGCCCGCAGAGACCGCACTAACGGAGCAGGAGGTGGAATTGCCATCGTCCACAAAAGAACACCCTCAGCGTCTCGACCAGCACCGACGACATTCTCAGCACCGCCGAACACCTGCACTTCCAGATTCACACCGACCCCAATACCACCCTCAGAGGAACCCTGTAAAACCTGGGACCGCCAGTTCTCCGGGGGGTAGCATGGCTCAAGCAGGAAGGCGGCCAGGGGCTTATGTGTAAAGCAGCCACTTAACACACACGTCCAGTAAAACACACAGTGGCGCAATAATGGAGACCACACTAGGTATTGTATTTGAAAAATCAAGATCTTTTATATAGGCTTTCAATCAGAGCAAGGCATTGGTAATTCATTAGCATTTCAAATAAGCATTTCATTAAGACATTTCATGTATCATGTGCAGATTGCATTTCTTTTGAAGAGTAAGCATTTCAGTAAGGCTTTGCATTAAAATAACAGCTATCTCATCTATGCAATGAAACGTTAACTGACCCCGCCTGTCACATCAAACTCCTTGACAGGCAAAGGGGTAATGGTATAAACCTGGAGGATCCTACAAGAAGCGACAATTATAATGCATTTAAATAACACATCAAACCTCTCATGGTCGCTTCTCCTAGAAAGGAATAAAACACATCAGCAAGTACTTTTCAGGTTAACAAAGAACTTCAAAGAACACAGCCTTTAGTCATTTGTGACAAGCCTTTCTTGTGAATGCGGGTCGGCTGAGACCCAGATCAGATCATCAGAATACTAAGGAAGCCCACCTCTGCAAGAAAATTCAGTACAGTGAAGTGAATCTCCCTCGCATTTCCGGCTTGTACATATGGTGCACTAGGAGCAAATCGGGCTTGTAAATACGGTGCACGCTAAACACTTCAGGCTTGTAAATACGATTCATGAAGAGTAATTCAGGCTGGTAATTATGCAGCACGTTGAATAATGCAGGCTGGTAAATTTGTAGGCAAAACGATAAAATGAGGCACATTCAGAACAGGGGGGCCAACAAGACCCAGTCAACCCCGGGGGAGGGGCGACCTCGGGCCTCTCTTGGCCTACCGCCCTCCTCCCCAGGGGGTTACCTCACTTCTTCGGCCCTCCGGGGCCCTTGCGCAGACTCAGGGGACCGGAGTAGGAGTTCCAGCACGTCCGGGGCCTCACCCGTCCCTGCAGGACGTGGGGGCAGTTCAGGAGCCCCGGCGCTGGGGCGAGGCTGAATTAGCTTTTGGGGACAACCGGAGGGGGCTCTCAGGCTCCACGGCCCCCTCCGCGTCGATCTTGGGATTCCCTCGAAGGTAGGCAGGGGCGCGGGGCAGCAGCCAATCGCTGCCCGGCTTAGGCGGGGGCGCGGCCGATGACGCGGTCGCGTCTCCCGTCACGTGATGAGGGACCAAGTTGTGGGCCTGAAGAATTTCTCCTCAGTCACTGCAGATGGGCCCTGGTGTTCCGTACCACTGGGCCAAATCAGGGGGATAGCTTTGGACACCTCACTGAGCTTAAGAGGCAGCACCTAAATCATGTCACTCCCAGTAGCATAGGTTCCTCACTAGGCCCACCCGCCTAAAACTCCTGCGTTGGTTCCCCAGGTCAGTGATGCCCCAACTGACTAGAAAGTTTCCCTCCTTTTCCTTATATAGTGTCAGTTGGCAGTTGGCAGGGGCAGTTGGTACCTCCCCTATTCTGGAAGGTTCCAGGAGCTTCCCTCATTCTAACTATGGACAGGGGCTGGGTGGCTGGTGTTGCAACAATGTATGGGGACCCAGCCTGCTCCTGGCAACTAGGGTGCTACACTAAAAAAAACACGCTGCAGTAGCAGGGGCCAGTGGCAGCCATGTTGAAAGTAGAGAGCACCTGCACCCTAACACAGGTTAGCTGTAAAAAGGTGCCCGAAGACCTAAGAACCAGCAAAAAATAGGTGGAAAAAATGAGGCTAGGGCGAAAAGTCACGGGGAAAGATCACCCCAAGGCTGACAGGTCTAACAAACCCTAATCTACAGACCCCCTTGACCCTGACCACAGTTCAGCGACTCCATCAAAGACTTCATCAGCACGCACACCCTCGCCTCCACATACTACATCCTCCTCGGGGACCTGAACTTCCACCTCGAGAACAACAACAACATCAACTCCGCCACCCTGATCGACAACCTCGCCATCCTGGGACTCAGACAGCTTGTGACAGCACCCACCCACGCCGCCGGTCACACGCTAGACCCCATCTTCTCCGCAAGCACCCACGTCTCCTTCAACCACACCACCGAACCCCACTGAAGCGACCACCGCTGCGTCCATTTCACCTTCAAGAAGCCCACCACACAACACCGCACCCAACAGATGCCTCGTCGCTGCTGGGGCAAAATCACTGAAGAGCAGCTAGCCACCACCCTCGCCCAGAGCCCACCAGCCGACCCCACCGCTTTCAACCTCCGACAGTGGATCAATGACTGCGCCAACACTCTCGCCCCGCTCAAGACACCCTCCAACAGCCACACCAGCAAGAAAGCCACCTGGTTCACTGAAGACCTCCAGGTCTCCAAGCATACATGCCGGAAACTGGAGAGCAACTGGCTCCGCAAACTATCACCAGACAACGACACAGCCCTCAAGATCGCCACCCGCAGACACCATCAACTCTTCAGAACCGCCAAAAGGACCGCATTCAAGGACCGCCTAGACAACAACGCACACAACTGCAAGGAGCTCTTCTGAGATCAACACCCTACTTAAGAAGCCCAAGGCGGACCCCAAGGACCTCAAGAACTTCTGTCCCATCTCCTTGCTCCCGTTCCCGGCGAAGGTCACCGAGAAAATCGTCCACAAACAACTGACCCGCTACCTCTAGGACAACCACATCCTAGACCCATCCCAGTCCAGATTCCGCAGCAACCACAGCACCGAAACCGCCCTCATTTTCGCCACTGACTACATCAGAACCCTGCTTGACAACGTAGAAACAGCAGCCCTCATCCTCCTGGACCTGTCAGCCTCCTTCGACACGGTCTGCCACCGCACACTACGAACACGCCTACCCGATGCAGAGATCCAAGAGAAGGCCCTGGACTGGACCACATCCTTCCTCTCCGGCAGAACTCAGAGTGTCCGCCTCCCACCCTTCTGCTCCACCGCCACTGAGATCATCTGCGGTGTACCCCAGGGCTCTTCCCTCAGCCCAACGCTGTTCAACATCTACATGGCACCCCTCGCCCATGTCGTCCGACAGCACGACCTCGACATCATCTCCTACGCCGATGACACTCATCTGGTCATCTCCCTTACCAAAGACCCTCACACCGCCAAAACCAACCTCCACGAAGGAATGAAGGCCGTCGCCGAATGGATGAGGAACAGCTGATTGAAGCTCAACTCAGACAAGACGGAGGTCCTCATCCTTGGCTCCATCCCTTCAGCCTGGGATGACTCCTGGTGGCCAACATCACTGGGAACAGCCCCGACACCCACTGACCATGCACGCAACCTGAGGGTCATCCTCGACTCCACCCTATCCATGACTAAACAGGTCAACGCTGTCTCCTCATCCTGCTTCAACACCCTATGAATGATCCTCGGGATCGTCAAGTGAATCCCCACCGAAACAAGAACAGTCACCCAGGCACTCGTCTCCAGCAGACTGGACTACGGAAACACCCTTTACGCAGGAACATCAACGAAGCTCCTGAGACTGCTGCAACACATCCAAACGCCTCGGCACGACTGATCCTCTACATCCCCCGCCGCAGTCGCATCACACCCCACCTGAGAGACCTACACTGGCTCCCCGTCAACAAGAGGATAACCTTCAAGCTCCTCATTCACACACACAATGCCCTCCACAACACTGGCCCAGCGTACCTCAACAGACGACTCAGCTTCTACGCCCAGACCCGCTCCACCGGCCTTGCCCTCGCCACAGTCCCCCCGCATTCAAAGAACAACCACCGGCGTCAGATCCTTCTCCCACCTCGCCGCCAAGACCTGGAACACCCTCCTCACCAACTTACGGCAGACCCAAGACCTACTGGCCTTCAGAAGACTCTTCAAGACCTGGCTCTTCGACCAGTAGCAGCACCTCCCCCAACCCCCCCCCCCCCCCCCCCCCCCCGCCCCGCGCCTTGAGACCCTCACGGGTGTGTAGCGCGCTTAACAAATGTCCTGATTTATTGATTGATTGATATGCTAAAGTTAAGTCTTGCTGAAAGAGACCCTCGACATTGGAGGTTCTGGCCATTCCTTTCCCACTCGATCTATTGAACCATTCTGTGGAAGCTGCTTGTGGTGAAGGAATTAGTTCACGAAAGTAACAATTATTCCCAAAGAAACTGTTAGTGTCTCTGATATCTTGGATGAGTAACATTGGGTGTTTTCTATGTTAGAATCCGTAACAGTCTGCTGTGTGTTCTGTAAGGCATTACAGGGGTTCCAAAACGGGAGGAGGAATCGCGGTAATCCTAAAGACTCACCTGACAATCACGTCTAGAAAAATTCCAAACATAAAGCCCATAGAGGCACTATATTTCTCCGTCTCGGACTCTACTACAGCCATTTTTTCAGGGATCCTGGTCTATAGCCCCCCCTAATACCCCACAGTCTGCCATCTCTGAACTACTGGCAGTCACCGCTGATCTGTCTCTTAAACACCCCCTCTTTACGGTACTGGGAGACTTCAACCATCACGTTGATGTGAGTAGCTGCAAACGCGCCACTTACCTCCTAGACTCCATGCAAAATTTGAATCTGACACAAGGGGTTAAGGGTCCCACACATGTTGCGGGACACACCCTTGACCTTATCTTCTCTAACTGCATGAAGCTAAAAATCCTTCCTTCCACACCTCTGACATGGTCCGACCATTTTTTTATCCCATTCGAGGTATCTTTAACTCAAATCGTCAAGAAGGAATCTGCCATTAGAACCCAAGGCAGAAAATGGCATAAGATCTCATGCACTGCCCTAGAGCATTCGTTATAATAACAGCTTAGACCCATTCCCTGTCGATCTCAACTGAGCGGTTATTACATTCAATAATGATCTCACGACTGCCATTGAGAAAGTTGCCCCCTTACAGACCCTTACCTCTCGCAGACTCAAACCATCAGCCCCCTGGTTTTCCCTGGAACTAAGGGAAAACAGAAGCAAATGTAAAAAGTTGGAGCGACAATGGCGTCGAACATATGACCCGGCAGCCAAGTCACTTTACAGACAGGCCCTTAAAGAGTTTCATAAACTCAAACGTCACTCTGAGTGTTTACTTAGTAGAGTTTTTTGCATTAGCAATAGATTCTGCAAAGGCCCTCTTTAACATCGTTAACCTCTACCGCGCTAGCGGGTTTTCCCGCTGTGCGCTGAAATTTGAAAATCGCGCGTAACATGACAAAGCCAGCTCGTCATCCGCGTAGCGCAGGTAACGCCCATGACGAGCTGGCTTTGTCATCAGCGCTGAAGGGGTTAAAGAGTTTACTAATCCCACAGCTCTGTCCGCCCCAGTTTCCCCTTCCCAAGCATTTAGTGAAGATTTATCAGACTTTTTTGAAAAAAAAATTGCCAACATCACGGCCACAATTCTTCAGAATGGTACAGAAATTACTGAAGTCCCCATCACCATCTGCACGAATGCATTCACTACTTTTAAACCACTCACCAAAGAGCATGCCCTGAACCTATTTTTAAAATGTAAATCAGGCTCACCATTGGACCCAGCCCCGGCCCTGATCATGAATGAAATTGCCCTGTTAGTTATTAACCCCCTGCTTGAAATCTGGGACGCCTCCTTATATTCAGGTATTGTTCCTTCCGCTTGGAAACACGCATTGCTAATCTCCATTCAAAAAAAAAAAAACAGGTGTCGATCCAACCTGCCTGAGCAATTACCGACCGATCTCACTCCTACCCAAGCCAGCCAAAGTGCTCGAGAAGGCGGTACAAGAGCAGCTGTCCAACTACCTTGAGTCAAACTCACTGTTCCATGACTCTCAATCAGGTTTTAGACCGGACTTTAGCACCGAGTCAGCTCTACTTGAGGTGTCTGAGTCGATTCGGTAGTGCACGGATAGGGGAGAGGCCATGTTGGTCCTCCTCGACTATCCGCAGCATTTGACACCATCTCCCATGACATACTACTCACACGCTTGCAAGAGGTAGGAGTCGGCGGGACTCCCCTTGCTTGGGTTAAATCTTTCCTTACGGACAGATTTCAACAGGTGATGCTGGGCTCCTTCCTTTCTACCAAGAAACCTCTGATTTGGGGAGTTCCACAGGGTTCTGCCCTCAGCCCGCTGCTATTTAATGTGTATCTGAAGCCACTGGCAAAAGTAGTGGAATCCTGGGGCGTCAGAGTAATTTTTTACGCTGACGACACTCAGCTGGTGTTCTCCTTCAGGGATCACTCCGAAAATTCATTTCACAACTTTCGCCACTGCATGGTGAATATTGCTGCCTGGATGTCTTCTAACAATTTAAAACTCAATACAGATAAGACGGCAGTCCTATTTTTCAATCAGAAATCTCCCATTTCTGTAGTAGGGGATCTCTGTGTATAGTCATAATCTAGTGAATAGTCCCGCCCATGTGCGTGGACCCCGGTAATCAAAAATAATCTCTTAAGTTGTCAGAAAATTGCAGAACTGCAAAGACACTTAAGAGAAAATGTAAAGACAAATAATGCAGCCTATATCCACAGGCTACACTGTCCAGTACTTCAACTAGAAATTCCACCAAAAATCCACAAACCGCAAAGCCTGTCCAGATTTCCCTTGCTTTAACAGCAAACACCCTCAGAAATGATAGAGAGGAAGGCATGGACAGACAAGCCCCATAGGCTGCCATTATGTGGCTTAAATAGGATACTGTGCCTTTAAGAGAACCTTCCAGAACCTTCTCTCAGTATCCCAGAATGCATAGCAGGTCCAACTTACTTTCAGTTCTTTTTTCCGGCTCCTGCTTACAGGACCCTGTGCATTGAGCTCTCCCCTTTTCAGGGGTTTATTGGAATTTTTTGACACTTTTTGGTTTTAAAAGTGTTCTGCTTTGATTCTTGGTGTTTCCTGTTCACTTCTGTGTGTTTGTTCAGGCTTTTAGGGCTCTAAAATGCCTGCCTTATTCGACAAGTGCCCAGCATGTGGAAGGAAGAAGGCCAAGACTGATCCACACGACGTCTGCATTATTTGCCTCCCTGATGAGCATGTCCCTGAAGGTTGTGACATCTGCCAGGCCTTTTCTACAAGGACCCTGAGGGAAAGACTGAAGATTAGGCTCCAAGGCCTAGAGGAGAGGCGTCTGCAGGCTGCAGGTGGGTCTGGGCAGGCTGGGAAGGCTCCCTCTGCCCCTGCTGAGGCCTCTGGGGGGCCCCCCAGAGGCAGGAAGACCAGCAAAAGATCCCGGTCTCCGTCGACGTCGATAGCATCGACGACGACGTCGAGAGGGATGACGACGGTGTGTTCCCCTTCTCCCCGGGGCTCCGGGTCGAGACAGCGTTGGAAATCGACGTCGAGAGGCCTGGCCAGGCCACCGTCGAAGTCACCGCCGTCGGAGTCGTCGACGTCATCGTCGTCGTCGACGTGGAGGCATCGCCGGCGACGAAGACACCGGCGCTCGCCGTCGAAGCGACACCGCCGGTCGCCGTCGACAAGTTCGACGTCGAGGGGACCCTCGGCGTCGAGGACAGTGAGAAAGCGGTCTTCGAGAAAGAAGAGTCGACGCTCGCCGTCGAGGTCTGGCCGCTCGTCGTCGAGGGGGCGACTATCGGCGTCGAGGAAGAAACGCTCGACGTCGAGGAGGCGGCGTTCGACGCCAGAGCCTAGAGATAGCCGTTCCACGCATGGGAAACGCTCGACGTCGAGCAGGAAGAGATCAGCGTCTCCTGGGGTCTCAATCTCCTCTAAGAGGCGCAAGAAGGATTCTGGTGCCAGAAGTCACGCCGGATCTGATGGCGGACGTCGGAGGCGTCACTCACGCTCGGGGGGGGGGGGGGGTCTGGCTCACAGGCCCCCTCCTTGAAGAAGTCATCGGGCATGAGGTACCTGGTGGTATATATGCCACCAAGGCCTGTGACCCCTCCTCCTCCTCTACCGAAGGAGGCTCCTCCGGCTAAGCCGCCTCTCCCCTCCCTGCCTCCGCTGTCTACTGAGGGACGGCCTCTGCCGCCAGTTCCTCCTCATAGGCCTCCGAGGTCAGTGTCCCTGCCTCTGCTTCCGACACCTCCTAAGGGTACGCCTACCCCGAAGCCCCGGGACAACCCACGGATGATGCCTCCACGGAAACCGGTGGAGCGCCCACGTGCTGGGAGGTCACGCTCCCGCTCCGGGCGAAGAGAACGTTCGCGTCATTGATCTTCAACGCGATCTAGACGGCGCCACCGGAGACACAGGTCTCGTTCACGGACCAGGTCGTCTGGGACCAGGGACTACTCCCCGACCATGTCAGATTCGCCGGACACGCGGGTCTCACCGGTCGACGATCTGGTGTCCTTCCAGGACGTGCTGTTACGGGGTGCAGCGAAACTGGGCATTACTTTGACAGTACCCACTCCGAAGACCTCGGTCATCTTTGAGACGCTCCATCAGAAGCACTTGTCTCGGCCGTTACTGCCACTGGTGCCGGGCCTGGAAGAACCGGCCCTGGATCTTTTCCTTACTCCTGCGGTGACTAAGGCGGCGCCTTCTAGACTGCAGAAGAAGTACCGGGCTCCTGACTCGGACCCAGCCTTTCTGCGTCTGGAGCCCCCTCCAGACTCATTGATTGTGACGGCGGCGCGCAAACAACATGCCACCACGCCTTCCTCCACTGTTCCGCCAGACAAGGAATCTAGGTGGTTGGATTCCTCTGGGAGACGAGTTTGTGGGACTTCGGCGACCTCTATGAAGGCGGCTAGTGCCACGGCCTTGCTGGGTCGGTATGACAGAGCCCTCTGGGAATCTCTTCAACAATTTGTGGATCTTCTTCCGCGGGACAAGCGGGAAGACTTCCAGGAGGTGCTTAACGAGGGGATGTTGGTGGCGAATCAGGTCATCAGCGCTGCAGCCGACTCCTCTCTTCTGGCGGCGCATGGTTTCTGCCACGGAATAAACCAGCGACGACATGCCTGGCTACGCCTTACGTCTCTGAAACTGGACGCTCAGCAGAGGGTTGCCAATCTACCATTCTCTGGCGAAACCCTGTTCGGGAAGCACGCTGACGACGAAATGGCCCGCATGAAGGCGGAGGCTGAGACGCTCACAGCGGTGGGTTTGGAGAAGCCCAAGGAGACCAAGAAGACAAACCGTCCGTTCCAACGCTGGTTCGGTGGTCAAGGTAGAGGGCGTGGCCAGTCTTCTGGACAACAGCAGCAACAACAACAGCAGCAGTTCAGAAGACCGTTCCAGAAACGCCAGAGGGGCAGAGGCGGCCATCAGTCGGCACCAGCGACTAAAGGCCAGGCCGGGTCTAGGCCCTGAGCACTTACTTCCCCGTCAACTGTTACCCGCTCCGGTGGGGGGAAGCATTCAATCTTTTCTGGCAGAGTGGAGAAAAATTACTCAGGACAAGTGGGTGCTGAATATTGTTTGCAATGGATACAGTCTTCGGTTCACCAGCCCTCCTCCATCGATCCCTCCGGTCAGCTCGCAGTATCAGCTGCGCGAGCTCCAGGCGGAGGCCGATATCCTGTTAAGGAAAAGGGCGATCGAAGTCGTACCCCTGTCTCAAAGGGGAAGAGGTCTGTACTCCCGCTTCTTTCTGGTTCGCAAAAAGGACAAGAACGAGTTCAGGCCCATTCTGGATTTGCGACAAGCAAACAAATGGATTCGCAGAGAAAAGTTTCGCATGCTGTCGTTGCATCAGATTTATCCTCAGCTGCAACGGGGAGACTGGCTGTGTGCCATCGACCTCCAGGATGCTTACTTCCATGTGCCCATTACACACAAACAAAGGAAGTTCCTGCGGTTCCAAGTCGGCGCCAATCACTATCAATACACAGTACTGCCATTCGGACTGAAGTCTGCGCCGAGAACATTCTCAAAGTGCATGGCGGTGGTAGCAGCACACCTAAGGAAGAACAAGGTGTTTGTCTACCCTTACCTGGACGACTGGTTGATCAAGGCCTCCTCCTTCGCGAAAGCGCAAACACACTTCCAGAAGACGTGCGTTCTCTTGAACAAGCTGGGGTTGCACATCAACATGTCCAAGTCGGTCCGACTCCAGTCCAGTGCATTCAGTACTTGGGAGCCTCCATCGATACGCTGTCAGCAAGCGTGTCTCCTTCGGAGGAGCGACGATTATCACTACTTCTGAAGGCTCGGGCTCTCATGTCCGCTCCATCCACGACAGTGAGGACGGTGTCTTCTCTGCTGGGATCGATGGCCTCCTGTATCTTCCTGACGCCGCATGCACGGCTGCACATCAGACCGTTGCAAGAGTGCTTGGAGGATCAGTGGGATCAGAGGAGAGGATCTTGGGACGACAAGATACGCCTATCTCTGCATGCTCTTCAGTCTCTGAAGTGGTGGTGTTCAGTGGAGAATCTCCTCAGAGGGGTTCCCTTCCACAAGGACATTCCCGCTCAGGTTATCGTGACGGATGCTTCTCTCCAGGGCTGGGGAGCGCATTCGGGAGTCCTACAGATTCAGGGGACGTGGTCTCCGGCGGAGTCCACGTACCACATCAATTTCCTGGAACTCAGAGCTGTTCACTTGGCACTGAAGGCCTTTCACCGGTCCTTCCAGACCGACTCTCTCCTTGTGCAGACGGACAATACAACCACAATGTATTACCTCAACAAGCAGGGAGGATCGAGGTCACGCACCCTGTCGCAGGAGGCGCAGGCGATCTGGCGCTGGCTTCTGGCTCGAGGACTGACGATAACGGCTACCCATCTGACAGGTGTGCAGAATGTTCAGGCAGACGCTCTGAGCAGGCTGATTCAGGAAAACCACGAATGGGTCATAAACGACGAAGTACTAGGGGAAGTCTTCGCAAGGTGGGGGACTCCAGACGTAGATCTGTTTGCCACCGCAGAAAACAGCAAATGCTGAGACTTCGCCTCCAGGTACTACCAGCCGGGGACGCTGGGGAATGCGTTATGGATCAACTGGTCGAACAGCTTTCTGTACGCTTTTCCACCCATTCCCCTGATTCCGACGGTTCTCATCAAGCTGTCCCAGTCCAGGGCGCGGATGATACTGATTGCCCCGGAATGGCCCAGACAGTGGTGGTTCACGGACCTGCTTCACCGGTCTCTCCTTCCTCACATTCGGCTGCCGTGCAGGCCGGACCTTCTCACGAAGTTCGGGGGGCTGATGTTGCACCCCAACCTCTCGTCTTTGAGTTTGGCAGCATGGCTCCTGAGTTAGTGCAATATGGTCATCTGAATCTCCCTGCAGATTGCATGGACATACTGAAGGAGTCTAAGAGACCTTCCACTAGGACTTCCTATGCTTACAAGTGGAAGAGATTTTGGATCTGGTGCAAGTCTAAGAACTATGATCCGACGACTTGCAAGGAAGATGTCATCCTTCCTTATCTTCTACAGTTGGCGCAGTCTGGCCTTAATGTCCATTCTATTAGGGTTCATCTTGCTGCTTTGACTGCCTACAGGAAATGCTCTTCGCAGACTTCCTTCTTCCAGATCCCTGTGATCAAAGATTTTTTGGAAGGCTTGAAGAAAGTGTTCCCTCCTGTCAGGCTTCCTTCGCCTTCATGGGAATTGAATGTGGTGCTGTCCAGGTTGATGAAGGAGCCTTTTGAACCTATTCATAAGGCTTCGTTGCAGCACCTGTCCTGGAAGGCGGCGTTCCTCGTGGCCATTACATCGGCCCGCAGGGTGAGTGAAATTCAGGCGTTGTGTTGCCAAGAACCTTATACTGTATTTCATGCTGCTAAGGTTGTTATGCGTACTCACCCTAAATTTCTTCCCAAGGTTATTTCTGATTTTCATGTCAACCAGACCATAACTTTGCCTACGTTTTTTCAGAATCCTTCATCTCCAGCGGAAAGCTCGTTACATTCCCTGGATGTTAGGAGGGTATTGAAGTTTTATCTGGATAAGACCAAAGATATTCGTAGGTCTGACCAATTGTTTATCAATTATGGATCTGTCAGGACGGGTCTTGCGACCTCTAAGCAGTCTATCTCTAGGTGGATTGTGTCCTGCATACAGCTATGTTACCAAAAAGCTAATAAGACCTTAGGAGGTAAGCCTAAGGCTCATTCCACCAGGGGCAAAGCTGCCACGACAGCTTTGCTCCGTAATGTTCCGATTGCAGAAATCTGCAAGGTGGCCACTTGGAAGTCGGTTCATACCTTTGCTAAGCATTACTGCCTGGACACTGATGCCAGGGCAGACGCTCAGGTTGGGCAGGCTTCGCTGCGAAATCTGTTCGCACAATAGTGGCGTTAATTCTCTTTTCTCCACCGCCGCTTTGGTGTGGGGATGGGCTTGCCATTCTATTCACTAGATTATGACTATACACAGAGATCCCCTACTACAGAAGGAGTAGTTTCTGTCCTGTAACTCCAGTTCTGTAGTAGGGGTATCTCTGTTATAGTCATAAGCGCCCTCCCGCATCCCCGGTGGAGAGAAAATGTTCCTTTAAGGAATGCGACAGGTCTGGCGTTTTACGTCTTCAAAAAGAACTGAAAGTAAGTTGAACCTGCTATGCATTCTGGGATACTGAGAGAAGGTTCTCTTAAAGGCACAGTATCCTATTTAAGCCACATAATGGCAGCCTATGGGGCTTGTCTGTCCATGCCTTCCTCTCTATCATTTCTGAGGGTGTTTGCTGTTAAAGCAAGGGAAATCTGGACAGGCTTTGCTGTTTGTGGATTTTTGGTGGAATTTCTAGTTGAAGTACTGGACAGTGTAGCCTGTGGATATAGGCTGCATTATTTGTCTTTAAATTTTCTCTTAAGTGTCTTTGCAGTTCTGCAATTTTCTGACAACTTAAGAGATTATTTTTGATTGCCGGGGTCCACGCACATGGGCGGGACTATTCACTAGATTATGACTATAACAGAGATACCCCTACTACAGAACTGGAGTTACAGGACAGAAACTACTCCTTCTCCCAGTCTCTGGTGGCCGACTGAACTAAATCCTCCTCCGGTACCAGTCCAGCGGCCCGTAATTTAGGCTTCCAATTTGACACTGCCCTCTCCTGCAAGACCCAAATTAACAAAGTCACTGCATCTTGCTTTGGAAAGCTCCGTATGATTAAAAAAAATCATCCCTTTTTTGCCCTTAGACTCACGCAAGACAGTAGTCCACGCCCTCATTACCGCTCATTTGAACTACGCAAATAGTCTGTATGTCGGAGCCCCGGCGTATCTCATAAATCAACTACAGACAGTTCAAAACTCAGCTGCCAGGTTGATTTGCAATATCCCTTACTGTCACTCCATCTCACCTCATTTGATCAAACTCCATTGGCTACCTGTGAGATTTCGCATTCAGTTTAAGTCTTTGACCCTGGCTTTTAGAGCTCTTAATGACCGTGGCCCTATCTACCTGAGACGTAGAATGAAGTTCTCACTTGCACCCAGAAACCTCAGATCTAACCATCTCCGTCTTATGATCTGCCCCTGTTTTCGCCTCGTACGAACGGGAGGAAGGGCCTTTGCAGTAGCCACCTCCAGACTGTGGAATCACCTACCTACAGAACTGAGATTCCTGACTTCAGAGCCTCTGTTTCGAAAGAAACTCAAGACCTGGCTCTTTTCCTCAATCTAATCAATCCACTTTCTTCTGCATCCCTCTGAAACTTTCGAGATACTGTCTTCAGCGCCGGAACACCTCCGTTGGAGGTAGCTGTGCGCTTTACAAATTACTAAATAAATAAGGCATTCAAACTGACTAAACCACAGTAAACCAAACTACTTTGCCTCTAAACCGGTCCTTTCCACTGGCACCCATAATTCGTGTAACACCCCCCCACAGCACTGTAAATCCAAAAGACTAGTAAAGAATCCACACATCGCAAGTTTTCTCTGCATACAAACTGACACTCTAGAATCGCTTCCCCCTTGCACCCAGGTTTGCTTATTCTTGAATGAAATTCAGGAAGGGACTACAGTCCCAACTTTATAAACGTCTGATAATTTTAGATTATCTTCTGCCTCCCAACTCTGAGGTTCTAGGTGTATGTTCTTGTGTTTTTATGGACTTACTATATTTAGTAAACTTGATTGCTATGTACGTTATTGCTGTTTACAATTGTTTGGCGTTTGGCAGAGCTTGGTTTCACTGGGTGAAGTCAGGGATTCGTGCTGTGTTACATGTCTACACAGAAAAATATATTAAAATGCATTGTCTGTTTTCAATAATAACTTGTATATCATGTAAGAACAGGCTCTAAATTGTATTATTTAATGTGAATGATTGGATTTACTTATAGAAGCCGTTGGAGTTCTGGAGTAGGGGGCAGCGGTGGAGGGTGTTCTGGAAGATCATCCACTGGAACACGGGACTCTCGGAGGCAGACCAGAGTTATTCGCACTGGGCGTGATAGAGGGTCAGGTCTACTTGGCAGCCAGCCTCAGCCTGTTATACCTGCATCTGTCATTCCTGAGGAGCTCATCTCTCAGGTATGTTATCCTGAATGTGCATTGCCCAGTAACACTTACATTTGTATTTTATTTCAGTTTATATTTATTGTGCATTTTGCCAGTGTGCGTAACTCGGTAAAAAGTAGTCCAATATGATGAACAAGATGAAAGCAGCATCAATGTCATTAAGTCCAATGAAAGGAGGGAATCCTTAAACTTATGCCAGAGAGGATAGAAGGAATAGACTGAATGAGGAAAGAAAGATTATTTCTTTTTCTATGCTTTAAAGGGGATATGAAGAATTCCTGAAATTGAGTTAGAAAAGAAAACAGACGAAAGGTTTGACAAGACTGACCTGAGAAATGGAGCATAAATTACAAGGGGCATAGAAATGAGGTGGAACCCAACAGTGGATGTGAATACATCTAAAGATAAGAGAAAGCTGAAGCAGTCTATATTGTAAAGGCTCCCCTCCACGGCATGTGAGTGGTTGAGGTTTGCTTTGTGAAGAGTTTATACATTCATTGACCGATACGTGTGGCAGTGTTAACTGGAACAGAATAGTAATCCAAGCAAGAGAAAATAGGACTGAGAATCAGTATGTTGGCTGTCCAAATGGTGAGGAATGCTCAGATCATGTGGATTGTTTGTAACTGATACCTGTAATTATGGGCAACAGATCTAATTATGGCTGCAGAAATAATGTAGTCAGTTTGGGTACGTTGAGGCTTGACTTGGAAGATGGATGTCTTGCAGTACATTGCATTCTGTAAGTTTGTCAAAGCTAATGCATGTCTTTAGCACGTTGTTTATCCATTTCGTACGCCACTGCCATTTCATAAAATAAGGTGAGGCGGTCTTGTTTTGTTGGGGTTTTAGGCTTTTGGTAAACTTTACTTCTTGTCCAGAGTAGTGTAACCGCACTTGGCAATTGTCACAGATGTGCATTTCTCGCTCTGGGCTGTGTTTCTTACCTGTTAAAGTACTGCTGTATATTCATGCCCATGGCCAACTACATTGACTTTGCAGCATGTTAGTCTACCATAGACTGCACTTACATAGCGTATACATAGTATGGTAAAGTTGTTTAAAATGCTGCAATGATTTTTGTATTTGAAGTATCTTGTGGTGCTGTAATTGTACGATTCTTCATGGAATTATTGGCATTAGTATGTGTGAGTCGCCTGGTGTATCTTCCATAGTGTCACCATGAGCCAATCATGAATGTTTACAACCAGTATCTTTTGATGCCCTTGTCCTCCTAGTTTTTTTATAAAATCATGGGTATCTATTTAAGAAGGTATTGGTTTTTGTATTCTCTGGTTTTACAAGACCGTGTGGAGTTTTGATGCTCCTGGCCTTCTAGGTTGCAAGAACTAAGTAAACCCAGCAAGCTGCATGTACCTTCTGGGCATTGATGTTCTCCGACTGATCATGGTATTGCTGGTAGTTATTTTTTTATTCATTTGTGTTAGTAGCCACTGTGTAGAATCAGATCATTGAGCTGCTCGATCCTAGGAAGGGTACTGCTCAATCGCTAAGGGATTTCACCCTATGCTTGGTTGGTCCTGACAGGCCTGCTTATGTGGATGGGAGCAGATACATGTGGCCCACTTGGTTCCACAGTATTGTGGGAAGGGAAAGGTGCAGGCCAAGAGGAGTAGAGCCTGAGGTTCTGTTGAAGGAGCAGAGGACTGGAGGATAGTCAAAGTGTGGCAAACATTTCAAAATCAAGTACCAGCTAGCTGTTAGGGGATGGTAGGTACAGGGAGCACAAGAGAGGGGGGTGTGGGAAAGACTGCCTGTCTACCAAGAAGCAGGCTTCCACTCTGAAAAGGAGTGGGGAGACAAAGGATGAGTGGCCTATTGATACTATAGTGGCACAATTTGGCAAAGAGCCTAGAGAAAGGGGAAAAATAGACCTATGCCTCGTAGTATATAGAAGGCACACAAGTGAATGGTAAAACGGACCCTGGTAAAATTTGTCGCTTGACCTTTAAAATGGCCACAATTTAACTGCTCACTATTGGCATCTGTGTTTGACTTGTAGGTCACTAATTAAAAACCTGGCAATGCAATCTGTCTTTCGGCCTTACTAGGTCAGTAATTTGAGAACCATTACGTTGGGCAATGTTGGCACCTGTTGCATGTGCTGCACTTAAAAAAAAAAAAAAAAAAAAAAAAAAAAAGGTTATTGACGGCTTGAATTTTTTTTAGGTATCGTGACCTACAATGCGCGCAAGCGCATTGAGGGATCGAGAATTCAAGTGCTCAAAATCCTCATGAAACCACCAGCTTTTTGCTGGCGTTTTCATGAAGTTCACGTGGCCACAGGCACGCGCTTTTGGGCCATAAACTTGCATAGCCAGCTTCCCCCAGGCCGTGGCAGCACTCCTCCCACACCAGCACCTCCCCTCGCAAACACAGCCTTTACTTCTCCTCCCCTAACTTTGCCGTCAGAACTCTGCTCTCCCCTCAGGCGCCGTGACATACTTCAAAGGCTTATCACTTCACACGGCCGCAGGCTGTGCAACCAGAGCTCTTCAGTTGGTGCGCAGCCCCCCCCCCCTCCCAGCACTGCCTTGTTTTCCCTTTCTTTTCTTTTTCTTTACATTTCCTTTTAACCGTTTTACTTGGTCGTTAGTTGTTTATTAGAAGATTGTTAAACTATCAACAACAATTACAATACAGCAGCTGAAACAACAGCACTTTGAAATCGAGCGTTTTGTGTTTTTTACAATATATTTAGTATTAAGTTGTACTGTTTTCTTCTCCTTCCTGCTACCCAGGCTCCGCATTTCACCCATTGAAATAACTTTAGAGCAGCATAAAAGGGTATACAAACAAAGTAATGTAACTAAACAGAACATATATTCTTAACTAAATGTGGCATATACATGGATAATATATGGAACGTATGTAAGCATAACATGCAGAGTGCAGAGTGCAGAGTGCAGAGTGCAGAGTGCAGAGTGCAGAGTGCAGAGTGCAGAGTGCAGAGTGCAGAGTAAACTCAGCAGCACCACCACCACAGCATCAATCTGTGCAACCATTCAACAACAACTGGTTCAATTATGTTCTCTCAATGTTTCAAGCTTTATTACAAATGTCACAAAAAGATGTTATTTCACTTCTGTTCTTGGATTTTCATCACAATAAAATACACTGAACATAATCTTCACAAACGTTATTTACAAAAGTTTAAGCTATTGCCAATATAAATTACAATCACTTTTATTTAAGTATTAATTATTTTAAAAAATTAAAAGCCGTTGCTATTTGTAATATCAATACATCTAAGTCACGTAAATACAAAACATGTTGCATTACAAATGCTATAGTCGTCACATGTGCGAAAGTTGTAACTATTGGCATTGAAAATGACAAAGCTATTAATTTAGCTATTTTCAAAATCAACACATAAATAAAAAAATTGTCATTTACAAGACCAATAGCTCAAACTTTCATAATGCGAGACCTATTGCATTGCAAATGCTTGTTTTTGTAGAGACTGACGCTGTGTTTTGGGCAATAGTTTCCCGCTCAGAATGAGTAGTTGGTGACCTGCCTAATTAGAGGTTGTCAACTGACATGTGGATTTGGCATGCATTTAGATGGTTAAAAGGGCAACAATCTGGGGAGAAAAGAATTATGAATGACATACAGCTGTCAGTAGGATTTCTGAAAATGTCTCTAAATGCCAGGTTCTCTCTGGATACCAGCCATGAATAGGTTATCTCTTGTTCTCACTCTTTCTTCCTACATCCCTCATTTGGTATGTTTCTTTATCTGTCTTTGTTTGCCTGTCTAACTGCCTCTTGTTTTTGTCTACTTGTTTTTTTTAAATCACGCTCTCCTCTAGCCCTTCGTTTCTGTCTGCCTTCTGGTCTGTCATACGCAGTTGTGCGATAGCTCCATCTATATTTCTTCTTCTTGCTCTTTGCTACCCTCATTTGTTCTGCCTAAGTGCCTTATCTGGCTCTCTTTGGATATACGCCTCTCCTCTCTCTCTGCCGGTCTCTCCCGTCCTTGTTTTCTCCTTTCTGGGTGATTGACTCTTGCTTGCTTTCTCTCCCTGGATGTTTCTCTCTTATTCTGTCATTTGTCCATGAGTAACCCTCATCTGTCTCAGGTTGCTGGAGTTTGTGTGCAGAAGTTTATTCTGAACTTGTTTTTGTGCATGTATTTGCATGCTGCTTAAAAGTGCTGGCTAAGAAACACTCCTATTTAAGCACAACTTGCTGTCCTAAGTCCTTGGAAGTAGGGTATACACAGATCGGCAAAATATGAAATTCTGAAATGGGGAGAAGCCAATTTGGAATTCTGTTTCTTGGTTAGGTTTGCCATTCGTCATCACTTCTCCAATTGAGTCACACATTTCATGATTTAATACTCATATTAGCTCCCCAAAACCATTTATTTGTGTACAAAATATATGCAACTTATAATTTAACAGTTCAGTTACATCACTTTGTACTCTGTTCTTAAATAGTGTGTTATTACTATGGATTCGAGCCGTGCTAATTAGTTTTTAGGGTAAAACCCGTGCATTATAAGTGCTGATGTTTTTCTGCTTCAACAAGTGAACTAGCCTCTCTTAGAAGGGTGGATTTTATTTGGGAAAAAGGTATTGTCACTTCACAATCTTCAAATTAAGGAAGAACAGCAGATATGTCCAATTCAAGGCACTAGGCCCAAAAAAGTCCAATGTAATGAGACCGCTCATTTTCATTTTATTGCTGAAGTTGTGTTTCTGAGAACTGATCCTCTCACAGGTCCTATTTATAGTTTAAATTTCTTTATTGTAGTTATAACATACAGTGATGGCTTGATGGCCTGTAAACCACAGGCTGCGAAGAATACATTTGTAGAGTAACCCCATAGCTCCCCCCATCTTCCCAAACCCGGACCCGGGCCCCGCTTAAAAGTAAATAAAAACATGCCCCGGTCTCCACATCCCTCCCCGAATTAGCGTCCTTAAGTATGTGCTGTTTGGTCTCCGTCAGGCGAAATAGGTGTAAGTATTTAGGGCATGTGAGTTCGCGAAATTCTGTCAAGAGGTTTAAGAAGGGGTTCCAGAGCTAAGGGAATAATAAGTCTTGAATCATTAGTGTGAGGGTGATTCACTCTATCCCCGTTATGTACCACAGTCTGTGTAGCCATCCTTGATGAATGGGAATGTGCTCGGTACCCCAATACACTAGTATATTCAGAGCAACTGCCTGTAGTGCTAGCCCAATCTTTCTGCCTCTGCTGGACTTTAATGGGAAGGTAAGTGTGCGTCTGTCCTTAAGAACCTGTGCTTAGTGCGCAACTAGTTTCTGGCATTCCCATAGTATATGTAGTGGTGTGCCAGGAGATCCACATTGGCACCAGCAGTTGGGTGATCTAGATAGCATGTGTTTGTGTAGTCTGTTGGGGGTGAGATACCAATGGTATGATCTTAGTTCCTGATTCAATGCCTTAGTCATTACGGCCTGTCTGTTGAGCACAGTTGTGGATCTTACCATTCTTTCGGAGATAACTCCTGACCAATCTTCGACTCCTTTCGCTTTTGACCTGGGGGTTTGGTGGTTTTGCTCTCCTGGCTTAGGAGCCTTTACAGATGGATGACAAGACGTGTGCTTGCCGTGCTAAAAAACAGCCAGCGTTTAAATGGGGTAAGGCGCCCCTGGACTAGTTGTGGGTTGCATCACCCAGTGACAAATCTGGGTGTAATGCCAGCGCTCACCTTCAGGGAGTCTGTGCTCTTGGCAAAGAGATTTGAACGGGAGAGGACCCGTGTCGAACATGTGCCCACCGATCTGTATCCTGTATGGTTCCAGCAGTGGAACGCTGGGTCAGTTAGGGTCGGTGTAAAATAGTGATTCCCTACTATGTGTCAGGGGGAGGGGAAGGAAGTGATATTCCTTCGTGTCGCCACCCTATCTTATATTACTAGTGCTGGTTTGGTGATTGAGAAGATATATAAATTGGGGTCAGTACGTTTTAATGGAGGAAGGGTATCCTCCATAGGGTTGCCCTGCAGGCACCCTTTCCATAAAGATCCAATGTTTTTCCGACTCTGCGCATGACCACTCCACAAAGATTCTTTAAAAAAAAAATAATAATTATTATTCAATTCATAGCATTTATAACCATTGCAAATCACACGTAAATCAAAAACCCAAGTGCTGTAGAGGCATTACCAATAGCGTAAGCAGTCAAAAAAATAGACCATCTAAAAACAGTTTCAAAGCGACATTTCCATATGTTGTATCATGGGCTGCCAAATATTTCCCCCTAATTGCTTTTTCCTCAGCAATTTAATACGATACAAATTAAATTCCAGATAAAACACAGTATAAAACTTTGCTCGCTACATTTCGGATGATGGCGCCTCTGATTTCAACCACATCGAGGCAATACATAGTCGAGCAACAGCCATAGCCATAAAAATAAAATATCGGACTGAATACCAAGCCTGCTTATCTTCCCTGTCTTTACACACCCCAATAACCTCTCTCTAGATATCGAGACATTAGCACTCGTCGTTTGAGACAGAAATTGTGCAATACTTAAAAGAAATTGTCTCAGCACGATGCAATCAAAAAATATATGTACAATATCTGCTACCTCCGACTGACACCTAAAACATTTTCCATCATGAACATCACCCCACTTCATCAATTTAGCAGGTGTATAATATAAATTAAACAAGGTTATATAGTGTTGGGTGCGTAAATGTGCGGTCAAAATAACTTTGCTCGCCATGTCAATTGATTCTTGCACAAATGAACCAGAGTTACCAAGTCTAACCTGCCATTACATATCTTGAATCTGTTGTCTGGCTGCTTTGCCAATAATATATCATACAAAGTCCAAATCTTGCCCCTTTTTATCGGAGCTTCTAGAAGTTCATTAGCTAAAATAGGTAGTGATCTACAGTGCTTATAAGTAAAGTCCCGTATCTGTAAATATTTAAAGAAATCGTTCTTGGATATTACATATTGTTCAGCTAATTCCACAAAGGAAACAATTGTCCCCGCACTGTAGATATCCCCTAAACGGCGAATCCCCTTATCTCTCCATGTCGTCATCTTTACTTCCCAAAATATCGACGGGAATATTTCTGTGGAGTGAAGAGGAGTATAATAACTGATTCGATTTAAGGATATAATTTTACGTATCCATTTCCTCCACAAATATTCTTAGTTGGGTGGCCTGGTAGTACCAGTGACGGTTCGGAAGCCCCAAATAGCCCTCCAGTTGGGTCCTATAAGCTAGGTTTCTTCGGAGTCGGGGGTGCCTGTCGGCCCAGACGTAGCGATTTAGATCGACCTGCAGGGAACGTAGAGAGCCCGGTGGTGGTTCAATTGGCAGGACCTGGAATAGATACAAGAACCGAGGTAGAATTGCCATTTGCACTGCAGCTATCCTCCCAAGCCATGAGCAAGAGTTGTTCCTCTAGAGACTAAGGTCGAAGCATACTTGACGGATCAGTACCCCCCGACCACTGCCTTTAATGCATCTCATTTGATGGAAATGGCAGTAACCGGGTTGTCATTGATGGCTATAGCTCTAGTGATTTGATCTACACACTCGGGTCTTTGCAAGAGACTACCTCTCAGGTTCCATGTTTTGGGATTAATGCTATGTTTTGGGATTTCAATTGTAACTACTACGGCCGCATGGTCAGTCAGGGATCGGGGTTCAATAATGACTCCTTGTACCCGAGAGGTAAGTTTGTGTGAGCCCAGGAAATAATTTAACCTGGAGTATGTTTGATGCTTGAATGAGTAATATGTGTAATCTCTGGTCTGTGTGTGGGTGTTCCTCCAGACATCGGCTAGCCCCATGTTTTCTAGCCTGTCTGCTTCCCCCTTTGGATAGGGCATCTGGCCATGTCTTTGTGCAGATTTAACCAGATCATTTTCGAAGACTAGATTTAAGTCGCCCCCCACCAGGACTGAGCAGTTTTGGGTCCCCATGATCTGTCACCGCCTGACGTTGGAATATTTATTGCCCTTCTTTAGGTGAGTATAGAGAGGCTATTGTCATAGTTCTAGAGACCATTTGTAGTGAGTATGCTAACATTCTCCCGCTTAGTTCGGCCTCTCTGGATAGTACTTTGCCCCTAAAGTGTCGGGAGACCACGATGGCCAATCCTGCTGTTTTGTTCAAAAGAGGGAAATGTTTGGAGCAGAGCCTATGCTTGTCGTGAGGGAGAAGGTGTGTCTCCTGTAGTAGGCAAATGTGTGCCCCTGAATGCTCCAGGTATGATAAGATAGAGCTTCTTTTCAGGGGATGATTAAGGCCTTTAAAATTTAGTGTGAGAACTCTCAATTGGTCTGACATGGGCACAGGGGTGACATTTTTCACAAAGGCCATCCAGGAAGTCATGTGGAAAACTTCAGTGATATGCATTGCTTTAGGGGACAATGAGATCAAAGGCTCATGTAGGTAATTCCCAGGTCCAACCAAAAGAAAGAACTAAGTGCCCGAACTTGCTGCAAAAAACAACAAGAAGTTGAAACTGGCATGAGTAAATGTAAAGTCCACTTCTAGTAAGCCCATTTTTGTTCACAAGTTGGGCTTCATGGGTGTGCCCCCCCTCCCTGCCTTCCCTCCCCTAAAAAAAAAAAGCTAAAGCAGTGTGAGAAGGCAGAGGTGGAAAAGAGAATACGGGCAGAGAGGAGGGTAAGACCCCCAAAGGTAAGCCCTGGGTAGTTCACGGTGTTGCCGTCCTTGAGGACGCTCTGGATAGTGAGTCTGTGACTTCCTGCTTTCCTCTGGCTATTGTGTAAGGGTCTGGGCGATGCTCGCCCGGGGAGGCTCTGGCATCCCCGTCCCCGGTTCCTCATACTGTCTGATTCCTTTTTCTCGCTCCGCATAGGCACAGATGGGTCTCCCTTCAAGGCCAGTGTGCAGCGTGCTTCCCCCCAATGATCGAATTTGGTGTAGTTTCCCTTCATGGCAGAAGATTATGCGAAAGGGATGACCCCATGAGTAGCTTACTCCTGCTGCACGTAGGTGCTCGGTGATAGGGCGGAAGGCTGTACGCTTCTGGAGGATCATGGCTGCAAAGCCTTGATATGAAGGACCAGATGGTAGCCTTGAATATAGTAAGAGATGTTTATCTCCGGCCCGCTGTAGGATGCGCTCCTTCAAGGGGAAATGATGTATTCACGTGAGGATATCAGGCGGTGGGGCTTTGGGCGAGTGCTTGGGGCCCACTCTCTGCGTTCTGTCGAGCTTAATGTCCACTTCAGAGGTAGCCTCCAAGATGGATCTGAAGAGTTCCTTCACGAAGGAGGTGACTTCTGATCCTTCAGCCCCAGATGGGACCCCTCGTATGCGGATGTTATCACAACATGATCTGTTCTCCAAATCTTCTGTGTCGGCTTGGAGGACCATGTGCTGCTCCCAGAGTCGAAGTATTGCTTGTTGGAGTTGCCCTTTTCTTCCTTCCTGCTTGTTTCATGGTCTTCCAGCGTGGAGACTCTCTCCCCTAGGTCACACTGGGTTTCTTTCAGTTCCTGTGTGAACTCCTTCCTGAAGATTTTCACGCACCAAGACAAATCGCGATTCCAGATAGGGATAAGTGATCGGCTCATCTGGGACCCCAGCGCCAGATGGCCCTTCAAGGGGCGGCTTCGAAAGTGTATCACCCCCCGGTCCTTCTGTTGACTTTAAAAACATGTCCTTAAGGTTGCGAACCTTCCCCCCCCCCCTGTAGCTGTAAGTTCCTACTCACGTTTCTGCAGGAACGTCACACAAATGATAAGATGGAAATTAAATGAAAAATGAAATGAAAAAGGGATTTATAAAGCGCATGGCTGCCCGGGAGCGTCCCAGCGCTAGTGAGAGTGCTAGCAGAAGTGGGAAGAGAGGTTATGGGAACAGCCAAGTTTTAAGAAGCTTGCGAAACGTAAAATGGTTGGGTTCGGCGTGCAGGGACTGAGGGAGGGAGTTCCACAGCTTAGGGGCATTATAGGAGAAAAGACGGCCTCCTGTGCGGGTCCTCTTGATTCTGGGTATGGCGGCCAGATGAAGGTGGGCAGACCGCAGATTTCTGGCAACAGTATGGGGTTTAATCATGTTGCTAAGGATAGGGGGGCCCTTGCCGTGGAGAATTTTATGAGTAGTGCATTGGGTCTTGAAATGTACTCTCTCCTGAATGGGGAGCCAATGGGGAGCTTTCAGTGCAGGTTTTGCCGAGCTCCTATTGTTTGTACCGGTTAAGAGTCTAGCTGCAGAATTTTGGTTGACCTGTAGCTTGGCGATGACTTTCTTGGGGGCCCCTAGGAAGAGGGCATTACAATAATCTAGTCTGGGTAGTAAAAGACCCTGAATAAGGAGTTTCCTGGAGTCTGGGGTAAGAAGGGGAGGATTTTGCGGGTCGTCCGAAGGATGCCATAGCATACGCCCGCAGTCTTCCTGGCTTGAGTGTTGAACGATAGTTCCTGGTCATGCCAGATTCCCAGGCTCTTGATGTCCTTTTTGGGTGTTGGTACGGGTCCCACACAGGGTGGCCAAAGAGTAATGGGCAGTGGGAGAGATTGGTGGCCCAGCATGAGAATCTCAGTTTTGTCACTATTCAGTTTGAGATGTGAGCTGTCCATTCAATGGGATATGTCTTGCAGGCAAGAATGCAGGTTGCTGGGTGAAAGGCCCTGCTGGCTCAGGGAGACAACGAGCTGGGTGTCGTCAGCGTAAGTCACCAATTTTACCCCATGGGGGGGTGACTATTTTATCCAAGGGGGACATGTAAACATTGAATAATGTAGGGCTCAAGGAGGAGCCCTGGGGAACTCCACAGTGTACAGGCATCACGCGAGATCTAGAGGTTCCCTCAAGTACTTGGAAGGATCGGTTAAGCAGGAAGGATTTAAGCCAGGATAGGACGGACCCCGAGATTCTAATATCCTTGAGCTGAAGATCCACTACATTCATCTGATCACCTGCTGTACCCAACGTGGTCAAAGTACAAAGAGTAACCAGGGGAAGAAGGGAGTAAACAAGGAGGGAAAAACACTATGGTCCCACGTCGCACCCCAGTCTGTATGGAATTAGAGCTTCAAAAAGGATGTTCTTTAGAAAAGAAAGGAAAAGAACAGGAGAAGAGATGAGTTACACAGAGTAATCCTAATGCTGTAGTTACTATTCTTGTTATTGGATATGGTATCTACCTTTAGAGTTCCCTTCTTCAATGTGAACTGATAACTGGGGTGAATGGTAGAACATAAACATCTAAACACAAAAGGAGACAAATAAAGAAACATAAACTGACATCCCGTTTTTGGTGGGAAATGCATGCTCCGTAATGTGATAATATTGCCTACCTATTATAAAGCTGGGGCGGCTATAAGGAGAATCTTGATACTGGCTAAATAAAACACAACTGTTAGGTGCCCCTTACTTCTGGAAACCTCAGACGAAAGAAAACTAAGACCTCTACAAATCATGGTCTTAACCAAATTAGCATTTTAGGGATTTCATATGCATCCGAAATTACATAACAAAAAACTGTGGCTGCCAACATAGAGAGTAACTTCTTACTCTCATTACATTCGAAAACAAGCCTCATTATGGGGATCAGAGGCGAAAAGAAACAATGTTTGAAACACGGGCTATTAATCTCCTACTACAAAATAGATGATGCAGGATTTGCGGCTAGGCGCCAGGAAACAAAGGAGGCGGTGCCAGTGGACGCCGCAACGAGAGAGCAGCAGGAAACGAGGAAACCCCGAGTGCCAGTGGACGCTATCACGAGGGTGAAGCTGGAGGCAGGAAGACTCGACGATACACCGACCCGGATGCACTGGAGAAGATCCGGAAACGGATGGAAGCCGACCCGAATGGTAAAACGCAAAGCGTTCTTCGGGGGTGGCAAGCTTTTGAGTTCTGGAACTGCTTGCCTGCGAATGCTCCAGTGTTGGTACAAGCCGCGTCTGCAGTTCGCTAGCGGCTTGTGTCCTGCAGACATGACAGTAACCACCATATTTGTGGATAGACGGGATTCCAGGAAACAATCTGAAAGGGATTTATCGAGATGTTACAAGTGCCTGTTGTGGGCGCGAGGGTTGGCCCCGGTGCCTGGAATTTAATTCTCTGCAGGTTTGATCCAGGTCTCTGCAGTGGGGCAGGCTGTGCTCTCGAGTTGCCCCACCCAATGCTTGTTGCTTGACCCAGTCGCTGCCACCGACCCGGGCACGCACCCAACGTGACCAGCTCTGCTGTTGCACTTTAAATGTTCGTAGGGCTCGTTGGGGGTTACTAGCGGGAGGGGATCCTCTGCAGCTGCCTGTATGTACTGCATTGCTCTGATCATGAATCTTTCAGATCAGTGGGGGATGGCTTGTTTCCCTTCACTAGGGACCAGCGTAGTATGCTTTTATTTTGGTTCCCTCCCACAGCAACCAGAGTCAAGATTAAGGGGCCATTTAGGTTCATGTACAGTGGGTTCTCCGTGCTACAATGCTTAAATCATTGGCGCAATTCTTCCCAGCTGGGGCGGCCCTCTGGAGGTCCTAGTAATGCTTTAGCAGGTATGCCCTGCTGCTTAGTCGGGAGGGGGGCGTGGCCCTGGGCTTGAGGGAGATGACAATGTAATGGTATCTCGCCATGGGTTATTGTTCATGCATTAATGTAGTGAGCTTCGTGGTGCAACATTTTGTTGATGTTGTGACCTTAGATTTGACTTCACTGTAATGTATATATCTTGATGCGAAGTAAGACACTAATATAAAGATAACTGATAAGACTCCAATATTGAGCATAATTAATTTATAAAACTTCCATAAATGTGTTTTTTTACCATTGTTAATGGCAAAACTGTAACTTTTTAAAACTGTTTCTTTTGAAGCTTTGCCTGATAGCTCTGCTCTGTAATGGAGGCAGTACTTAATTATTTCTGGTCTGTAATGAGGGCAGTACTTAATTATTTCATCAGCTGCCCTAGTGTGGTGTTTATCCTTCGGTAGGCATAGATATTTTTAATGCCTCTCATTTGGGCTTCATGAAATTAATTGAAATTGTTACTTACAGGAGATAATCGGCATAACTGAGCATGGCATTTACTCTTGCACCAGTAAATTCAGCAACTCTGCTGTTCACGTTCAGATTTAGGAATTCTACTATTATATCTGATAAAAATATAAACTAGTCAGTGTTAAGTGTAGGAATTTGACTTTAATGTTATAATCCAGCATAACAAATGAATATAAGGCACTTTACCTCTTTGTTTGGTGAAATTGCACTTATGACCAATGTATTTTGAAGAAACTCTAATAAAGACTCTTCCCCACCCCCTTCCAAAAAAAGTGTAGTAATTTGACCACCATGCCAGTAGTAAGCATTTAGCACCATTGACAGATTGCACCTGAACCTTTAATTGTATGGTATCCAGTGGTCCATTTCACCTCATTTTGTGCATGTTGACCCCCATGAAAAACAATGAAAAAGAGTAGTCCATATGTTATTTCAGATGTTATGGGAGAATGATAGAACTCCTCTTACTGCCCTCCTCCTATTAAGGTTCTGTTTATCTGTTAACTTCCCTGCAGCTTGTCAGCCCACCTAAATGTTTTCATTTAGTGAGAAATGTGCTACAGTACCTAAGTAAAAATGTACGAATGTTTGAATTTTTTTGCTGTTCACATAAATCTGATATGCAAGTTCTCTACTGTCCATTGGTGCCTCAGAGTAAAAATAATCAAAAAATTGCTCTTTGTACAGGCACAAGTCGTTTTACAAGGAAAATCCAGAAGTGTGATAATTCGAGAACTTCAGAGAACTAATCTTGATGTAAATCTAGCAGTAAACAATTTGTTAAGTCGAGATGATGAAGATGGAGATGATGGTGATGACACAGCAAGTGAATCCTATTTGCCAGGAGGTTTGTGTATCCTTCCACTTAATTGCTTTCATAGTAGGATATTTGTACTCCTCCATTTCTGTATAAACCTATAAATTAACCTAATTGTGAATCGGTTAATATTTATAAATAACTGCTGTGCAAGTCAACTTTTTCAATTGATGGTTAAAATAAATGCTAAACACGTGCACAGGATACAACATTTAAATGATTTATACATATTAAGAATACACAATCCCTATTTGCATCACTTTTTTAAATAGGATGACCAATAACATGTCTAGTGGAATGACCAATGGTATTTGCAGTTTGCCACTTTGTAAATCCAGCAAGGATTTTAAATGTGATAAATGCTGTTTTTCTAGAGAAACAATGTAATTTCTAACCCAGCTGCATCCTTGAGTGATAATAAATGCATGCGTTGTGTCTTTTGGCAATTATGTTTTACTTGATTGGTTGATCACTTATGATCCTTGTGTTTATAGAGGATCTAATGTCTCTGCTGGACGCTGACATTCATTCTGCTCACCCCAGTGTCATTATTGATGCTGATGCTATGTTTTCAGAAGATATTAGCTACTTTGGTTATCCCTCCTTCCGGCGTTCTTCACTTTCCAGGATAGGTTCATCCCGAGGTAATTCTGCATCTTTCTTTTAATGAGTGCCTTGCCTTGCAGAGGGCTAGTGCTGAGGTTTCTAGAACTAACTGCAGCTTGCTGGTTTTGCATTAAATTTGTGTATGCCAATGTGTTTGCTCATGGCTTTGCTGAACATAGATGTAGACTCAATGCATTAGCCTTGCTTTTTGAATAAACAATACTGTTGTGAAATGTATTTAATTGGTATGTTGTATATGTGTTCAATTTAAATTCTGCATCCAGAGATGTTTCTAAATTATCAGTGTTTAACTAAGGTCATTTAATTTCTAGTGACACGTTTTATTTAGAATAAGTCCTTCTAGTTGCAGAATAAGTTTAGTTTATGGGACTGGATGTTTTTAACTTGTTTGAAATACATGTAGTGAGCATTTTAGCTTTAGGTCACTGGTTCAGTTGTTGCCCATAGTATGGATTTTGGTAAAGGATAATGTTCTGGAAGTTTACTGCCTCTTCAGCCAGGGAGCACAATAGAACTATTTCGTACATTAATTTCTATCAACTGACTTACGGATATCTTGTGTTTATCCGAGTAACATACTATCCCATTAAATTATTACCAGTCTTCTCATTAAAGAAGAATGTTGAATACATTTGAGCAGTGTTTTCATCTCTGTTCTTTAACCCAAACGGCACTAAAATCCGTGTGGTACTGTAGCAGAAGATGAGATGCAAAGATTGACATTGATTTATTCAGCGACTTACCTAAATGTAGGTAGTCTCTGCAGGGAATCACAATGCTGTGCAGTGTCAAAAGGTACATTGGTCTTCCTCACCTTGTAGATCAGTGTTGATAGAGGAGACTTGGTTCGGAGTGCTAGATATGCTCATTTTATTATCATCCAATATGTGTGTATGTACACGCACAAATGTGTGTATGGTTATTATGTGCCATTTTAAAACTGAAAAAATGTGCACAACTTGCAGCACATAAACATCACAGCACCATTCATCTGACTGTATGACAAGTTACAAATTTTCACCAAACCATTTTAGAAATAGTTGATTGGCCGAAAAAGTAGACATAGCCTTTTTTATTTGGTGGAACTATTGTTTTTATATTGTCATAAAATGGCGTCCTAAATATCTGTCCAGTCTATATAGCTTAATTTACAATTATTCTTAAATTTGCCCTCTAAAATGGTTAAACTTTGACCCATTTATCAGTGAGACAGACCAAATATTCAGTTTTGACATTGAAATATATTGACTTAGTTAGTACTACTTACCACTTTACTTCTGCTACTACTTCCTACCGTTTAAACTTGAAACCTTGCAGTCTTTGAATTTGAATTTTGTGTTTTAAGTTTAATCTTCAGCATTTGATTAAGTACTCTTTTGCAGTGTATAGCATTTATACTTGGGTTCTGTGTTACGCTATAGCTAGGGGTGACTCAAACTAGTCACATAGCTAAAGTGGTAACCAGTTTTTCAGTTAGAAATCTATTTTAGTTAAAGATTTCCAAGGGTACACCTTTATCCTAAATTTGTTTTCTTACATAGATGCTTCTTCTGATACTGTTTATGTTGCCTGAATCGGAGTTACCTCGTTTGATTAAGTATATGGAATGTTACTCTCATAGCAACACTCTTGGTCCTATCGTATAAAGCTCAACCCCTTCCTCTTACATCTTTAATACAATATGAAGTACACTGTACAGCGGGAGAAGTCGGGGGAAACAAATAGCCCACAGTTCTTTTTTATTTTAGCCTCCTAATGTGAAGCGTATTGGCATCCTACTTTGTAAAAGTGTAAGGTTGAGTACTAAAAGTACGCGACAACCAGCCAGGTTTCAAGCAGTGAGATATTAGAGCCTAGTCTACTGGTTCCTCACCCGCCCAGTGGAAGAAACACATGTTGGCCATATCCTGTACACCAACATTTCTGGCCATCCGATTCTGCATACCCTGAAGCAGAGGCCGTAAGCCTTGGACACTCAAGCATGTAGGCTTAACCACCATGAATGAACTTGAAAGTGTTGCCAAATGGTACACTTTCTCAGTCATTTATATACATGCAGTAGTAATGGCAAAAAACGAATTGAATGGATCTCTCATAAAGTTGAAACTACACCGAACTTAGAAGAAATAAGAAAAATATGTGATTTGGTCTTTATTCGTTTAACTCCTGGAGCTAAAATTTGGATAAAACGAGAGCCAAGCTGAATTTGTTTTCAGTTCGACTCTGTTACTAAGAGTCTCAATTAAACATGTTCTGACTGCAAATATGTATCATGGCATGCCCAGCAGAGTAGTGCAGTATGCATCTTTATGGTACAGAAAAGCCTCATCTTAACAAAATACATGTAGATGTTGGCACTGCTTCAGTCATAAACGTTGCTTTGCCATCCGTTTTAAGAAATCTGGCGTCTGAAAGAAATAAGCTGCACAAGCAGAAACTATTTTCTAGTTCTTTGGTTTGTATAGCGCAGCTCTACTCTCATTGGTATTAAATTTCTTTACTATTCAAAACACATTCCTTCATAAAATGCATGTGCCTATATACATTTTGTTTGGGAAGATGTGAAATTAATGGGCATGTATTTATTCAGCGCACAGCTTACCTATACATGTGCCCGAGCATTGAGAGAAAGGGCTACATCATACAAGCAAAATGCAAATACTGAACATTTATCCAGGTCTTAAGGGCTTTCTTAAAGAGCAACATATGGCCTGTGTTCTGCATAAAGTTAACAGGAGTGTGCTCCATAATTTGGCCGACTTTACCGTGAAAGTGCTGCTGCCATATCGAATCCAGTTAAATGTAGGTATAAACAGAAAAGAAGCATCGTGGACTGGAGTATGCGACCGTATATAGCATGTGAACCTGTTTCTGGGATACAGTGGTAAATGTGATAAAATGCTCTGAATGTGGCAGAGAGATTTTAAAGCAATCCTTTTTGCCACCACTGGGAGCCAATGCAGTGGAAGATTCATGCCAAGGAACGTAAGAGCAAGTTTGACTGCTCTATTTTAAATGTGTTGGAGCTTCTTTAAGTAGCCCAAAGGTACACCCAAAAAGAGGGAACTACAGTAGTCCAAAGTCTAAAAATGGTCGCCTGTACAACTACGTGGCAAACTGCCACTGGATGAGTGGCAGATTTGTTCTAAGTATCAAACAATAAGTAGCATGTGGACGACGGGGATTGACTTGCCTTGGTAAAGAGAGTAGACTTCACGTAGAAACCCAGGTTTCTCACTGGTCTCAACTGATCAGGAGACACAGACCAAGATGGAGGCTAGAAATTGTATGGAAAGGGTTCTATAGGTAGACTTTGAAACCAGAGCACCTCTGTTTTGTCAGAATTAAACTTTTATGCGTTTGAGCTCAACTAGGAAGTAACAGCAGACATCCAGTGCTTAATTTGTAAAAAAGGATTGCCAGAGCCGTAGTCATTCTGAGAGTCCACTCCTGCTGGTAATAAGCACAGCACTGCCAACGCTGCTAAATGCTTGTACCAGCATTATCTACGTGCTTGAGTAATCTTTTTTTAAAGGAACACTGCATTGATAAATTCAGCATGAGAATAGACTCACAACACCACTGTACCGTGTAATCCCATAATAGGTGCTGTTATTTATAAATAACTGCCAGTGCAGAGCACCTAAAAACACCAGCATAAATTAAGCACTGCATACATATATGGATAGAGAGGGTGAATGCAGACCCATCGTGCTCTGTGGGGATTATTGAGTATCTCCTCTAAATGTATGCAGCTGAGCTCAAAAGATCTAATTGATTTTGCCAGAGGACAAATATGTATATTAAACTGGATAGAGCTCAGCAACAAACCCTGATAGACTTTCTGATGCAATTGTGAGATATAAGGAGAAGGTATAGATCTTGACTCCTATCCGTTAGACAGGTGTTGCTCAAAAAGTGAGCTGATTTGCCAATGATGGCAACAAGTGAGGTGATCCGCCAATGCTGGCTCTGACATTCTGGACAAACGAATAGAATGTGACACTTTGTCGAAGGCAGACAAATCAAGTAGCACTAAAGCCACCTGATTTTCCTTGTCCGCCAACAGACTCCGTTCATCCAGGACAGACAGAGCAGTGTCTGTTCTGTGTTCAGGTCGGAACAATCTCAAGAATCTGGTTTTGTTCAAGAAAAACAGATTTACTCCTCATGCTTCTTCAAACTTTTCATTGCAAGAAGGAGTTGAGAAAGTATTCTAAAGTTGAATAGGGAAGAATTATCTACATAATTTTTTTTTTTTTTAATGAGGGAGCGATGTGTCAGTCTGGCTGGACTGAGGTGTTAGCTAAATAGCTGTTGCAGGCCTCCGGCAAAGGGTATTCAAGTTCAGAGTTGGCTGCTATCCACAAATTAGGTGGAATAAGATCCAGCGGCGAGCCTGATGAAATAGACCAGGCAATCGAGTTAAACATATTCCAGATCAAGTGGTACAAAATGATCCAAATATAGAGCTATCGATACATCGCTAATCCCAGCGACCCCACTGGGAAAGCATAGTATAATATCGCAATTAATGACCAAGCTCACATTAAAAGGCCTGGATTGAGGCACACTGTGAACCTGGAGTGGGAAATAAACGAATGCATTCTCACCTGACAGCCTGTTCTGCGTCTTAGATCCTAATGAATTGCAGATGGTTACAATTGTTTTCCTGAAATAGGTTAGAGATGTTTTCTGCTAATACCCGTAAATGCTCAGCAGCCGCTAAAGCATACTTTGCGGTGGAACCGGATCGTACTAATATAAAGATTTCTTCAGAAGCATTTTCAGTTGCTAGGCTCTTACTAGCATAGTATACAGCTTTAGCTGTAATTAACAAGCATGTATAGTGATTTAAGGACTTTTTAAACTCCGAGTTGGCGGAAGTGAAGTAGTCCGTATGCCAGATTTTGTCAAGTCTATTATGACGTTCTTGGTCTCTTTTTAGGGAGGGATTGTACCAAGGGGTCAAATGCCTTACTCATGTAGTGCGTTCTTCTTTAAAGGCAGCACTGCATTTAGGGCTGCATCAACTCACTGGACATAATTATGTAGTCATTGGTTGCGGAATCCACTGTAAGAGCCCTATCAGTTGTGATGAGTGAGTGAGCGAAATCCGCAGTAGCTGGCCTTCCCCAGGGATAGACAACTGTCATGGTGGGGTTTATGCTGCTCAAACTATTTCTTTCTTTTTGTTTAATTTTGTAGAGAACTTGTTCAGATAGTGATCAGACCACACCTTGGGGATAATTTCCCAACAGAGCAGTCTCTGTGGGCCAAATATTGGTCCCAACGCATAACCTTTCTGGCGGGTGGGCCTCAAAACACTCTGCAAAATCTCTGGGGAGGCCTTCCCAGAATACATTATTTAGATGTCAGTTGACTAATTGGAGGCTGTACCCAGATATTAAAAAATTAAACAGATACAGCGAACGTGAAAGGTCTAGGAAAGAATCTAAAATGGAACCCACAAGAGTGGGAGGGTAGTCGTATAAAACACCACTCACTGAGACAGAGAATGCAATTGAGAACCCCAGGACCTCTACAGTGGAAAATTCCATTGGGGAGAATTCTGAGTATTCAGCATGTGCTATGATAGCAATTCCAACCCCACGTTTATTAGGTCATTGGAGATGAAGCATAGTGACCATATTAAGACGGGTTGCCACAATGTCTGGCAAAGAGGAATTAGAGAACATTGTTCCGGTCAAAAATAGAACTTCGAGCCCCACTTGCCAGAGTACCTAAAAAATCTCAGTTGCATGTTTTACATTGGAACAGATGTTAATTAAAGCACAATTTTTATTGCCCGTTAAGAGGGGCTATCTACTTAGAGGTGTGAGATCCACCTAAAGGTCCTCATTCTTGTTTCTTCACCCATAACAACGCTCTTAGTCACTTATTATCCTTCTGGGCGATGGTGAAAGGGTGTCCTCTAATGAAATATTTGTTTGATAATGCCTAAGGGCTTTACATGCTTTTCTAGCCCACATAATATAGTTGAACTAATGGTCCTGGCCACCAGGCATTTGAGATAACAAGTTAAGGTTTGAAATGGTGCATTTATTCTAACCAACAGGTAGGGTCTCAAGATAAGCAAAATGTTCTCCCAACTAAAACCTTATTCCATGAACAGAAATGCTTTACTCTGTTATGAGATATAAGCCCAGAAAAGAGTAACTTGAAGATGTTAGGTTTGTACAAGCACACTTTCTTCCGCTGACTCTTATTCCTCTTTGCAGAGCTTCTTTTAACTTGCCGCTTAGTCTGGCAAATAGTTTTCATATGCTGGTTGCTCAGCTACATGACCGTGTAAAGAAAGGTTTAGTAAATAGTGTTTGTTGACTATTCAACTTATAGTTTTAGATATCAACTCTTTAAGATTATTTAGCTGTTGTATCTGCATCTGGTAATAATGCTGGTTGTTTTTAAGGGATTTTCCCTTCATGATACTTTCTACTTGGTCTTCTCTCTCTTTTATTAATTATATATATATTTTTTTTACAAGTAGTATGTTGCTATGCTGTTATTGTTTGCATTTCTGACCAGGAGATCCAAATTAGAATGGCTTATTCTCAAAAACTGGTGCTTTTCTATGAAGGCAGGATTCATACCTGTTGCAAGGTGAAAGTATAATATGGTATTGCAGGGGTGCCTTACCATGTAATACTAGCACAATATATAAAGATGGACCCCGGGTACTCTCTTGTGCACCTTCTCTCGGGCCTGGTAGAGTGGCAAAGAGCAGACAAGCAACTTAGAGGAACGTTTGTTAAGCATTTCGCATCACCAACATGGACGATAAGCAATTGCCCGGACTCGAGAAATCCGAAACTAATTTATTAAAATACTTTTTATATATTTTAAGACACCAAAACGAAGTTTATTCATACCCGATAACCGGAGTTAAGTTTTCAAGCCTGAATTCAACACTGGGCATTCTAAAACATAAACATACTGGTCAATGGGAAAAACACATAGGTTCCTTAGAGAGTGATTTTAATGGAACCCACACAGAGTTGATGTCTTGGGGGTCCCATGTACCAGTTCACAACTGCTAGCACAAATTTACCTAGCTCAGGGCGGGTGGGGTTGCAGAGGTGTACTTTAGCTGTCAGAGCTGTCAATCAGGCTTGCGGTTTTTAAATGGCTACCTTATCAAAAAGGTACATGTGGGGCGAGGTGCGTGAAACCCTTTGGATCTTAAGCACGGAGCTGGCATTGGACCTAGAGCCTCTAGGCAGATTGGAACGACCTATCCTGGAGGACTTGAGTGCAGAGGTTCTTCTGACTATCCAGGGTGCTGATCAGGATCCTTGGCAACTGGTGCTGCAGGCGTGCCAAGAGGGCAAAAACAAATGCAGGATCTTTATGATGGAGCCACAGGAGTGATTGGTCGTTTGTGCAAGTAGATCCTTTCTATTGAAGGGTGGACTAAAGCATGTTTCCGGTCTGACCACCATCAAGCCTTGGTACCCGCGAGTACTACAGTTCAGGATATCTTCAAGAGGACCAGTGGAACGTTGGTAGAAAGCAGAGCCTTGCTGAGGGTTGGAACTGCAGTTTCCAGAAGCCACCCACAGAGTGACTTTTGAGCAGCCACACCGGATGGGACGGTGGAAAGTACTTCAAGGTCGTGGTTTTAGCGGTTTTTGCCTGCCAAGATCAGGGGGCGAGTTCTCCTAGCCCAAGGGAGTTCTTGTAAAGTCTGAAGTTTGCAGAGGGGTTCACCTTTCTTTTCCGGCCTCTTGCTTTGGTTGAGTCAAAATCTTCTGGGGCAGGGTGGCTTCCACAAGTGCAGATCTTAGCTTTGTGGAGTCCTGCCTGGTTATGGAAACTGGTCTCTTCTTGGTATCACATAGAATCTGAGGTTCTGTTGTCCGTGTGCCCCTTAAATTCTGGATTTTGGCGATGTTAATGTGTGTGAGGACTGGTAGCCCTTGGGCCCCTAGCTCTGCGGCTAATCCATCCTGGTAGTACCTACATCTGATGGGTGTATGTCACTAAACTAGTCCGAACCTGCTTTTTAGACTAAATTCAAGATGGCCAAAACCATCCTCTGCTGTACACTTCAGCCGTAACACCCTTGAGTTGTGGTCAGCCTTGTGGAAGTGTATGCCTCCTGAGTGGCCGACTTCAGTAGTAGTTCAAGTAAACATACATTTTTGGCAGTAGTAAAGATGGCAAGACTATTTTACAAATACTGTAGAGTTGATTGTGACTGTTGTGAGGGTGTGCCGATATTAAATAAGGAAATAAATGGGGGGATTCTCTAGAATGAAAGTCTGTGTGCAGAAAATGTGTAAGCAGGGAGGAGATCAAGAAATGGTAAACAGGCCTAAAACACATGGTTTGAAGGCCTAATTGGGGGGGGGGGTCAGCTTTATTTAAGGTATTGACATTAAGTCTGACCAATGACGAAAGGAATGGAGAAAAGGTCAATACAGTGTAGCCATTAACTAAAGGATGGAATAGTATATGCTTGAAAGGTACTTTTTGTTGAAAAAAGTCTTAAACACTAGTGAAAAGGTAGAGATGGAGAGGAGCAAGCAAACCGGGGACTAAGTTTGAGTGATTTAATACGTAGAGAAGAAAATAGGACCAGAAGAATCTTAGAAAATGAGAAATTATATTTACCCTTAGACCCTTTAGTTAGAACAACAATCGAATAGATAACCTTTAATTGTCTTAATGTATGTTGGAAGATGACTTTACATTGTGTTTGTTTTGTATTTGCTAGCATCCAGCATAGGTTAATGATAATTACCTGCAGTACTTTTGAGCTATTGTGAAAGGTAATTATTTCAGGTTGAAGTGATATTTGCCGAATATAAAATTCCTTTATTTAATCTGATTCCAATGCAATGTAAAGCACTGATTTTGGATGAGATGATTTGTTATGAAAGGTTAGGTTTACCCCAACACGTCTCAATTTAATCTGTTTAATGATTACTTTTTAACAGGGCCACTGGAATTATGCGTCAGTGGAGGACCAAACTATGTGTCAGGTTTGACTAAATTATGCAGCAATTAAAGGCAAACTAAGCAGCAAGGAGAGACAAAGCAGAATATTGTGATCCAAGACCAATTATACAACTCATTCTGTAGGGTCATGTAGCTATTTTTACATTTTAACACATTGATTGAAAAAGAGATCCCATTGCTATTAAAAACATATAGGTTTCTTAAATCAACTTTCGGCAGATCTATTCAAATTGGTATATGCAACCAATTAATAATTGTCTTGTGGATGTCCTGAAACTCCATCTTATGAACACTGCCTACTGCCCATTCATTTTTCCATAGCCAAATTGTGTAAAATTTACTATGCAGAAAACAAGTATACATGCACTTCATCTTTTCTTTGCTTCCCAAGTTTGTTCTAAAACATGTCTTTAGTTTCCGTTATGCCATGTTGCCATAACGTAGGCCCTCTGGAAGAACAGTCTAGTATGTTTGATTAATAATACACTTATCTCACTAGGACATTTAATCATTCAATGCATTAGATCGTCAGAAAGAAGGGTCGCATAATTGCTCTGAAGTATCAGTGGCCTATTGAAGTAACTTGCTTTGAGAGCTGGTACTGAAAAATGTGTGTGAATTCGTACACTGAGCAGTTTGTCGCCAAAGAAGGAATCTTTCTGTCCACCGTTTGGATTATATTTAAGTTTTTTTTGTTTGTTTCATGTTGCTGACCAAAACTCTTCTAAAGTCGATTGTTTATATTATCTGGGCAAAAATGGTTAACTGATTTCATTTTTTGTCTGTTAATCTGCTAATTATGCAGGATACTTCACCATGAGATATGCGCAGCCAGCCAATATTTAATCTGGAAACAGTCCATGTTGTCTGTTTTTTCTACTGACCTTACTTGAGTATGGTAGACCGTAAACATATTTTATGGAAACAGTTTGCTTTGCAAGCATTTACCCAACATCTGCTTCCAGGCAGACATAGATGCATACATTAGGTCAGATCAGGAACCCCTAAAGACCATCTTGTCTTTTCATTAGCACACTTGCTTTGCATTTCCCTAGCATGGTATCCAACCTGTTTTAAAAAAATGTTTTTTATGGCTGCACGTCGTAGGCCACGCTTAATACATTAGCTTTAGCAATATACTTGAAACCAGAAAATAAATGCCTAGTGTTGGTTTAAAATACAAGATTAAGAGTTATGAAGGGTCACTGTGCTTAGTTTACAATTAAGACATGCACCGATTAATACTTTAATAGTTGCATGGTTACTTTCCAGTATTGCATATTTTAGTATATTGTGCACACATACACTGGCAGCTTATTGCTTCAAAGATAACGGGTTAGAATACATTATTAGGGATAATATATTTTGTCTGAAAGGGAGAGTTCAGTTATTGGTGTAGCTCATGAAAATGTTTTCGTGAGATTTTTAGAAAGACCGCAAGTTATGGGAGTCCAATCTCCTTGTGCTAGGCTTTTGATTCATTGTGTTCGATACTTTTCTGCCCCTTTCAGTGTTCTGTTAAATAGATGGAACTTCTTAGTGCCGCCTTCCTTTCTGCTCTGTATGTTTGTTTAGGTAGATGGGGTAGTCTGAGATGGATAGCTGTCTGATAATTGCAGGAGCCAATGAAAGACTTTGGAAAGATACTTTTGTACTACTTTGAAGCATTGGCTGCTGTACTGAATGAAGCTGCATTTTGAGCTATGATTGTAGTGTGAAGGAAGTGTGGAACGCAACTGAAAACTCGTATGTTTGCTTCGTTAAAGGACGTTTATTCATTCTGGTTTTATTTTGAACATAAATATCGTATTCAAAAGGATTCTTTTTAAACCAAAGTAATTGACAAAATTAAGCTGTGAAAATTCGGTCTGGTAAAGAACTTCTGCTGAGTGAGCCATTATGAACATAAGGCTCTAGTATTTGTTTCAATCATACGATTATAGTAATCCAGTTTTTGTTTTATTAGTTAGATTCGTCTAGCTTTAACCGTTTCAAAAGTTTCTCTATTATATTGACGTTAAATCTTTGTGGATATTATCTTTTAACTGCATTTTTTAAAATATGTAGGCGTGCTACAGACGACGTGATAAACTTCTATAATTAAATTGAATCACTTAAGAATCCTCTTCGAGTTTTTATAAACATAACTTTATCTCAGCTGTTGGTAATTCTTCTTTTCGCAATGGGGCTGAGGCTCGGAAAAATAGTGTGATTATTTCATTTTTTAATTCTTCATGAGTCCACATAAGATTCTCTTCCGATAATAAAGTAAGACCGTAAAATGCATTTATTTTTATAATTAAATGAGTTTAGTGTGGGCACAAGTTTTGTACGTGGGTACACATTTCATTTGACAAACGTGTCTATTGCTTAACTGAGTTGAGTATTAAGCGTTGTTTTTCTTTTATCAATCTTCTCAAGGTAAAATGTTTGATATGTTTAACTTCACCTCTCTAATAAAAACTCTTGACTTATTTAAAGCAAACTAGTTGTGAAAGCAGTTTCTACTAATAATTGGCAAAGCAATGGCAGTTTTTGCAGTGTATAAAGTTTAAAATCAGCTGTTAAACTGCATAACAGACCAAGAATAATTAAATACCAATTTCTCTCTAAAACTGCTAGAAATGGGCACATCTCGAACGAATTTTATTAAAAGTAATTTGCCCACCTACTAATGCTCATTTCCAGTTCTTAAAAAGCATTGGCACATAGACTTGAAACAGTTGGCTCTTAAATGTTGAGTGAGCGATTTTTGTATACAGAGCAATGTGCTAAATATGCAAGTAGATTTAATTGCTGCTGGTTGCTTCGTTAAGGGTCTTTACTAGAGAGTGGCTTACTTTTATCCCACTGGTGTGACCCAATTGCATACCAGTTCTCCTTCTTCCCTTAGAGAGAGATTCTGAGCTCTTGCGTGAACGAGAGTCTGTTCTACGCTTACGTGAACGAAGGTGGCTTGACGGTGCATCATTCGATAATGAAAGGGGTTCTACAAGCAAAGAAGGTGAGCCAAACTTGGATAAGAAGACCATTCCCATCCAGAGCCCGGTGTCCTTGGGAGAAGAACTACAGTGGTGGCCTGAAAAGGTATGTAGTCATGCAGTTAATGATGATGCACCACACAGAAATGTAAACCTTTTCCCCTCAAGGACATATTAATTATTAGCAAAATTTTACACACTTTATTCTCTTATTATGTCAACATGATCTTATTATTTTACACAAAAAAACAAGCAGCGATTGTTTTTTAAGGCCATTTACAGCATGTATAATTTATGGACCATTGGTTTTCATACTTTTAATTACACTATTCAAAAAATTGGCTAAAGGTACAGTGAGTTATTGTGAAGGCATTTCCTGCTAGTTAAACAACTAGTATTAAAAATTGAGAAAGGCAGCTCTCACATAATCAGCATGGATATTGGTTACACATGCTGCATTTCTTCAGAATTAAACTGTTTTTCTCAACGGGCTCCCCGTTTCACATGAAGCAGGCTTTAACTAATAAACTGATTGATAAGAAGTTAACCAGTTTGTTAGTTGTATTGTTGCATTACAGCATTTATATAGTGCTTACTACCCCTATGTGGGGCACTGAAGCGCTTACGACATGGGTAGCAAGCTATGCCATGTAGGGTGTGTAGTTGGAACATGTTTTTGTTTTGCGATCCTATGTCAGTGAATACCACCAAGATGTGATTGTTGTGTTATGGAATACTGCTAGGTGATTGATAAAGTGAGAGAGAGAGAGAGAGAGAGACGTGCAGTTTTATGGTTTCCAGTGTTATGTTGATTCTTATGATTATAGTCTCCTAAGCTCGTTACTGTTCTGGGTTGTCTAATCTGTAGTTGTGTGTAGTTGTCCTGACCTGGTACGGCTGCAGGAGGAGACATGTGGAGAGATTTGCCGGTATAGCCATTTTTACAATCCTAGGAGTGTCCTTATCCGATGTAAAGAAGCTATTAAAGTGTATAGATATTTGGGAACTGCATTTGTGGAGTAGATTAAGATCATCTGAGTTGTCCAGCAGTGTGTGACTGATGTCTTCAGTTATTCCATGCCTGTTAATGTCTGTACAGTACTGGTGATGGAAAACCCTCGTAGCAGATATGTCTTGTGTGTGTATATATGCGGTATAAATTATAATTGGCTGCTGACTGTTATTATGGCCGTAGTTTTATTGTGCGCCTTAAGTGTTCTACACAAAATTACACAACTATATAATGTACACTACTGTTGGCCTGGTTTTGCTGATCTATTGCTTCCAATAGGGATTATATATATTTTATTAAAAACATAAGTTGAGACCTGGTGTTTCCAGCAGGAAAATTTAATTATTCACCTGTTTCATACTTCTCACATCTAGCTTCTGGCCAGAAAAGTAGAAATTATGAGTTTTCCCCATGGTGATGACCAGGGCTTCCTCCGTCACCTAATCTACAGCGTCCCAGGCATTCACTCCATTTTTGGGCTGTTTTTGTATTTTATTTGGGGGAGGATTCAGAGGGTGATAACAACTGAATGGTGAACATAGGCTGGGTGAGGTCATATAATAATGGTTACATAAAGTTTGACAATTTCTAGGTTTGAAGCAGTCTTATTTTTAGGCTCTGGAAACCATGTCATTAATTCTGCATCAAGTGTCACTAGAGCTCTCTGTACATAGATGCTCTGGGTGTGCAGCCAGTTTTCGCTGCTAGACCATCTTGAAGAGAACTTTCATCTCTCCCTTTTAAGAGCCAATATGGAAACTCGAATTTTCGTGGATGCCAAGGACCACCTCAAAGTTGCACATGTGATGGAGGCACCACATCAGAACTAATGCAACTCTAGTTCCTGAGCCCATTAGGTACGATGCAGCATATCTTTGGAAAGCACATGATCTCATCACACACTCTTGCCCCCAGGTCCACAAATTCAGGGTGACACCTGGGAAGCTCTTCATTTGCATTGTGGAATATGGTGGCTGACATTTGCCAGTGGTCCCAGATGATTTTCGTGCCAACCTATAACGGGTCATTCTGAATAGACAAGATGCAGCAAAATGTGATTAGGTCAGGCCTGTACACTACCGACTGGGTACGGTAGTTTGTACCAGTGTTGTGCTTCGGCGCTACACCTGGACGGCTATTTTCATATCCCCGTCCTGTAGTCCCAAAGACACTGCCTGCGGCTCTAAGAAGGCAACTGGCCTTTTCTATTCTCCGTGCTCCATTTTTGGCTTTAATAGTGCCTCTCAGGTGTTCACGAAAGTGCTGATGATGGGTGCTGCTCATCTACTGAGGTTGGGAATTACCAGTCTTTCCCTACCTCGATGACTGGTTGTTGAAGGTGGGCTTGCCACACACAGGCATGGACCACCTCCAGAAGACCAGTCTCTTGACATCTCTGGGACTCTCCATTAATATCTCCTTCACAGAGTCTCCCTTTAAATGGTGCCATCCTGGATATGGTGCTCTATAAGTCCAAGACATTTGGGCTAGGAGTCTGATGTTTCAACCCTTGACCTCGATCTCAGAGTGTCTGAGTCTTGGCTGGGTCTTTAGGCCATCTCCATTATTGTATAGCACCTGTAAGGGCCTTTAAATGCCATGGCGGACGAACACAGCTGGCTTTGCCTAGCACATTGATTCTTAACCTGTGGTCCGGGGACCTCTGGGGGTCCGCAAAATCACAGAAAATATATAATCGATTTAAAGAAGTCCATGTAGATACAGATGAAAAATGTGTGTTTGATTAATGCTTGCTCCCTTAATTTTGTGCAGGATCTCCTGTCTCGACAGTAGAACAAGGTCCTGCATATGAGCCTGAACAACTTATACCACCTTCTTTGGCAACTGAGCAGCAAAAGTTGACTGCCTTCGATCTCCCTCCTGAAGCAGTGCATGTGATTTTGGCAGCCAGGCCTCACTCTACTATGACCATCTATGCAGGACTCTTGTTTGGAGTTTGGTGTACTTCCTGGCACATCCAACCGTTACAGGCCCAGTTATCTAACTTTCCTCTCTTCTTGTCTCTAGCCTAACAAGGCTTTGCTGTGGCAACAGTTAAAGGTTATTTTGTGTCCCTATCAAACTTTCTGCCTTTTCAGAGTAGCCTTCCTTGTTTAAATCACCTGATGTGATGTTTTTTTAAAGGTCTGGTCCATATGTTTCAGCGAAAAACCCTATGTGATGTCCTTGTGGGACCTCAATGTGGTTCTCACCTTCTTGATGTGCACCCCATTTGAGCTGATGCACAGCTGTCCTCTGAGCTTGCTCAGATTTAAAATGGTGTTTCTCATTGCAATCACATCAGGTCGTTGCATGAACAAGCGGCAAGTCCTTCAGTCCAGCAAGCATACACCACCTTCTTTTCTGAGAAGTTGGTGCCAAGGACGTGTTCCACCCAAAAGTTGTTACTCCTTTACACGTCGGACAGAACAACAATTTACTTACCTTCGGTAATGCTCATTCTTGGTGATACTATATCTAACTGTATATTCCTCACTCACCCTCCATCCTTTCCATTCTATGGAGTGGACTCCTCTGGTCCATACTAAAAAGATTCCAATTAGAGATCTGAACACTGGCATAATCTAATTACTAGAGCTCCCCGTCTGACAGTGCAGACAGCTATCCGAAAGAAACTCATGTTGACATGTGGAGGTGTTGGTTATATGGTCGTCTTCCAGGGTGTAAGAGACCCTAAGCAAAGCTGCACAACACCACTTCCCAGCAGGCTAGTATTTTGCTGTGAAATCCCTGTATCCAGTCTGGAGCCTGAAGGTATTGACAAGGTGAATCTGCTGTTTAGATTGAGTATCCACCAGGAGGAGCGTTACCAATGCGAATTAACTTATTTGTTTGGGCTGAGCAACTATGTGCTCAGAACTGGCCTGGACACTATTGACTAAATCAGCAAAGCTATTGACACCAATGTCATGCTGAGATAGCACAACCTGGATGTTTTTTAAATTGAGTGTTCTGGAGTCATGCATGTGTCCCTAATGGACTTGCCCTTCGGCTGTGGGCTCTTTGGAGAAAAGACTAGTTTGGCTTAGCATTTCATGTATAGTTGCACCACTGCATGGTCTTTGATGCTGACTAAACAGTTTCCCTACCAATATACAAAATTGAGAGGATATTTCAGGAAGCTAGCTTACGGGCAACAGCGGCTCTGTCAACCTGTGCTGCTGCAACCAGTCCAGTACTATGACATTGCTCCAGCAGAAGTAATTTAACCAGAAGGAAGAACAAACCTCCAATTCCTCCTCTCCTGCTTCATCAGCTGCCAAGCTGGTTTAGTTTGCCCTCTCAGGCTCGTGCCTTGCTATTTAGGCAGAATACAGTATGTCTTCCCCAGTTATGTATCAAAACATATCAGACCGGTGGTCTTACAGATTGTTCAAAGGGACTAAGTCCTGACCTTCGTTTCCTTCCCATCCCACCGTCTTCCAACACTGGAGTGTCTTTCAGAAGAGCACTCTGTAATTCTAATGAAGCAAGCTAGCCTTCTCCTGTCCAAGGGTGCAATCAAATGGGTGTTGGACTATAGGAAGGGAGGAAGATACTGCTCTGGTAAATTCCTCCGGGAGCCCTCTGTCATAAGTGGACCTCTGACTGCTCAATGTCTTTCTGAGGAAAGACTTGTTTAAAATGCTCACTCTGGCTCAGATTCTATGTACCCTGGAGACTGAATGGAGTCCTTGGGCTAGCAGTACACGTAGTCTATTATCGTATACCTATCATGCAGTCCCACAGGTGCTGCCTACAATTCAAGGTGGTCCAGGAACAATTCCAATTCACTGTGCTCCTGTTAGGCCTTACTTTGGCCGCTCTAATGTTCATGCAAGTGAAGGTTTTGCTGGCCTCGTAAAATCTATAAATTTTTTTATTTACTAGACCTGCAGGTTTAGTGACTTAAATAATCTACTTGACTTAATTATAATGCTCTTGACCCATAAACTTCTTTTAAATTATGGGATCCTAGGCAAGTATTTTAATTCACTGAAACTGCATTTTCTTCTTTATCACATGAGAGTACCTTTAAATACGCAGGTTCAGCCAGTCTGCTGTACAGAAAACTTTTGTTTGATTTAATAGACTAAACATTAGCTCCATATACAATGCAAATCTAGCCACATATAAGATACACTAGACTGCAGACTTGCATCTTAGTTCATTAAATGCATTGTCATCAAGGCTTGGCCACGTGTGTCTCGCATCCTATTTAAAAACGATCACTTTTAATAAATACATAACTAAAGCATAAATTAGCAGCCCACTGTTATTTGCAAGATTTTCCATTGAAATGGCCACAGAATGTCCCTGACGTGGTTTTAAAACTATATAGTGTACAAAGTTTGGAAATAAAGTTTCTGCAAATGTGTCATTTGCACATCGCAGTTTTATATAGCGCGAACTAGACCCGAACCGAATCAGGTATCAGAGCGCTTTACATAGCACCAGTTACGTTACATGAGGACACACTTTTATTTTAGGCACGGGGAGATTAAGTGATTTGCCCAGAATCACAGGGGGTTTTCGGCGTCGTTACCGAGGCTCGAACCCAGATCCCTAGGTCCGAGGTCGAGCGCCTTAGCTGTTAGGCCAACTCCTCTCACCAAGTAAAGTGTTCTGATTTGTTTTCCTCCAATTTAAATCTTTGTTTGCATCACACTTCTGAATTACAAAAAAAGTTATTTCATAATTCCTGATCTACTATTCATTTGCAAGCTGTTGAAATGTTTTAGAGAAAAAAACGGACATTTTACTGCATTTTGTTTCACAATCATTGTCAGATAGCTCACTTGACAAAAAGCATTAACTTTAATAAGAGTAAGAAAAGTAAAAACAATTTTCCAGGAACACGAACAACAATTAATTAAAAAGACAAACTGACATTTGACCTCTGTCCTTGAGCAGTTGGCAAATGTGGCAACATTAATCAAGATTTAAAGACGTCTTAATTGCTCATTCACTTTCTAAATGAACAGAACACCTGTTTCTTCCAGCTTAAGTTTACTTGCCAGCAGGGTTAAGTACATGCGAAAAATAGCTCGTCCTGCTAAAATTTCACTTGAATTGCGAGTGGATTTTTCAAGGCCTCGGTTTGGTAGCCGTCCATCTTTGGAGGATTTCTGTGCCTCTACGACCTACTACTGAAGGTGGGCTTGCCGCATTCAGCCATGGACTAACTTCAGACGACTGCTAACTCCTGACATGGTTTAGTTTTACCATAATGAAGCTGAAGTCCCACCTGAGCCCCATGCAGAGATTTCTGTTAATTGAATCTGTTCTGGATACAGTGGAGTTGTGGAGTTCAGAGCTTTTGCTCCACTGCAGATACTGCAGGGCATTCAGGGTATGATCCCGAAGTTTCATGATCAGTCCTGGGTTTTAGTGAAAATGGCTGAGACGTCTTGGTCTCCTGGCCTAACTGCACCTTTATCATCCTGAAAGCCAGGCTGAACATGCAGGGCTTGCAGTGGACCCTCAGATCCCAGAGGGACAAGCTTCTGGGATAGCTCTCAAACTCCTTCAGATCCTTTGGGTGGCAGACCACTTTCTCTCCCCACCGCTCTTCCTCCTCGGTTTCTGATGGTGCTAAATGTATCGCTGCTGAGTTTGGGCAGGTGGGCAGTTGAGTTAAAACTTATGGAGTCAGCTCTGTGTCGAAGACCAGATCACTCTTTTGAGTAAGCCATTTGGCCCTAAAGGCCTTGCTCCCATGCCTCAAAGGGAGACAGGTTCTTGTACCCAACTCTACCGCCATGTTGAATGGCAACAGATTGGGTGGAGTGTTTCCAGAGTCACTATGCCTTTGTGGATGACTGGACCAGCAGAGCATCTTTGTGGCTGCGTACTGCTTGGAGGGAACTCTAAATGCCAGAGCAGATGAACCGAGCAGACTATGGCTAGCCGGTCAAGAGTGGCAACTCCACTCTGAGCTGGTAAGACGCGCCTTTGACCAGTAGGTTATGCTCTGAATAGTTCTGCTCACCATTTGGGAGAAAATGAAGAGTCAACTCTATAGCACACTCGAGTTTACTCCAGGGACTTCACAAGAAACCCATTCTCTAGTAAGGGATTTCCATTTATAGTCTTAAGCACTGAATAGTCCCATCCACGTGCGGGACCCGAAGCTCTTCTTCAATATATATATCTTCTTATGTGTAGATAATAGCCTTTTGTAAGAACGTGGCTATGTATATACTGGACTAAAGTAAGGTACAGTGTGCACAGAGTCCACAGAGGTTTGACAGAGGCTAAAGTTAGATATAACCTTACTCTCTAAAGTTGTAGCTTGGTCGAGCAGTAAGGAAGTATCAGAGGACAGTGTAAAGCATTTGTTGTACACAGTCAGCAAATGGTCTCACACACTCAAGAACTGAACTCTAGGCCAATTGTTTTGTATCAAAAGATATAGTTTTTTTTTTTGAACCAACAAGGTATCAAAATATACTTTTTCAGAATGAGTTACTTTAGTTAAATACTTTTCAAATAGGCAATAGACGTTTTGATTACAATAGTTACAGTTGCGATGGGCAACACAATTTCAAACACAATGCAACATTGAGCTCAATGGGAATTTCTAGATAAATGCAATTAATTACTGTTGGAGAGTAGGATCTGCTTACTATTGTTACCCCCACTTTTTGCTGTGTTTCACTGATTTATCGACTTTAGTCTGGCTGGGGCCCTGCTAACCAGGACCCCAGCCTAGCTGCTTCCTCTCTAAATTGATTGCATGTACATTAGGCGCACTCCAGATTGTTTACTGGGTTACCCTTGTGAGTCCCTAGTATATGGTACCTTAGGTACCAAGGGCATAGGTACCCCAGCGGCCTACCAGGGGCTGAAGCATGTATTATGCCACCCCTGGGAAGCCTTCCGAAATGGCACCACAGGTCTGCTACTGCAGCCTGGGTAAGGTGGTACTTGTACCCCTTACTTAGATATAGTATATATATATATATATAGATAGAGAGATAGAGAGATATAGATATAGATATAGATATAGAGATATATATGATATATATATTATATAGATATATGATATATATATGATATATATATATATTATATAGATATATGATATATATATATATATATATATATATCATATATATATATATATATATATATATATATGATATATATAGATATAGATATAGATATATGCACAGCAAATCCTCGAACCTCCACGCCAACAGCGCAGCGAAAGAGAGCAGACCCCACGTTTTCAGGCAGGATGTTAAAATTTATTTACGACCTTTTCAGATAATGACAATCTCCCAGCACCATATACTCTTTTTTTTTTTTTTTTCTTTTTTTTTTTTTTCTTTTTTTTTTAAAACCTTTATTGACATTTCACAGTTACAGTCAAAGTCCGGCAGACGGCACGGTGAAGCAAGGGTACAGAGGTAATACAGTCAAACAATGTAAATCAGGATCAAAGCAATAGTACACCTCACAGTATCGATGCGCAACTCAGGAGAGCCGAAGGGAACATGGTCACAGGATCAGAAAGGTTTCGTTTTGTTTTTTAAAAGGAAGAAAAGCAGGATCAGATATCACATCATTAATCATTGCTAACACTAGGGTTACACTCGAGACAGGATATTTACGTCAGGACCATCATAGGCAGGGTATGCATAACAAAACGTACAATCAGGATAGTCGACAAACCGGTCAGACCCCTGCCCAGACAATACCCGCCCGCCACGTAATTAAGCAATAGAACAGGGACCCCTGTACTGAACTAGAGAAACGCACAATGACGTGCCTAGAATCCGACCCCCAAAAAAGAAAAAAGAGGGAAGAAAAAGGAAAAGAAAAGCGAAAAGAACATGAAAAGAGGCCATGGAACTAAAAGGCATCAAAAACAATACCCCACCCCCTTCCCCCCACCCTGCACCACTGCATACGGCCACGGCCCACCCCCCTAGCAGCGTGCCTGTCGCCCAGAGTCTAAACCCGAAATATAGTAAGAAAGAGGCAAGAGGAGAGAGAAAGACAATATCCAACACGAAGTAAAGAGAAAAAGAGAAGAAAATGATCGAAAACCCCACAAAAGGGAAAAAGAAGCTACGGGGGCCCCTAACAAGGAACCCGACCCCCCCCCCCCCGGGTCCCGCACCCCTGCAATAATACTGTGACAAATAACGAAATACAAAAAAAATAAGCAGGGACAAAATCAGTTATACAGCCCACCCCTGCAAGCTAATCAAACAATATGCAAAACTCTCATGCCAGGGAAAAAGGGAGCCAAGTGTCATTGTTGTACATACAATTTGCCGGCCCGAATAGAAACATGGCACAAAGTTACAAGCGAGAAAACACAAGTGAATCAGCACAGTGAGCGGGCATGCCAACGTAAAAGGGGCAGAATGTCCTGCAATGTTACAAGAAGCCGCACCGTCAGGGGCACCGCCGCCATTTTACGTCTTCTTTCCAAGCACAGTAGATAGGAAAACCAGGACGGCCATTTTGTGGTTGCAAAGCTCGACATCAGGTTAAACAAATAAAAGGATAATGTTGCAAAGGAGATCAGCGGACTCTCCGAGCATCCAACGTAGGCTTATGAACAAGTGTCAAGTAGGCAGTCAATGAAGAGCACACAAGAAGTGATACTAGCGCAAACATTCTCCCACGTCGCCAAGAAAAACGGAGCAGGGTCCCAACACCAAACATATGCAAGAAAGGTCCGAGCAAAGGCTGCACGGGCAAAGTCTCGTACTCAAAATACCCGCGACGAAGCGTCTCTCCGTTCTGGTGGTGTCCGGCACCCCCCGCAGTAATCCAATTTCAGCTCCTCCCTGCAGCGCACGGGGGATGTCCACTCTACTCCCCAGCCTTCACCGCGTGCACTTCCAACACATACCGTGGGCTCAACCGATCAAATCACCACTCGTCGGGGGGACCCCAAATCCCAGCGCCGCCAAAGCAAGTGTCATGGCCGCCCGCCCCAAGCCCGATAAAAGGGGGAGAGGGAGTCAGCAGGCCCACGCACTACCCATTAGTGTCTGTGCCCCACAGCATGTGAATAAACATGATCGAACCCCCACGATCCGAAAGGGCGCATTGGTGGTGCCGCGCCGGTGCCAGCCCCACGCAGCGAAAATGTGGAGTAGGCAGCCCCTTGCAGGCCAGGCAGCACGCCATCCAAGTAGCCAGCAACAAGTAGGGGTCGAAGAAGTCCATTAAGGAGAGGGGGGGGGGGGGGGACACCAAACCGGCGCGTAAAACAGCGTACGTTCTGTCTTCCCGGTGCATGGGTAGCGCTGGAGCCAAGTCTACAGGGGCGGGCTGACCTGTTCAATTGTGGGGCGGTTCCGTCTGAAGCTCTGCATCCGACGTGGATCTCGCTGGCGGCGGCGCAATCATGCCAGAGCCCGGCTGGAAGTCGCTCACAGGCCAGGAACACAAATAGCCGTAACTCCGCTTCCGAGGCACGGAGAGCGCTCTGAGGCGAACTCATCCACTCGGCACCCCCTCCGACACACGAAAGCTCCAAAGTTGTGCGGGGCAGACGGGAAAACAGGCAGCGGGAGAGGAGAGCCGGCGGAGCCGGGCACTCGTGCGACCATCTTGGCCGCTGGCCCGGCTACGCCCGCACCATATACTCTTAATGGCATCACTGCACATACAGTGCCCAGGAATGGCCCTGGGTACTGTAAGGTCACAGGGCTCATGCACTTGTGCCTACCCCACTGGCATAGTGCACCCAGTTAGAGGGGTGACTTAGGTATGCCAGGGCAGTGGGATTGTGGCCATGGCACACAGGGATGTGTGCCATGTCGACTCTGTTTAGTTCTGCACCAAGCCACTCAGCCTGCACAGGCAGTGTGTGTGTCAGGGTACAGGGCCCCTAAGGGTGGCGCAATAAGTGCTGCAGCCCTTAGGGGTCTTCTCTGGTCACAGTTCCCTGGGTGTACCTAGGGTACCATTTACCAGGGGCTGACCTGCCAGAGTTGCCAATTGGGTTTAGGTTTCAACACCGTTTTAGGGAAGGAACACAGGCCCTGGGTACCTGGTTTGCAGGAACCCGGGGCACACTCAGTCAAAGTACATCAGCCATTCAGCAAAAAGTGGGGGTATACCATGCTAGAAAGATGGCACTTTCTCACACCTTTTTGTTCGGAAAGGCCTCAAGAGACACTTAAGAAAACCAATAATGCTGTCTATAGACCTAGGCTACAATGCCCCACTTCATAATGAGCTCAGAAAAAGGCCATTAGGAAGCATATATGTATAAATTTAGCAAACGGTGGAAACCTTCCTCTCAAACCCTTTATATGATGAAGAAATAGAAAGGGACAGTGTAACCTCTTAGGCTGCCAAAAAGGCTGTGCCTTTAAGAACCCAGAGACCACCAGTATCCCATCATGCTCAGCAGTTGCTTAAGTTTTTTTCCCCTGGCTCCTGCTAACAGGAACCTGGAGCAATGAGCTCTGCCTTTTTAGGCTTTTTCCTCATCAAAATTCTGAAACAAATTGGTGACAACACCTTAACTCATCGTTTTTTATCTCTCGTGTCTCGTTTTTTTCTGACAGAAAACTGTGGTATTTTGTCAAATAAAATGCCATCTTTATTTGACTAGTACCCAGATGTGGGGGAAAGAAGGCAAAAACAGACCCCTACAAAGTCTTGATCATCTGCCTTCCACCTTCTCATGTCCCTGATGCTTGCGATCACTGCAGGAACTTTTCGCAATGTACCCATCATGAAAGAGAGATTATTAGCCTGTTTTGGGACTAAGGAGAGACGGCGCCAGCAAACAAAGCCTGAGGGTAGAACCTCAGAGCGAGGGGAAAGCCCAAGCTTCCACAGGGCTCTTTCTTCAACCTCCAGGTCTGAAATGAAGATTTTCTGCATTCACCACTTGTTCGACTTCGAGTAAACTATGTCGATTGTCACCGAGTTAACCCCTGTTGACATCGAAAGACCATACACCATCGACTGCTAGAAACGGTCCAATATCAAGCAGTGATTCGTCAGGAAGCAGAAGTGGACAACTAGGAGTGCAGTACTTTCCAAACGTCATAGTGAGATTTCATTGAGTTTTTTCATCGGGAATCTTTTCTGGATTCACTATGCTGTGAATTATTCCAGCATCTAGTGGTTGTGTCTGAAATTGTAGTATTTCTTTTTTTTGTTGCTGTTGGTGCGCGTCGACGACATAGTACCATTTGGTGACCTTCTGTGATGTCGACAGGCTTCCTCCGGAAGCTCCCACCTTTGGTAGCCATCTTCAGATGGAGAGAAGAGTTGTGGAAAATCGGAGAAAAATTGGTAGAACTGTGTCTTCCACCTCCAACTTTAAATCTACGACGACCGCAGTTTGACGAAGGGAAGAAATCAAGAACTTCGACGATCGGAGAATGCGCATGCAGGGGGCTTCCTGGGCGCGGTAATGGACAAGACGCTGTTCAAGTTCTGTAAGAACTGCCACCACAAATACGCTCAAAAGGATCAGCACCTGGTCTGTAACCTGTGTCTGCCGCTGGATAATCCAAACGCTGACTGTAACCCCTGCTCCATCTTCACCCCAATGACGTTGAGGGTAAGAAAAAAGGCAGCGACGAGCCAATTACAACATGCAAGGCCCACCACCGCCACCGCTGCGAGACCTGGGCCTCTCCAGGGAGGAGGAAGATTACTTCACCGAAGGACAAGGAAAGAAGTCGAGAAGAAGACTTCGAAGGAGGTAAAAGTAGTCAACCTCGAAAAAATTTGAAGTCTCGTAAATCAGACTCTAGACCTCCAAAGGATCCTCGGCGTCGAAGCATTCGGCGACCGCAGCTGCATCCAAACAAAACCAGACCGTAGGATCCTTGGATAAGGACTCCGGAATGGCAAGCAAAGGTCCTCGTAAAAACAAAGACATCGAAAATCAGTCTGGAAAAGGTCGCCTTGGCGTCTAAGAAAGAAAGACCGAAACAAACCTCGATGACCGATTCGGCGTTAATCAGCCGAAAAACGCAAAATCTCGGTGCTGCAACACATGAGGCTGAGATTAAGAAAGAGAAAAAGGCTCGAAGAGAAAGAGAAGAAGGCTCGAAGCCGAAATGGCGAATATCTTTCAACGCAAAAAAGACTTCGATAGCTTGAAGCAATTCAAGATACCGCCGAAAACAAGGGAAACGGAAGCCGAAAGGGTTGCCGAAGAACCAATACCGCCAAGAACCCCCGAACAGATTGAAGAAGAGGAGGTAATGTTCATTCTTCTTCGGGTAAGACGTAGAGGAAGACAAACAAGCATACGTAGAATCGTCGAACTCTGAGAATCAAGATCTCGACGGCAAACCACCTGAGGAGGCTGTGGAATCATATCCTTCGAGCCAGTCACCCCCAGATGACATTGGCATGTACTATCAGGTGATTAAAAAGGCTGCAGAAACTTATGGGGTTCAGCTAAAGGAAGAAAAACCTCAGTCATGTTTTTTATTAGAGACTCTGATGCCTACACAATCAAGGAATCAATTCCTACCAATGCTGCCTAGGGTCTTACACCAGGGGAAAGAGGCATTCAAATAACCTGCTACATGCAAAGCTATAACACCAAGGGCAGAGAAAAAGTATAAACACTCCAAAGATCCTATAAACATCAGGGAATCAGTGCCAGCTGACTGTCATTGCCTCAACAGCAAGAAAAAGAGCAAATGTACTTAATATAGTGGGACCAAGCAAGAGGATGGACCTCGTAGGAAGAAAGGTGGAGAGAAGCACAGCACAGCTAATCAGTGGCACATAATTAAATGCTTCATCACACCTAACGACCTCAAACAAGCCACTTAATCCCTGGTGCTGTCAGGACTAGACTACGAGAATGCTTCCCTCACAGGTACGTATTTAAAAAAACAGGGGTCCCTAGTAGTTCAGGGATCTTAGCAAAATGATAGACATACGCTCAATAGTAGGTATGACCTTTGTCCAGCCGGACAGGATTTTTAATTAAAGAGAATTGCAAAGATAAAGAGGATTTTTTACACAGTGGGTACATCCAGTAACCCACAGGGGACAAGACAAAACAGGGGGATAGGGTTAAAGCGAACAAGGCGGTCTGTATACTAGTAGTTCAGTGGACAGACGAAAATACATTTCAAAGCATCATTGTATACAATTTATACTTTTCATTATACATATGACGCTAATATGTCGACGACGTTTCGATGCCTATTCTGAAATAATTGGCATCATCTTCAGGACAGAGAATTAGTATGTTTGTCTTGAAAATCTTTAGGCAGTTTGTGGCCAGATTTTTGGTCCAAACAATTGTCTAATTCCGGGAGGGGGGTGCCCAGTATCAAAGGACGTTGAGCGGGGTACTCAATTATCCGAGCATATTGCTCGATTAGTTTCCAAGCCAGGGCAAGAAAGCCTCTTCATAGGAGACCGGACCGATCGAGTCTCATTCCTGGTTGGGTTGCTCGATGGCAATTCAGGGTTCAGATGGGCAGGGATCGCTCACAGGTACAGCAAAATCACACCTATCCCCCCTCAGATCTACGCTCAACGCAGCAGCCAGAATGGTCACTGGAGTGAAGAAGTTTGATCATATCTCGCCCACACTCAGAGAGCTAAAATGGCTCCCAATTGAAATGTGTGCCAATTTCAGAACGGCCTACCTCACGCACAAAGCCCTTAATACAGGGAAACCAGTCTACCTGCCCGCCAAACTCAAGAAGCCTGGTCAGACAAGAAGCCATGTCAGACAAGAAGCCTCAGAAGATCCAACACACTACTCATCCCGCCGAAAATCCGCAAACAAAAAAACGCTTCACGATCCTTTTCTGGAAATGCCCCCAAAATCTCAAACTCCATCCCAGTTCATCTCAGGACTACCCCCTCCTTTCTACAATTCAAAAGACAACTCAAAGAACACTTCCTTAACCGGTCTCTCCCGAATGGATAGTCGCTGCCAAAAAGCCTAAGCCTGCACTTTGCAGGACATAACCGCTGCCTCACCAAGACTTATACCTCCTCCCCTCCTTGCATGTGCTCATTATTTTTTTTTTTTAGGTCCTCATCTAGCCTATCAAGCCTCTGCGGGTCTTACGAAGCCGCTCTTGCGATCTGTGGTCCTTCTGGCTTACCGCACTCGCTTGGGTCATCCGACCGATCCCTTTTTGTGAGGGAACTTGGTGTAATCATTAGACCAATTATATTAATCTTAAATTATGGCCCCAACTCACAAAAGGATGCCAGATGTTTAATGGCTTGTCTTCCGCGCTCTCATATTCCAGAGGAGCCATGGCAATTGAGGCCTTGAGCCAGTCCTCCCTTTTTGGTGGTAGGGGATCTTTCCACTTCTTATAAATTTCCCTCCGGGCCAACAATACCAAGTAAATTAATAAACCTCTGTTTATCTGAGAGATTGTCTGACAAAATCGGCCATCATCCCCAAAAAAGACCAGTGACATGTTGATATCAATATTGGTGTTAAAAATACCTCGAATAGTCACCCACCTCTTTCCAAAAATTTGCCAATTCTGGACACTCTAAAAAAAAAAAAAAATAAAAAAAAAAAAAATAAGCCGTTAGCTAGGAGTAGCAAACATCTTGGGCATTTAGGGGGTGGCTCTGGGGCAAACTTGGCGATCTTTGCGGGAGTATAGTAAAGTCTGTTGATGATGAAGCAATGGTTCTTTTTCAAACAGGCAGGTTTGACATATTTATACAAAACATTTAATGAGGGCTCGTATAGGGAATCTATTGATGGCCCTACGGGGGTTTGAGTCCACACCGCCCCTAAAGGGGGGACCTCAAGATCTTCAACTTCCAATTAAGTGGTTATACCACACTGTGATTTCCTTCTTGCATGGGAGAGTGGATTGCCACAGCTCTTCAATCTCCCCATTCCCAATAACTTCCCCTTTTTCTGCGTCATACCATGACACCAACTGTAGGTATTTGAATCTAGAAAACCCTGGCCCGATCTTTGCTCTTAAATATTCCCATGGGTGGATCCGCCCAGAGTCTACCAGCTCGGCCCAGGTAGTGATGCCCACCCTTATAGGCAACGCCAGACTGTCTCTAAGGCAGCCCGGTGTTCCCGGTGAATCCCAAACAGGGGCATTGTCCGAATAATAACCTATGCCCCAACTACATCTAAGCCTATACCACAGCTCCAAGGCAGCCCTCAAAACCTTCAGACGTACCTGCTTAAAAATTTTTGGAGATCCAAAGTTATATAAAAATGCCTCACTGCCTCCCCGCATTCCGCTCTTGCCATTTCTTCTAACAACCTACCCCAAGCTGACTCCTCTGGTTTGACCAGTAGCATCCGGATACTTTTAAACTGGAATCCTGCTGCATATAGCCTAATATCAGGAAGGGCTAACCCGCCTTTCTTTAATCTGCGCCTAAGTTTTTTCCACGCCAATCGGACCCCCTTATCTCTACACACAAAGCTCCCGATCTTGCTCTGTACCTTACTTAGACTTTTTTTCGTGAAGGTTAATGGTATAGAGCAAAATGGGTAAGACAGCTTAGGAAGAATGACCATCTTTACCAAGTTGGTTTTTCCATAAATGGTTAAGGGAAGGTTCCTCCATGTACTAAAGAGGCTTTCTATTTCTTTAATGAATCTGTTAAGATTCATCTGAGGGATTTTTTCCAAATTCTTAACAATATAGATCCCCAGATATCTCAGCTGCTTGGACTCTTAACCAGGTGATCGACTTCTGGGACTTGTTCTCCCGTCTCGGCGCCCCGGCGGCCTTGCTGGGTTCTATGGCTCGGACTTCAACTGTCCCGACGTGAGCCAATCGGTGTGTCTGGGTTTCTTGACTGCATGCCAGAGCGGACCGTTTTCAGCTTTGAGCTCCTACTCTTTTCAGCTCGCGCAGGAGCTCCCCAGGGGTCTCCCCCTCACCGAATCCGGGAAGTCTGCTTAAGGCACATGATGTACAAGCTGAGCCACAGGTTTTTCTCCCTGCAACAGGCCCAGACCTGTGGAGTGATTCGTGCCCCCCCTCGCTGGATGCTAATGGTGGACCCCGGACTAAACTAATCCGGAGAATTTTTGGCTCGTCTGCATTGGAGAACCCTGTAAAGAGGTTGCCGCATTCGCCTTGACGCCGACTGTCTTGGTCGCTCCAGCCCTGGCGAGAGACGGGCCTTCTGTCTGCTTGCTAGAGGTTCGAGGCTCGTGGCAATCGTGCAGAGGGATTGTCCGGCGAGTTTCCAGTCAGTTCATGGTGCCCCGGTGAGAGATCGGCCTCGTCAGCCACGGCATCCTCGGCTGGACTGCTTCAGGACTGCACAGCGCCCAGTAAGTTATTGCCCGGGTCCCTGTTTGCTAAAATCTTCTTTCTTGTGCTGACCCCGGCTTTGGGAGTTGGGCCTGTTTGTGCTTGATTGCTGCGCAGCCCGCGATCCTGGTGGTGACCGGGCCCTCTGAAAGAGATCGGCCTTGTGCTGAGCCCGCCTTTAGCCTTTTGGCTGTCTGATGTGGTTCCTCGCGGCGCCCCTGCAGAGATCCGGCCGCTGCACTGATCGGCTGTGGGTCTCCTCGAAGCGAGGAGTGAACTCCGGACTTCTCTGGTCCACTCCGCCCTGCACTTGCCGGCTGACTGGTCCCTGGTGCTTCCCTCCGGACTCGAGTGTGGGGGGCCCGGCTGGGGACCCTGCCTGCGTGGACGGCTGCATGTGCCACGGCCCCGTTTGATGAGGGTGTGATCTTCTGGGGGTGTGTGGGAGGTTCATGTGGCGGATGGTTGCCTTGTTTTTTGTACACTTCGAGTGGTGCCCCTGATGCCTTCGCGCCGGCTGCAGAGGAGCGACGTGCTCCGCTTTTTCATGTTTTGACTGCCTTGCATCCTGGTGAGGAGAGAGCGACGCCCCTGCCCAGACATTCCGCCCGGTACCAGCCGCGCTGCCCATGGGTCTTCCTGGCTAGGGCACAGTGTAGATTATTGCGGAGCTACCGTTGCTGGGGGACAGCGCTCGACCCCCCCACTGGTCTATTTTGCCCTGTCCATCACCGATGTTGGAGTCTAACTTTGGGATCCCAGTTGGGCTGATGTGATCTGACTGAGTTGAATAGCGACATTGACCGATGGGGACATTTCTATACCACGTCCCTCATGAGAGACAAAATGGCGTGGAATCCATGATCTTTACTCCCTGACCCCTTAAGATGGACGCTCAGCCAACAACAACAAACGTCCTGACCACTTATCTTTTTCCTCCTGAACCACAATGACCCTATACAGACCTATTTAGACCTGCTAGCCTTGAGCGCCACCTAGTGGTCCTATTCTGAACTTCGCCCCTCAATGCTTATTTTATTTGACCAGCTATAGTCTTATTCCTTTCAGACCTGCTAGCCGTGAGCGCCACCAAGTGGTCCTTCCCTGAACTTCGCCCCTTAATGCTTATTTTATTAAGTCATACAAGGTCCTATCCTGAATTTCGCCCCTCAATGTTGATTTTATACGACCAGCCCTAGTCTTATTCCTTTCAGACCTGCTAGCCTTGAGCGCCTCCTAGTGGTCTTATCCTGAATTTCGCCCCTCAATGTGTTTATTCATATGACCAGCTTTGTTATTTACTTGTCATGATCCCGATAGGCCTTTATCACCCGAAGTCCTCTTACATGCTCCTTTGTTCATAACCTACCACTATCCCCTACTATGCCTCCTCTTCAGTTATCCCAACATGGCCCGAACTTCTGGTCCATTCTCTACCCCCAATCTCTCGAAATACGCAAGAAAAAAAATTCAAACACAACCTTCTCGTCCTTAACCCTGAAACTCTCATCGTGGACAACTATTACAGCCTGACCGCCCCCATCATTACCAACTACATTTTCTATTCCAAACGCCCCTCTAAATGGAAAAGCACTTTCCTACAATCTCTCCCAGTCACAAAGTCCCTCAAAATCCCCCATGGCCATAAACTATCCACTTCTCCCTCTTCTACCTTTCCTGGGGAAATCAATATCTCAATTTTTAAAACCGGTAACATCCTCATCCAAGCGGCCGTTCCCCACCTTAACTCCTTTGAATCACACTTCAGATCACTAACCACCCAACTTCGAAACTCCGCTAATAACCTTCGCCCCTCTCATCCTTTGCCCTCCCCCTTAACCCCTCTCCCCCATCCTTTACTCCCCTCCGCTGATGCACTCATGTTCAGTAATACCTTACAATTGCCGACCATCCAGCCTCACAATTCCGCTAATAACCTTCCCCCCTCACATCCTTTGCCCTCCTTGTTTACCCCTCTCTCTCATCCTATACTCCCCTCTGCTGACGTGCCCACAGTCAACAATGCCTTACAATTGCTGAACATCCAACCTTATAATTCCCCCAACAACATTCCCCCCCCTCTCCCATTGCCCTCCACTTTAACTCCTCTCCCTTATCCTTTACTCCCCTCTGCAGAAATGTCCACAACCAACAATGCCCTACAACTGCTGGCCTTGTACACGTCTAACAATGCCTCACAATTGATGATCCCCAGCCCCCCGCATACACCCCCGGCCCGACCTTCTCCCATGGACCCCCCTCTTCCCCTGTTCCTCCCTACTCCCCAAAGCTCCCAATCCCCCACACATACGACCTGCCCTCCCCCTACCCTCATTCCCCACGTCACGAGTGCTATCCCCGCCCCCTTTCTGACTCTCACTGCCCTTCCCCTCCTACTCTTACTCCACCCTATTCCTCCTCACCCAAACCCATCCTCTGTCCCCCCGAAACTCAATCCACCCACCAACCCGTACCGTCACTCACTCTATTCCAGAACCCCCCCTTCACCCCTCCCCCTATTCCCATCCTCTCTCCCTTTGATTATCATGGCTCCCCCCCGACCCGTCCCTCACCGTTCTTCCTAACACTCCTGCCCCTCCATTTCCTCCTTCTTCACTCTCGATGACCACATACCCACCTTCCCCCTCCTTGCCCCTCCTCTTGCCCTACTACCACAGTCCTCCCATCTCCCTTTCTAGGAACCCCACCCTCCCTCCCAACAGCAAACCACCCCCTATGACTAACATCGCTCATCCTGTGCCGCTCCCTCCCCCTTCTCCTATATCCCACCTTAGTCTTATATCTAACTCCCTTCGCAACATTGAACACGATCTCGCCACTCTCACCAGAGATCTCGCTCATCTTAGATCTGATTTCTATTCCCTCAAAAATAGAGCCCTCCCACTACGGTTAACCTGCGCTCGTACTAGACATATTAATCCCGCTACACCCAAACCGTTTTGCACGACTCCTCTACACTGCCGCACACACAGACCTCTCCGCACCTCCTGCCCCTTCTCCCCCATGGAGATCATTGACCTCTGCAAATCCTACCCTCACCGCTCACCCACTAATATCCAACCTCCCCCGGCCTCCTGCATCCCTGTCATACTGGGGACTAGCCAAACTCCCCGCTCACCTTGCTCACCTAGACCTTCTCCCCAACTCACAGCCATCCACTCCCTTCCACTCCCCAAAACTCCCCCGAAACCTCTTCACTGCATGCTTGTAAATTGTCGGTCCGCTGTGCGACATGCCACGGAAATATCAGAAACTATCCTTAGTGAATCCATCGACATTGCGTTCCTAACTGAAACCTGGCTCACAGACCACTCGACAAGCATCCTGGACCTCCTAGTTCCTCTGGGCTATTCTATTCTCAGGAAAGACCGGCCCATCTGAACTGGTGGTGGTGTTGCCATCATCTTCAAAGAGGAACTACAAATTTCCCTTGTCAATAATTCTAATTACTCCACCCTTGAATACCTTGAAGCTGAACTCAAAAATCACGGCTCCCAACCCATTCGCCTTCACAACATATATAACCCTCCCGGCAATACTCATCCCTTCGTTGATGAGTTATCCAACATTCTTACACAATCCTCACTTTCCAATTCCCTCAACATTTTCCTGGGAGACCTTAACCTCCACTGGAATGAGCCCAGCGATCCCTCTATCACCCTCCTTTCCAACCTTCTCGAGATCAATGACCTAGAGCAACTCTGTCACTCCCCGACCCATTCCAAAGGAGCTATCCTAGATGCTATAATTACTAGCAAAGATCTAGCCCTCCTATCCAACATTGTTCCCATCGACTGGTCCGACCACCATCTCATACTGTTCTCTATAGCGGTCTCTGCCACTCCCCCGCCCACGAAAACCACTAAACCCTCGAAACTGACCAGAAATTTGAATAATATCCCCCCGGATGTACTGGAATCCAAACTCCATGCCCAATTTCTCGCCATCCCGCCCTCACTTAACGCTAATGAGCTTACAGAACACTACAACAAAGCAGTTATCGAAACCCTAGACCTCCTGGCCCCGCTTAAGAACAGTTCCTTCCAAATCATGGTTTAATAAGGAGCTTAACAATGAAAGACGCTCATTGAGACAGACGGAAAGAACATGGAGACTGCACCCTTCCTTCCCCCTTGCACCTAGCTCGCCTCAGACTTGCAAGATCCTCCTACAAAAAACACATCTTTAAACTTAAAGCATCCTTTTTCAGAACACAACTTGACCAAGCCAAAAACAGACCCAGAGAACTGTTCAACATTGTTCGCAATCAAACCTCAGCCGCTCCACCTGTACTTATGGCCTCGACGACCAGATGCGAAGAAATAGCCCTCTTTTTCTCTGAAAAAATTGCGAAAATAGAGCAATCCTTCCTGCCGACTCTGACCCCTCCCTCCATACTACACATCCCCCCTACTGCACATGCTTCCTGCCCACTCCCCTCCACCACCTCCACGACCCTCCATAATACTGATCTCACTCCCTCCTCCTTTCCCGCTACCCTCCAAGATTCTAATCCCCCTAAGACTCGCCCTAAAAATAACGCAGCTTGGCATAATTCCAGCCAGTCACTGAAAGAGATGTCTTTGACATCATTGCAAAACTTAAACCCTCCTCCCACACTAAAGACCCCCTCCCTTTTAAACTCGTCCAAAACCGCAAACATATCATCACACCTGCCTGGACCTCGATCATTAACACCTCCCTAGCCACCGGCTGTGTCCCCACCTCCCTTCAACTGGGACAAATCACCCCCATTCTTAAAAACCCTACGGCTGACCCTAATGACCTCCACAACCTCCGCCCTATCTCCAACTTGCCCCTCCTCTCGAAAGCCCTTGAAAAATGTGTCCTTCAGCTTAACAGACACATTGAACTTTTTAACTTACTTGACCCTCTCCAATCAGGCTTCAGGAAAGGCTGCAGCACCGAAACCGCCATGCTTAACATTATAGATGACATCCACCGCTCACTCGACAATGGCGAATCTAGCCTATTGATCCTCCTCGATCTCTCCGCAGCGTTTGATACCGTTAACCACTCTGTTCTTCTCAAAGTCCTTGAACGATTCGGCCTTAATGGCATGACTCATAATTGGTTTGTCTCATACCTGCAACACCGCGCTCAGCAAATTAAAATCCACAATTGCCTTTCTAACCCCTCCCCCATCTCTCTAGGAGTTCCACAAGGATCCATACTATCTCCCTCTCTCTTTAACCTCTTCATGGAACCTCTCACCCTCATTCTCAAACAAGCAGGGATTAACTATCACCTCTACGCTGAAGATACACAACTCTACCATAAGATAAAAACCCATGCTGACATCCTCCACCTCAACACCCTCATCGAAATTCAAGCCTGGTTCCACTCGAACCATCTCAAACTTAACCCCAAAAAAACTGAAATTATTCTTTTCTCCCCAAAAAACAACCAGCTTCCCATCCAAAAGTGGATCACAGACCTTAACGCCCTCAACTGCTCCTTGTCCCTAGCCACCTCAGTCAAATCCATGGGCATCTCCCTTGACAACCGCCTTACTCTCAACGTACACATCAACAACTCTGCCAAAGGAGCCCTCTTTACCCTCCGTAACCTTAAAAAAATGAATCCCTTCATCCCAATTGATGACTTTAAACTGGCAGTCCAATCGCTTGCTCTATCGCGCAATGATTACGCCAATGCCATCCTCACCGGAATTCCCAAAACCCACCTGGCACCTCTTAAATCTGTGCTCAACCTCGCGGCTAGGCTTATCACGGACTGCAAACGATTTGACCACATCACTCCCGCCCTTGAATCCCTTAAATGGCTCCCCATTGAAGGTAGATCCACATATAAAACAGCCTGCATTACACACAAAATCCTCCACCAAAACACACCAACATACCTCTCCCAACAAACTGACCAAAGCAGGCTGCACGCGATCACTGAGAAGCTCCAACACCCTCCTACTTATCCCCCCCCCTGCAGAAAAAGAATTCCACTCAGTCACGCTCCTTTTCAGGCAATGCCCCACTTATTTGGAATGCCCTCCCAAAAGACCTCCGCAGTAACCAGTCCTACCCTAGCTTCAAAAAAGAACTCAAACTTCTTCTCCTTAATAAATACTGGGGTTTCTAATCGCTCCCTGGTAGCCCCGCCCCTCTGCACCACCCCGCCTAGCTGCTCCGCATATGACTTGTGACCACCCGCCTGGCCAACTCCTTTTCCGTCTATCTGATCACCTTTACTCCCCTCCTCATGACCCTCATTTCTCTTGCCTTTTTAAAAAAATTTTTTTATACTTTAGTGAGGCTTCCTGCCAAACTGTGACCGCTATTTTGTATTAATCAGAGTGTCTAGCAATTTGTTTTTACTCTTATCTAGATGTCATGTATCCTATGTGGACTTGCTCTTTTATTATTCCATTGTCTGTGCTTATACACACTGTACCTGTTGGGAACACCTTGTAAAGCGCTCTGATACTCCTGGGTCCAGCCAGCGCTATATAAAACCTCTTAAATAAAATAAATAAATCTCAGCTCTGTGCTGACCCTTCATGTCCACTCCAAGTTCCATCACATCACCAGATAGAGATCCAAATTCCCCCATAAGCTCCTCTACCCGCGGAATCACCGCCTCTGGATCGCTCGTGTACAGTATTAAATCATCGGCAGAGAGGGCTATTTTAGAGCTATATTGTTCAGATCTAAAGGGATAAATTAAATCGTCCAATCTCATCGCCTGTGCCAGTGGTTCTATATAAATATTAAATAAAAGGGGCAAGATCGGACAGCCCTGCCTGGTCCCTCTCTGGATATTGAAGCTTGAAGTTAATAGCCCATTAAGAAGGATTCGGGGGAGGCACCCTGGTAGCAGTTCTGCAAGGTTTGGATAAAGATGGATCCGAACCCCATTGCCTTTAGAACCTCCCAAAGGTACACCCAACAGACTCTGTCAAAAGCCTTGGCCGCGTCCAAGGCAACTACGGCCAAGGGATCAGTTCTCTAAATGGCCAGATCGATATTGCCTATTAAGAGCTGCGTCTGCTCCTGAATGTATCTTCCTGCGACAAACCCTTTCTGATCCGAGTGTATCAACTTCGGGATCAATTTTGTCAATCTCCTTGCAAATATGCCTATAAAGATCTTATAATCGGCATTCAGCATGGAGATTGGACGATAGAAATCCGCCTTTTTAGGGTCCTTGCCGGGTTTTAAAATCAAAACAATGGTTGCCTCCTTCCATGACTTGGGCACCCTTCGTGTTGGCAGTAAACTGAGTTAAAAGTGACCCCCATTGCGGTGATCAACTCCTCTGCGAGGAGTTTGTAAATTTCACTCGGGAGTGAATCCGAGCATGCACCTTTTTTATTCTTAGATTTTTAAATTTGCCCGATTGTCTCCTCTAGAGTAAAGGGAACATCTAGTTCATTCCTGCTTTCTTCCGACAAGGTAGGCAGATGTTTATTACTCAGGAATGACTGAATAGCGCTCGGTAAGGGTGCAAGATCCTCTCTATACATATCCGAGAAAAGGGAGAGAAGACAGGACTGCATATCCTCATTCCTTCTTGAAGTTTCCCCGTTGATATTAATAATCCGTTCTTTTATATCATTCCTGGAGCGATCAGTTCTCGCTTTCCAGGCCAAGAGAGCTCCTGCTTTCTCCCCGTATTCAAAATTCTGCATCTTTCTGGTGTTCCATTGTGCTCTGTATTTTGCATCTAACTTCCCTCTGTATTCCGTTCTTACCTCCTCTAAATCCATCAAGACTTGTGAAAGCCGTTCCGACTCCCTATTGCTTAATTCATTTTTCTTTCTCCAGCTGATCTATCTTTCCCTCGGTACTCTTTAATGCCTCCGCCTCAACCCTATTCTTAAAACAAATAATTCCGTGAAGCTTCCCCCTTAACCAAGCCTTATACGCATCCCATATAACATCCATTGTCGTAGAACCCGTATTCAATGAAAAAAATTCCAGGGAGGAAGCCTGCACTGCCTCAATGACCTCAGGGTCAAGAAGCTTGGCCCTATTCAAAGTCCATCTCAGCGGCTGCCGCAGCAACTCTTTATTATGATATGTAAACTGTAGAGGTGCGTGATCGGAAAGGTGGCTCGGTAAAACGAATATCCCCCCTAGGTTGTCCGATGATAGTCTATCTGAGAAAACATAATCGATCCTTGAGGAGTGTATGATTTTTGCTATAGAACGTAAAACCCTGTTGATCACCTCTTTGGGCCCTCCATAGATCGATAAAATCCATATCATGCATCATATTCAATAACGCTCGCCGTATCTTTACTGCCCCTACATATTGGCTCAAATTGGATCTGTCTTTTAACGGATCCAACAAAACATTAAAATCGCCCCCGATAGCATAGGGCGGTGGTTCTAATATCAATATTGACTGTAATTTATTATGTAGGTCGGATCGTCCATGTTAGGGCCATAAAAAGAGGCACACATTAAGTCTGCGTTCTCAAATGCTAATTGAGCTACCATCCACCTTCCAGTGGAATCTGATTGTGTTTTTTTTTATAGAACAGGGAGCACCTTGTTTAATCAAGATTGCCACCCCTCTATTTTGAGATCTCTGATGTGACGCACTGAAGCATTTAACCCAAGGAACCTTGGAGAAAGTTGCACTACTTTCTTCAAAACTCAAATGGGTCTCTTGCAACATACAAACTTGGGCAGTTGAGAGCTCTAAATATTTAAAGATTAGCCTCTGTCTCCGGGGGCACCTTAACCCATTGACATTCCAAGAGATAAAGATGGTCTTTCTATCCCCCAGGCCCTGGTTTCCCACCATTCCCTTGTTCTATCTGCAAAAACTGACACCCCTGCATGGCGTGATATTCCGTACCTAAGGTTGAGATGAGGTTAATTATTTTTCTTTTTTTCCCACTGCTTGCCACCCTTGTGCCCCCCTTCCTCCCACCCCTGACCCCAGTGGCCCAGTATTCCCTCTTCCCATGAGGAACCCTCCCTTCCAATAGGCAAAAGCCTATTTGGCCCTCTCCTCCCTTTGGAATGATATAAAAGTTTTCAAAATTAACTAAATTTCTGCTAGAGGCATGGTATACGGTGCAAAAATTGCCATGATCCTACTTCCCTCCCCGCCCTTCTCTCATCTTTACTATGAGCGTCTGCCTCCTCTCCAGTTTTAATTTGGTACATGTGATTATTCCACATCACCCGAAGCAATGCTGGAAACTTCAACTGAGCCTTGGCCCCAATACTGTTCAGCTCCTCTAACCCTTTCCCCAACTCCCACTGCCTCGTTGCTGTTGTGTGTGAGATATCTGATCTAATTTGGAAAGTGAAAGGATTAGAGCTATTGAAAAGTATGGAGCCTTCTTTTAAAGCGGAAGAAAAAATCTGCTCCTTCACAGAATGTTAAAAAATTAACTAATATCTTCCTGGGTTTCTGTTTCGCGGGGTTCCTTCTAAAGGGATCGCGATGCACCCTCTGGATTTCATGTACAAGGTCTACTTCTGGCGAACCTTTTAGCACTGTACCCTTCAAGAGAGATATTACGAACCCCTTGATGTCAGCCCCCTCCAATGCTTCAGGAACACTCAAGAGTCTCAAGTTGTTCCGCCGCAAATGGTTTTCTAAGCGCTCAAGATCTTCTTTTAGTTCTTTGTTCTGGGTAGACAGCTTGACTACCTCCACTTCAGTAGCACGCATAGATTCCTTAATTTTAGGGATTTCCATCTCAATTGCCTCAGTTCTTAGAGTGACCTCATCCAGTCTCTTGGCTAGCGCTTCGCATGATGCTTGAATTGCTGCCTGATTGGCCTCGGAAGTTAAAAATCTATTAGTCATCTCCGCTTGGTTGGCCTCAGACACCGTAAATCTGCTGGGGATTTCATCCTTCATAGCAAGAAGTATGTCAGCCAGTGAGCGTGAGTTTGTACCAGATTTGTCTTCCGCGTCACCATTCTCAGTGATAGCAGAGTGATACGCTAGATCTAGTTGCGCTGCGTTGGGAGCATTGGTGGCTTTTATTGATTCCATAGAGATATTTTCTGTTTCGTCTGCCACTAGTACTGAATATCTGTTTGACAGGCTAACTGCTGGATGCATTGTAACCTCCACTGAATCTGATGGCATGTCTGAGCTCCCTTCTTTAGCAAGATTCAACGTAATGAGGGCCCCCAAAGAATCCCCCTGTTTTAATATTCCTGTGGCGTTAACTACAGGGATAGACAGGGGAGAGCAGGTAGTAGTGGTGGACATAACTTTATAAAAGGTCTTGAGCGAAGGGGTTACTTTTATTTTAGGGGTAGCCCCTTTGTTCGAGGCATATGGGCTGCAGATGGTACATTTATGAATAGATTGCCATCTGGTGTTGGGCTCGGATGATTGCACTTGTTTTTCTCTTGGAGAAGTCTTCTGTAGTCATGAGGCTGGTGACTCCTCCCTTGGGTGATAGTGCGCATGGGCATCGGCTCCATCCTTAGATTTTTTTTTTCCGCCATCGGGTACGGATGAGGATCGACTTCGAGAAAAAAAGTTATATTTCGGCACGTATTCCCTTTCCAATTCGACGGTATTGTTTATCGAGCGCGAGTTCATTCCCATTTCGACGCGCTTCGACGTCAACAACAAAAATTTCCATGGAAAGGACTCCATTCAAAAAATGTCCGTGGTGCTAAATTCCCACACAAGGACCTACACTAGGTGTGCAACCTCTGTTTATCACCTGACCACGAATCCAGGGACTGAAGCCTGTGCGGCTTTCTCCTCCAAGTAGACGATTAGAAACCGTCGAGCCCGAAGACACGAGATGTCGAGGATGGAGTCAGATGCAATCCCAGAACTGTTCGAGGTCCAACACCCTGAGGAGGAAGAAGAAGATGAGGAAGGGCCGGGGTCTGAAGCGGGCGAGTCTGAAGTCGAAGAAGTCGGCGTTCATCAAACCGTGAGTGACGACGTCCCTCTGCCAAAAAACCGACCCCGATTGGTGTCGACCCCGCCTTCGAGCCCGGTCAGACAACCGAAAAAAGTTTCCGACGCCCCGCCTTCCGGCTCGGCAACGAAACCCTCGGCCTCCCACTATGTCGGATCCGAGAAACGATCGACATCGAAGCTCCATACCAAAGAGAGCTTGCAGTCAAAACATTCCATGTCGAAACCGAAACATGCTTCGACGTCGAAGACTCCCTCGACACCGAAAAAATCGGACTCGAGCAAACTCTCGGTTCCGAAAACACATAACACCGAGACACAGAAGCAAAAGCACCTTTCGGACCTAAAGACTTCGGTACCGACACAGAAGCGACAAACAGATCCAAAACAAAAGACTTTGTTTATTGATCCACAAACTGGCAAGGTGGTGACAAAACTACCTAAAAAGAGGAAGACTCAACCGTTGGAGGACAAAGCTCCTCCTCCTAAGAAGAGAACAATGGGGACAGATAAAACTCCTCCCCTTTCTCCACAGCCTATGGACACACCCTCTTCTCCTCTTCCTCATACTCTGCCAGCTATTCCTCCACCTTCTACACCACGCCCATCTACACCTCAAACAGATGTAGAAAGTGACACAGGGGATGGGGACCTTCCTAGGGATGATAACAATACTATCCCAGAAGCCTTAGACTCATGGGAGGATTATGACGCAATGTCAGATAATATTGACCCTGACCCTCAAAGCCCTCTCCCCCTGATGATAATTTGGGTTTTGCACAATTAATTAATAGGGCAGCAAAATACCACAAGGTAGATTTACATGCGGAACCTCAGATAGAATATTTCCTTTTAGAAACACTACCTGCTGCACAGAAATCTTCAGGGACCCTACCTATGCTTAAGGGTCTCCTCACTCACACATCAGACATATTCAGAGACCCTGTGAGGGCTAGGGTGTTAAACCCAAGATTTGACAAAAAATATAAGGCAGCCCCCAAAGACCCAGTATTTATTAAGGGGCAAATACCTCTGGACTCGTTAGTAGTCTCAAACGCTCTAACAGCAGGAGAAGGTCCTCCTCCTGACAAGGAGTCCAAGTTAATAGATGCCTCTGGCAAAAGAGTAGCATCCCAAGCAGCAAACAGCTGGCGCATAGCAAATACTCAAGCGCTACTTGCACGTTATGATAGAGCTCATTATGATGAGTTAGAAAAACTCATTACACATCTCCCTAAGGAACATCAAAAAAGGGCAGATCAGCTGATACAAGAAGGGAAGATAATAACTAACACTTCCATTAAGTGCGCCTTGGACGCAGCAGACACTGCGGCAAGATCCATAAACATCAGTATCATGTTAAGAAGAAATGCTTGGCTCAGGGTTCAAACGGGAGGTACAAACTTCTTTATTGAACCAGCCTTTTGATGGGAAAACATTCTTCGGCTCAGGTACAGATGAGGCGTTAGAAAAAATGAAAAAGGACACAAACGGCTAAGTCAATGGGAGCATTGCAACAGCCAGCTCAGAGGGGTTCCTTTCGTAGGTCCACCTATAGAGGCGAATCAAAGAAAACAGGCACAAGCCAGCAATCAACCTCTTTTACACCAACATCACCCAGAGGGAATTCTAGAGGCAGTTACAGAGGTAACAACAACAAGGGTAGGGGTCGCGGAAACAACAACCGCAACTCTCCTACCCCAAAACAGTGACTTCATACAGCTCCCCCCAGACCATGTAACACCGGTCGGGGGACGCCTATCACAGTTCCTACCTGTCTGGGAAAACATCACATCAGACAGGTGGGTGAGACAAATTATCCAACATGGTTATTGCCTAGAACTCACGGCTACCCCACCAAACACCCCCCCAAACAGCGTCCAATGAGTCAAGATCATCTGACATTATTAAAACAGGAAGTACTATCACTGCTACAAAAGCATGCCATAGAGAAGGGAACAGGAGTATACTGTCTATACTTTCTAATTCCCAAAAAAGACGGATCTCTAAGGCCAATACTAGACCTCAGACCTCTCAATGCATACATAAATTAGGAACATTTCCACATGGTCACGCTCCAACAGGTACTTCCTTTACTGAAGAAAGGGGACTTTATTTCTACACTGGATCTAAAAGACGCCTACTTTCATATCCCAATTCACAAAGCCCACAGAAAATACCTCAGGTTTATAGTAGAAGGACAACATTATCAGTTCAAAGTCCTTCCGTTTGGAGTCACAACAGCACCAAGAGTGTTCATAAAATGCCTAGCAGTGGTTGCAGCACACCTAAGAAGACCGCAAATACAGGTCTTCCCTTACTAGGTTGACTGGCTAATAAAGGCCACGTCACAAAAGGAATGTCTTCAAAACACACAAGACAATTCAACTGCTGCACCAGCTAGGGTTTACGGTGATCTACACAAAATTTCACCTGCAACCAAACAAGGTTCAACAATATCTATGGGCTACTATAAATACAGAAAAAGCCAGCGTATACCCCCAATCCAGTCAGGATTCAGACAATGCTCACATTGATTCAAAGATTTCAACCGCAGCACTCATTAACAGCTCGAGTGTTCATGCAGTTATTAGGGATGATGTCCTCTTGCATACTGCTGATCCCATATGCCAGACTACAAATGCGTCCGCTTCAAGAATGTCTAGCAACACAGTGGAATCAGGCTCAAGGTCAGATTACAGATCTGGTGTTGGTAGACGACCGCACGCATCGCTCTCTGAAGTGGTGGAATACAACAAACATTTCCAAAGGGCGGTCGTTCCTAGAACCAATTCCACAAGTGGTGCTAACAGCGGATGCATTGCTCACCGGATGGGGAGCTTATATGGACAGATACACAGTACAAGAGAGATGGAGTGTACAGCAAAAACGACTGCACATAAATCATCTAGAACTACACTACTAGCAGTGTTCCTAGCATTAAAAGCTTTTCAAATGCATATTCTCAACAAAGCAGTCCTGATCAGAACAGACAACATGACAGCAATGTATTATATTCAAAAACAAGGGGGGACGCACTCTCTCCAACTATCCAGACTAGCGCAGGAAATTTGGAGATGGGCCATTCCTCAAGACATCTCTCTGTTAGCCGAACACCTACCAGGAGTTCAGAATCAGATAGCAGACATCTTAAGCAGAGAGTCAGAACAAATACAGGAATGGGAACTGCACAACCAAATACTGCAGCCATTCTTCCAAAGATGGGGACAACCGGAGATAGGTCTCTTTGCCACTCATCAGAACGCAAAATGCCAAAGCTTCGCATCCAGGTACCCACACCACCTGTCGCAGGGTAATGCATTATGGATAAATTGGTCCAACAAATTTGCATACGCTTTTCCCCCTCTCCCACTAATTCCATTGGTGGTTCGAAAACTGCAACAGCATTCAATGACCATGATACTAGTAGCACCCACGTGGGCACGGCAGCCGTGGTTCACCACGCTCCTACAACTCTCACAGGCGCCACACCAAAAATTAAGACTCTCGCCCATGCACCTTACACAGAACCATGGATAAATAATGCACCCAGATGCCAAACAACTGAACCTAGCGATCTGGCTCCTGAGGTCTTAGAATTTGGATACTTAAATTTACCTCCAAACTGTATGGAAATTATTAAGCAAGCAAGACGTCCCACCACCAGAGCCTGCTATGCAGCAAAGTGGAAAAGGTTTGCTGTATACTGTAACAGTAACAACATCAACCCTCTGGACGCATCTACACAAGCTATTTGCTACTTTCTACACTTACAGCAATGTAACCTTGCTTACACCTCCATTAGAGTACACCTTGCAGCTATAGCAGCATACCTGCAAAACAGGCAACATCTATCACTGTTTAGGGTACCCGCAATTAAGGCTTTCATGGAAGGACTCAAGAGTTATTCCACCAAGGCTACCACCTTCCCCAGTCTGGAACCTTAACATAGTACTCACCAGACTAATGGGACCACCTTTTGAACCTATGCATAGGTGTGAAATACAATTTCTTACATGGAAAGTGGCCTTCCTTATAGCCATTAACTCCCTTAGGAGAGTGAGTGAGTTACAGGCATTAACAATACAAGAACCATTTCTACAACTACACCAGAATAAAGTGGTTCTTAGAACAAACTCAAAGTTCTTACCTAAAGTAATTTCAGCATTCCACATCAATCAACCAGGGGAACTACCAGTTTTCTTTCCAAAGCCACAGACTGTAGCAGAGAGGGCCCTACCAACACTAGATGTCAAAAGGGCAATATTATATTACATAGAAAGAACTCAAACGTTCAGAAAAACCAAACCACTATTTGTAGCGTTTTCCCCAACACATAAAGGCAACCCTATCTCTAAAGCAGGCCTTGCCAGGTGGATTGTAAAATGTATACAAATGTTACATGAAAGGAAAGAGAACATTAACTGTTCCCCCTAGAGCTCATCCTACAACCAAACTAGGGGCATCTATGGCATTCTTAGGGAACATTCCCCTAGATGACATATGCAAAGCAGCAACTTGGTCTACACCGCATACCTTCACAAAACACTACTGTATTGACGTGCAGGCAACACAAGCAAAAGTGGGCCGGGCTGTATTAAAAGCTTTATTTCAAACTGTTGCAACAGACACTGGTGACCACCGCTAGGGAGTTAACTGCTGTGTAATCTATTCATAAATGTACCATCTGCAGGCCATATGCCTCGAACGGAATATGCTACTTACCAGTATGCATCTGTTCTTGGCATAGAGGGCTGCAGAGTGGTACATGCCCTCCCTGACTCCCAGGAAACCTGTGTCTGTTCCAACAATATCTTATTTAGATACACTTACATGGGCATCTCTTTCTGTATTCTATCATACTACTCCATCTAACCCTACTATGGCAAAACAATCTAAGGATGGAGCCGATGCCCATGCGCACTATCACCCAAGGGAGGACTCACCAGCCTCGTGACTACAAAAGACTTCTCCAAGAGAAAAACAAGTGCAATCATCCAAGCCCAACACCAGATGGCGATCTATTCATAAATGTACCACTCTGCAGCCCTCTATGCCAAGAACAGATGCATACTGGTACGTAGCATATTCCTATACCCTTGCTTTTGACACTTATGTACTCGTCAGAGGTGTTCCCCTTCGCTTTGCCCCGTTTTACACAAGCCCTAAAAGGGATGCACCGATTTACCCATTTTGTTAGTTTGTATGGTTACTAGCAGAAAATCATAAAACCACAGGGGAGCTGGACCGCGACCGTTTAGCTGGCGGCCGCCATGTTCCTCACTGCCTTCTCCCCAATGGGCGGTGAGTCCGTGTGCAGGGAAACAAGTCTACCTGCCCGCCAAACTCAAGAAGGCTGGTCAGACAAGAAGCCTGGTCAGACAAGAACCTCTGAAGCTCCAACACACTACTCATCCCGCCGAAAATCAGCAAACAAAAAACTCTTCACGATCCTTCTCTGGAAATGCCCCCAAAATCTCAAACTCCATCCCAGTTCATATCAGGACTACCCCCTCCTTTCTACAATTCAAAAGACAACTCAAAGAACACTTCCTTAACCGGTCTCTCCCGAATGGATAGTCGCTGCCGAAAAGCCTAAGCCTGCACTTTGCAGGGCATAACCACTGCCTCATCAAGACTTATACCTCCTCCCCTCCTTGCATGTGCTCATTATTGTGACTGTCTCTTCCTTTCCTGTAATGTTATTCAACACACAGGTCTTCCAATTACGCCTTGAATCAAAGTGTTTACGATCTCCTTAATATGTTGCTTTAACCCATGTTGTGAAGTGCTCCGATATCTTTGGGTCTGGCTAGCGCTATACAAAACTCTACAATAATAAATAAATTAACATTGCAAATTCAAATGCATTGCTTCAAGCCAGAAGTGCAAAGCAACATCATTAATTCACCATTCAGTGGTGAACAATTGTTTGGAACGGCAGTTGATAAAAAGCTAAAACAACTAAAGGAGGACACCGAAACCGCAAGATCCATGGGGGCTCTGCAGTTGTGGAATGCGTAGAGGCACACCATCAAGAAGACCAGCTGGATAAGGTACACACCAACCTACTACCTCACATCAAGGTTACCAGCAGACATACTAAGCTGGAAACCAGGGCACACCACAGGGACAGCAACAAAGCTGGCAATATCAAGGAAGAGGATCCTTTTGAGGGCATCCCGTGGCAAAGGTCAGCCACAAAGAGGTGGACAACAAACCTCTACCAAGTGTCTGCACTCACAAGGAGGTATACTCATAAACCACAGCAGTGAGAGTACACACGAAAAAGAAGCAGGTACCAAAACAAAAGAAAATCAGTTTACAGTTCCTCCAACATACCACTCCAGTAGGAGGCAGACTAGGACTTTTCCAACAAATGTGGTGAGAAATAACCACAGACAAGTGGATTCTAAACCTAATACAGTATGGTTACTGTATAGAGTTAACAAAACCACCTCCACACAGAATGCCAAAGCAAAGGACACATTCAAAAGAAGAATTATCTCACCTAGTCAAAAAGGTGAAAGAACTTCAGGAAAAACATGCAATAGAACATGTACAGCACAGAGAAAAGAACATAGTATACTCAACATACTTCCTAATTCCAGAGGTGGATGGAACATTACGGCCAATATTAGACCTACGATTTCTAAACCAGTTTATACAAATGCAGAGTTTCAAAATGACTACACTACAAGAGGTGTCACCTCAGTTGCAAAGGGGAGATTGCATGGCAACAATAGACTTAAAGGATGCGTATTTACACATTCCAATAAACAGAAAACACAAAACAATGGTAAGATTTGTCGTAAACAAACACTATCAGTTCAAAATACTTGCATTCAGTCTAAAATTAGCACCATGGTTGTTCACAAAGTGCCTGGCAGCACTAGCAGCACATCTCAGAAGGCAAGGAATTCATGTTTACCCCTACTTAGGTGACTGGTTAGTAAGCGCAAACTCATACAGCCTATGCAAACAGACACTAGTTCAGCTGGGTTTCTCCACAAACTGGGAAAAATCATCAATAGAACCGGAATGCAAGAAGGTGTTCCTGGGCGCAGAAATAAACACTGTGTTAGGGAAAGCATTCTCCAGCGAGAAAAGATCAGCTCTATTGAAGGAGACTCATCTATACCAGAAGGTGCATCATCTGACAGTGAGGACAGTGGGGAAAATACTAGGAATGATAGCCTCATGCATTCATTTAGTACCCAATATTCTTCTGATCATGGGACCAGTTCAAGAATGGCTCCAAGCACAATGGCCACACGCTACAAGGAGTTGGAGGATCTAGTGGTTGTCACAAACAGTTAATCAGGAGATGGCATGGTGGAACAAAGCAAACCTAGCACAGGGGAGACTTTTCACACCTCCTACTTCAACAGTGACCATAACAACAGATGCATCCCTAATAGGATGGGGAGCACACATGAACAATCTGCAAAGTAAGGGGATTGTGGGCACCACAGGATGCAGTGAAACATCAATATCTTAAAACTAAAAAGCGTGCTCTTAGCCTTTAAAGCCTTTCAGAAAGAGCTATACCGGAAACAGGTGTTGATACAAACAGACAACACTACAACTATGTTTTACATAAACAAACAAGGAGGGACTCAGTCTGTAGCCCTCAACTCTAGCACAACAGATTTGGAGATGGGCAATTCCAAAACAAATAGACATTTTGGCAATACATCTACCAGGGAAGGACAATCTAGAAGCAGACAGACTGATCAGACAAACAACATCATCCCACGAATGGGAACTGAACCAAATCGAAGTGCAACGAATTTCCAATAAATGGGGAACACCACAAATAGACTTATTTGCAACTCCCCACAATGCAAAATACCAAAACTTTGCATTCAGGCGACCTTGCAACCAGTCCCTAGGGAATGCGCTATGGATAGACTGGTGAGGGATATTTGCGTACGCTTTTCCCCCAATACCATTACTAAATAAAGTGATCAGCAAATGCAGAATCAGCAAAATGACAATGATTCTCATAGCACCAGAATGGGCCAGACAAACGTGGTTCTTGGAACTAATGGAAATCTCACAAGGAACAATACACAAACTTCTAAAAAAGAAAGATTTGCTAACCATGCAGAATGTGAAAGTGCTTCATCCAGAACCAGAGAGCTTAGGCCTAGTGGCATGGCTCCTGAGGACTTAGAATTCTCACATCTCAAACTACTAGAAAGCATAATAGCTGTTCTAAGAGAAGCTAGGAAACCAACAACAAGAAAATGTAAAACAGCAAAATGGAAAAGTTACACCCTATGGTGTCTTCAAAGGAGTCTTTCAAGAAAGATTACAAAAGCAAGAACAGTGCTAAAATACCTCAGACATTTACTACTAAGTAAATTGTTTTACGTCACTAAAAGTACATTTAGCAGCAATTGTGGCATATACAGGAGGGGAAACAGGGAAGAGCTTCTTCACCTCACATGTAGTCAAAAGGTTCCTGGAAGGTGCAAAGAAGATTGCACCACCAAAAATGGTACCAGCACCAACTTGGAATCTTTACATAGTTCAAGCACAAATGATGAGAGCACCTGTCGAACCACTACACAAAGCAACGCTACAAATGCTTACAATAAAGACGGCATTTTTAGTGGCAATAACATACTTACGCAAAGTTCGTGAATTGCAGGCACTAACACTACAGGAACCCTACTTCCAAATACATAGTAACAGGATTGTCATGAGGACAGATCCGCTATTCATGCCAAAGGTGGTGTCAAGATTTAACATAAATCAGAGTATACAAATACTACATTTCTTTCAAAACCGTAAGAACAAAGCGGAAAGAGCTTTGCACACACTTGACACAAGAAGAGCAGTCATGTATTATGTGGAAAAAACTAAAGAATACAGAAAAACGAAAGTTATTTGTATCCTTTCCAAAACGTTTTCTTGGAAGACCAGTAACCAAGAGCACAATCGCAAGATGGATAGCACAAGCCATACAATTGTGCCACAAACAAGCAGGACAAACTTTACAAGGGGTGCCATGGGCGCATTCAACAAGGAAGAAAGGAGCAACTATTGCATTTCTTGCTAAGACTCCAATCCAAGACATTTGCATGGCGCAATATGGTCTTCTGTACACACATTCACCAAAACATTACTGTGTGGACATTCCAATGAACAAAGAAGCACAAGTAGGACAAAAGTCTTACAGCATCTATTTACAAACCAAAGTTAATCTTCCACCCAGCCACCGCAAGCCTAGCAAACCGCTACAAAGTCTATGCACAGCGTAGGGAATCCAGAAAAGATTCAAGCTGCAAAACGAATAGTTTCTTACCTGTTGGTGTCGTTTTGCAGCTTTAAGAATCTTTTGTATTTACTAGCGAACCCACCCTCCCCGCCAAGGAACAGAACTATAAGGACGAGAGAATGAAAAGACAAAGGAAAAAAAAAGAATCAGAAGATGGCTACCAAAGGTGGGAGCTTCCGGAGGAAGCCCGTCAACGTCACAGAATGGCACCAAATGGTACTACGTCGTCAACGCTCACCAATAGCAACAAAAACCAAGCATTTGCAATGCAATTGGTCTCGCATTTACGAGAGTTTGAACTATTGGCATTGTAAATGACAATGCCTTTTAATTGTCTTGTTTTTAAAACAGATAAATAAAAGGCATTGTCATTTACAACGCAAATAGCTCCAACTCTTGCAAATGCTTTGCAAATGCACTGGCACTCGTGCTATAATAAACAGAAAGCGTTAGGAGACGGGGTGTTCTGCCTGCAACAACAAGCAGGAGAAAGCAATAAATAAGACACAGCAGTACTAAGGAGGGAATACTCAGCCTATTGACCAATGAACAGCCACAGTTTACAATGGACAATGACACAAGCCAATGAAAATATAGGCGGAGAGGGGGAAGATCTTTAAGTCCCTACCTGAATACAGCATGCTTCACAGAGCAGCGCATGCGCTTCCCTGGCTCCACCTAAAAATGGTTGATAAAGGCTACTATGGTTGTTTGAGCACCAGAGGAAAGTTTGGGAACTTTTGAAAACTTTTACTCCAGAGGTCCAACAGGACTCGCTGGTAAAAATATCCTATTGGCAGTTTCACAGCGCTGAATTAAATGTTAGCTTCGACTCTTTCCTCCAAAAAAAAAACACACACCCATTATGCATGGAGACTTTCAATGAGAAATCTGCAAAGCACTAAAGAGCCAGTGGAACCAACCTGCTCCAGATATGTGGTCTTCGGTTCCAAATAGACAGATTCAATTTCAGTGGCATCCTGTGTTCGGATGATTGTTCTTGTCTAAAAAGTAACAAAGTCGTCTTGTGTGTTGGAACTTCTCTCTATTATGACACCATCATTGGCCTTAGGGGATCCGAATCGTCTACCCTAAGAAGTCACAAGCCCAGCCGTCACCAGCGACAGTGACACAGGATGAGAGAATTGCTGCATTGGGACTTGAAAGCAACGTCAACGGTTTTCTTTTACAAACCAGACAAAGTCCCTTTCTGTATGGTCGGTCTTGGAAACTTTTTGGAGATTTTTTGACTTGCAGACTTCACCAGCACCTATCCACTTTTTGCATCCGACCCAGGCTCTAACACAGTCGGCCATTTTTTAACTCAATGATTTTCCCATGGTTGCTATTGAATTTCAAACTGAATGCTTCACCATTTATTTTTAACTACATTTTCTTCAGTATATATTTTTAGACTTTCAAGCTACATTGTGTCCTCAAGGCTTAAAGGTCATTTTGCATGGGCTCCATGCTGCTGCACAGCTTAAGAACAGGGAGGCATATCAACGGCCAGCGATAATTATCCCTGGCCACGCTTAGCGATAGATTTTTTTATTGCAGGAAATGATTGCCATGCTAGCGCTGTATCAACAACGCATAGCGCAATGACGATATTTATTCCTGCAATAGCAGTGTTTTCCATGGAACATCGCTGGTTTTCCAGCGATGTTCCATGGAAAACGGCGATAACCTTGCTGATACGACCCTGTGGTCGTATCAACATAATCCACCCCCTATGTTGGGAATAGGTAAGTCAGGATTTTATCAGATGTTAGTTTTTAGAGAAAACCGTGGTTTTCGCCAAAAATAAACGCCTGCCTTTCGCGATCATTTACAAGGTAGTCCATCAGAGATGTAAAGCGAGGCATCGGCAAAACGGGTGCTAACATGCTCTAATGCATGTTTGCACCACGTTATAAATAGGGCGATAAAAATATCGCTGCTTTAGCGCCAAAAAGAGCTGCTAAAGTGGCGATATTGCCCTTGATAATATGCCCCAGGGTTTCTGCTCCCACTTGCCTCTGTTAACAGATTGTAGAAAATAGAGATACTCGTTCATTGCATGGTGGATTTTGACAGTCAGTGCGATCATGTGTTTTGTCGTACATTTTTGGGAAGCAGCCCTTTAGCCATCCGTTCTCATCTCTGGTGCACAGAGGGTTGAGGTACTTGAAGGTCATTCTGCACCATCTTAGCTCGAGCTTGGCACCCAATTCAGTGTGAGCAGGAAGGCTGACACCCTAATAAAGGCTGCAAAGTTATTTCATGTCTAGCCTCTTTACGAAAAGGAGACCAAAAAATATGGAAGAGACAGGATCGTGAATAGTTAACCGTGAAACACCTTACGTAAAAACAATAGATACCTAGTCACATCAGGTAATGGATGCATAATTAATTGATGCTTAATTGTGTGAATTGTTTGGCTGCCCCTGTTTTTAGCTTATCTCTGTTTTCGTGTGTGCTTTTTTCTTTGCCTGTGTGTACGAATCCTTGACTGCATGCATCTGTAGATGTGTGTACTCTGTCCTTTCATGTCTGGCTGCAGGTGTGACTGTACTGCTGTCTAGTTTATGATTGGTTGTGTGAGTGTGTGGCTCACACAGGTGGCCTCTGGTCTGTGTCCCACCGGAGGGCTATGTTTAGAGTCATCCCTCTGATTCTTTTCTACTTTGTCTGCTCGGAGTATGACTTCATGACTTCCGCTTCAATGTGCACATGATTTATTACTTTTACTGACACGTAGAAGCTTGCTGGTGCCTGAGACGACTATCAATGAATTTTCCTTTCATCTCTTCCTGCTGGTGCGTCCGGATTGGCGTGGGCACTGGGGTCCTTCGTGCTGACATGTTCAAATGAATGCCACTTTCATTTGAGTGCTCTTTTTACTCTACCCGTCCCAGCCCTGCTGTCAAAGATAGGTGCCAGAAACCAGTTAAGAAATGGTGGGGCTGCTGTGGGTTTGCTTCTGGCGGACGGCTAAATCCAAAGGTACAGGGATGCCCGCTCCCCCCTGCCGTCTGCGCTGCATCACATACAATGAATACATAAATAAGGCTGCAGCGGGGTGAGAAGGAAAGGTAAGTGAAATGATGGATGAGCTTGGACCCCGTGGCTTCACACCCAGTGGACTGTGGACATGCAGGGACCTCAAGTCATGAGAAGAGTCTGGTGACACAGTCCTTGTTGCAAAGGCACATAACACGTGTCAGAAGCAGGCCAGATGTGCCACAATCATCTGTTCAAACTCTCCTATGATCTGCGTGTCCTCTAAAGAACATATGCAGTTTACTCGCTTTAATTAGAAAGTAAAAACATAAAACAAATTCTATGTTCCAGATTGCAGGCCTTTCTCTGTTTGCTTCATTCAGACTTGACATAGTTTCAACAGCAACGTTAAGACATTGCATAAATAAACACAAAAACCCAACCACGTAGTACCCGCATTCATTGCGACTGACCACAAGACCTGGTGATACATGAAAGTAGGTTGCTTGGAGGTGTAGAGGGAACCTCGTGCACATGAGGTGTGAGACACGTGGAAAGTGTTGTGTGGAATGACCAGTCATTACATCTAGGCGCCTTACCTTTTTTGTTGCAGTTTGATATCGCGCGAACTCGACCCGAAGATATTGGAGCTTATTACATGAGCACCAGTTACCTTACTAGAGGACGCATTCATTTTTGGTAGGCACAGTGAGATTCAGGCATTTGCCCAGAATCACTGGATGCCGAGCCAACGCAGAGACTCTAACCTGGTTCCCCATCTCCGTAGTCGGCAACTCTGGCCGTTACGCCTCATCCCTGTCATAAATACACAAACATTCCAAGAACAGGAACACAGCTTTCATCGTGTAACGCTTCAACAGATTGAGGAACACGAGATAAGCATCTCTACCAGCCAGTGGGGGCTGTAAACTTTACCCCAGTGCCACTAAGGCCTGGCCCAGGGGAAGGGAAGAGTGGAGACATTCATTCCTCAAGACCGATGTCCTGTGAACCACCTCAGGGCACATGCCACTGTCCGGTTTCAAGGCTGGATGTTGTTTCCTGGTGTTAATGTCCATTGTGATGCAACAGAGTAAAACAATTAGCCATCTCTGCCTGCTATAAACAGGGGAGGCGTCCTTCCAGAAAACAAAATAGAGCCCCGATGATGTCCCGGCCACAGGGGCGATGTGAGACCTCCTCGTGGGCTGCTGCACTGTGTGGCGGTTTACTCCTGCAGAGAAATTACCCTTAATCTCTCCAGTACTGTGGAAAACCCCCAAGGCTGTGTTGGAATGTATTTCCTCACAAACTTGTTTAAGAAAGTTTCTTATGCCACAACCCATACCCACTGCAGAGTGTGCTTCTTGGTTAACTTTCTGAGGGACCTGCACAGGGACACAAAGGCCAATGTTAGATTCTCGTAGGACCTTAGGGTATCCAGGGATTTTAGCGTTCATAGGGGTGTAAGGCAGGGCTGTATCCTGGCCCCCTTTCTTTTTAATCTTTATATCAATGACCTGGACGACTGCCTGGTGAACACTGGAGTTGACTTCCCTTATGTTGGGCGCAGGGGTTTGCCCGTTCTGCTATATGCAGACGATGCCGTCCTCCTGGTTAGAACTGCAAGAGGTCTGCAGTCTTTATTGAACGCCTTCTGTAGCTTCATAACCATTATCCAAAATGGGGTAACCCAAAAAGTCAAAGACCTGGGTATTTATACACTATTGAAATACAGTGGTCTTCAACCATTACTTTCACTTGAACTGAATTAATCAATACATGTTCAATGTTGCCACATAGTTATGGGATATGTCTTTCAGATCAACCCTACACATTCAATGTATTAAATCTTTTACAAAGAAGAAAACAAAATGCAACAGCAGCAATTACAAAATCAGGGGCAATTTTTATTCATTGCGTTTACAACTATCTCTGTATGAGAGGCTTTTAGGTTGCGAAGTGAAGTTACTGTACAAAGTAGTTCACAAGAAATTAAAAATTAAACGTGCAGAAGATAAAGAAATGTCAAGTGCTTAGTAGAAGAAAGTAGATAAAGATATAGATATATTTACAATATTATATTCACAATAGATCGGTAGCACAGTTCACCGTCTTGCAATAACCTGGCCTATGATATCAAGTTTTTTTACACACATTTTTCGATAAATGGGGACATAGCTTCCAAAAACTTATTGCACCAGAAAATGTGTTTCACAATTCAGGTATTAAAAGAGAGGGGGAGCGTCGACGTTTCGACTCGTCTTAGGGCCTAAAGGTGAGTTGGACCGTGGCCATGCGAGTCTTCATCAGTAAGGATGTATATCAGGCTGTTGCATTAAAATTGCGACCAAGATCAGGCTCGCAAAACCATAGGGCAAAGAAAAATTGCTTACCCTATAGTGGGGATGGACCAAGTGAAATTTCTTCACTCTTTGTCCCAAGGTTAATGTTAATTCCTAAAAACATAATAGCGTGGTCAATTGACTCACTCACTCTCTTGTAACTATTCCAAGAATACTCCAAACCAAAGAATTATGGACATGTCAGTACCTTATCCACGAAGCGTAGATAGAATACTATGTTCTCGTGATGTAGCAGGTTTTAATCTCTGCATAATCAATTCTCAAAGATATTTAAAGATGGTCCTATGGATGAATAAAGGAACCAAGCACACTTCAATATTCTAATTGCTCAAGGAATCAAATTAAAGAACCGAACACAATTCGATATTCTTACTTATAATTCATACTCAGTTCATTCCTTTATATATGAACTATGCTGCCTTGATCAGGTTTAGGTAATTGAATACACGGTGTCGATTATTTTGTATTAAAAACCTGAGGAACTATTCTCAGCGACTGAAATGAGGGCATAGAGGAAAGTCTTACCCAAAAGTCAATTGCTTTTTGTCCAAAAGTCGTTGCTCAGACCTATGTTCATGGGCATGTGTGCGAACAAATCCGCTGTAAAGATAACAATTGCGGGTCAAATTAATTTGCTAGATCTGTACTTATTGGAAAGGCGAATTTTGAATAAGCCCCGCGAGAAACCACAGTCGGGGAGACTTACCGGAATCAATCTTTCCAGTTCCAAACGATAGGCGTTCTGAGACGACCGCTGCTCTCATGCCGTGTTTGTAATTGCATGCATGGATGTAGAAAGAAGACTACTTGATCTACATTCACCCAAGGAATCCTAACCACGGAAGGATGATTGATTCATCTCGTATGTAGCGGACGTGGACCTCGTAATTAATTGTGAAGCCTGAGCTTTACAATTATTGACATTATCACAGTTGTTCCCCAATGGCTGTCTGCTTATATTTGATATCTTTTTTAATTGAATGTCTTTTATAATGGATTGTGTTTATAATTATAGACCGTGTTTTAATTGTGTATTATATTCATTGTGGTACTGTTGCTTTTATGGTTTTTATATTTGAAAAACCGAATAAGTATTTTGACTAGTGTGCTTCTTGCTTGTTATGCTTCCGGGTTGTAACATGGATCTGGTATAACAGCGCTATGATGCTGTGACGTCAATCCCGAAGAAGCTGATCTGGGTGATCGATCAAGTGGCTATGAATGGCGATCCCTGCTTTCTTTTTAAAGAAATGTTTCGGATGAAAGGCATACAAAATGCTGCTGGGTGCGGGTGTTACTGTTAAGACTCTATACCATAAGCAAGTAGCAATTGGAAAGTGACTGCTGTTGCCATGATAAAACAAGGCAAAGAAATAGGTTTTAAAAAACAGTGCCCTCGTTTGAACGGTTTTGGATGAGACTTGAAATAATTGTTATGCCCCAAGATACTCAGATCTCTAATTGTACTGAAAAATCTACATTAGAGTAATACTAAAAAAAAACGATACAGGAACAAGTACAAATATGCCTGTGATCCGTGATTTATAAAAGTAACCAGGCGAGGCAGTCAGGAATACTTGAGATTAGATTGAGAGGAAGTGTGTGGGCGGGGTGAGGGTGCGTCAGTGTGGAGGGGTTAAGGGAAGGGGGTGGAAGGAAAGTTATAATAGCTGCTATACAATAGGGAGGGCAGGGGGGTATTTAAATTATAAAACAAATTGGTTCCAGCAATATTTTGGACCACCGGTGGCATACCCGTCTATTCTGTAGTTTTAATCTCTCCGCCGAAAAATGGGTCAGTTAATAACACCAGTATTTAAAGGGCCTCGAAGCTGCGACATTGTTATACTAGCACTTTCGGCTGCCCACACAGCCTACCTGTTATAGCTGACAGATAAAGAAATGTTTCTAGGAAAGAGAAGTAGCGGGAAAATTAGACTCAAAATACATGGCGAATCCGTCCTGTCAACGTGCTTCCCACCCTGTTGCCAGATCCCATATCCACTCTCGAGAATAGATAAACTGAAAGCTTGAATTCAACAACAAGTAGCCCAACACGGTCCGCAGACCTCCCAGAAGGTGGGGGCAGTGTTTCGTGTTGGCTAAGGCCTTTGTCGGCGGTTGTGGGCCAGCAGCGCCGCGCTGCCAGTTGTGGGTGTCCTGTGCATGACTGATCAGAAACAAAAACATGTTGAACATGTTGATGCCGTGGGGAAGGCGTGGCGAAAGGGAGACTGGAGTGTAAGTGTTATTATTGCGATTTAAACCACGCTTCTCGATAACCGCGCGCAAGTCCGCCTGGGAGCAATCAATGTCTCCAGTACTGACTCCTTCCCGCCTCTGAATGTGGATTAAATTACCTCTCAATCTCCTTTCACTGAATAATAGTCGCAGCTCTCAAGATTCCCAGATTCATGCCAGAGTTGCTCGGCTTGCCCAGTATCTTGCTTCGCATTCTGGGGCTTGCAGTTCTTTTTTTTATCTTTCATAAAATCAGCAGTACACGTCCCAAAATGCAAAGAAAATAATAAAAAACTGGACCGTATAATCTATTCAGGCCTGAGAGACTTGAAAGCTCAGAGAACAAGCGCTCGCCAGACAGAGACTTTTCTCTTTTTCCTCCATCCCACTTAGACGGACTGCCCTGACTTCCTGCTGGCGCAAAAGGTTTTTATTATCTTTATGGGGCCATGTGTTTAGCCCCATAAAGATAACAAACCTTTTACGCCAGCAGGAAGTTCAGGGCAGTCCATCCAAGTGGGTTGGAGGAAAAAGAGAAAAGAATACGTCACCATGACCTCTTTCCCAATGGCTGGCCACTGTTTAGTCTAAACGGTGACGCCGGCCAATGGGAAAGAGGGGCGGGGCTTATATATAGATCATAAAATCTTGCGAGCGAGACTGTGCATGTGCGCAGTCCATGCCACGAGACCTAAAAAAAAAAAGCGAAGCAATACTACAATTCCGGACCCAACCACTAGATGGCGGAATAATGCACAGCATAGTGAATCCAGAAAATTCTTCAAGCTGCAAAACTACACCGACCGGTAAACTATTTGTTTCTCTACGTCGAGAGAACAGGAGTCGAGCAAAAAGAGAAGAATCTTTGTCTCCTTACTCTCAATATTTGAGAGCATATTTCCCCTCTTTGGTGGTACCATAGTCTCCTACATTGACTGTGCAACCCAACAAGTATTTTTGCAGCGTGAATTCTTTTTTGGATTCACATGCTGTGCATTACTCCGCCATCTAGTGGTTGGGTCTGGAATTGTCTGTTTAAAAACAAAAATATTCTCTTGTTTTGGTCGCTGTCGACCACCATTTGGTGGCAGGTACGTCCCCAGTGTGACGTCGGACAGTATCCTGGAGGTCGACCTTCGTGGTAGCCATCTTCAGATTCTTTTTTCCGCTGTTAGTTCTGGAAGCTCCGACGATTTTTCCCCAAAAACTTGAAGAAAAGGCTACCGCGAATCACACCTTTCATAGACGCCGTAACCGGGGACAAGAGTAGAGCTCTGGCAACGACACTACAGAGGACCTCGTCGGTCCACAAATGCCGAGGTAGGGGACATGGAAAACATCCCTTTCAAGTTTTGTCCCAAGTGCTGAAACCAAAGAGAGGCCCACTACGCCACGATGTCGGAGAAAGCTAAGAAAATATCCTTCAATGCTGGGTTTCTCCACTCACAAGGAAGAACAGGGAGTACCAGCAGAATCAACGCACGAGGAATCGGATGTCGAAATTCTTGAAGGAGACTCCAAAAAAAATACCACGCCCACAAGAAGGCGAGCGAAAAAACTAATAAAACTGATAAGGCAAGACACCATACACATCAGTCGGAACTGAAGGGCCATGAACATAAGGTGCAGCCCAAGGCAGCCCCGACGCAGAGCAAAAAGGTGATCGAGGGTCAGCCGTGATTAAAACAACCCCACAGAACCCAACCAAAGGTTACTGAGAAGGGAAAATTGCAGAACATGCAGAAACAAGGGGTCGAACACGAACCCACAAAGAAAAGCACTACGCCGTCGAAACCGGATGTGGCCGCTAACAAGAAGATAAAATCCCCAGCCTCCGATACCGAGAGAGCTCTCGAGGTGTGAAAGAAAAGGAAAAGACTCGAGGACGAAATGGCAAGGCTCTCCCAAAGAAAAAGAGAGTTTGACGCATCTCTGAAGGATTTTCGAATCCCTAAAACCACGGTGCCAAAGAAGCTGAAGACTCTGAGGGAGAGGAAGAAGGTATCGTCGACTCACCCCCAACACCAGAACCTTGCGATGAAGATCCCGAAGAATGCAGGGACCTGCTTGAGGAGGAGGAAATCTCAGAAAATTTTGAGGATTCATTTATGGAACTACCTCGATGCCGAAAGTCCGGAGGAGGAGGTATGCAGTTATCCTTCAAAAGCATCCCTACCAGATGAGACCGCTTTCTACAATGGCTTAGTCCAGAGGGCAGCAGACCATTTCGGAGTCACCCTTGAAGAAGAAAAAGGAGACACGTTTTCTCCTGGAAACCCTAGCCCCTTCCATCAAGGGGACTCAATACCTCCCAATGCTTCCAGGCACACTGGCTCAGGGCAAAGAAGCCTTCAAGGAACCAGCTTCAAGCAAGGGTGTAACACCAAGGGTAGAAAAGAAATAAAACGCCTCATCAAAGGACCCTAAATATATATATGAAAACACAGTGCCAGATTCAATTATTGTCACCACAGCCAGAAGGGCTAATGCAGTCTCCAATACAGGTCCTCCACTAGAAAAGGAGAGTAAAAGAAGGGACATGGTGGGGAAAAGAAGGGACATGGTGGGGAGAAGAAGGGACATGGTGGGGAGAAAAAGGGACATGGTGGGGAGAAGAATGGAAAAGGATGCAGCAACACAGTGGTGCATCGCAAATTCCAATGCTCTACTAAATCGATTCAGCCACCAACAGTGGTACGAAATAGAGGAGATTCTCAAACTGCCCGAAGAGGACAAGAAAAGAGCAAAATCTATTGTCCAAGAAGGTAAAAACATGGCCAATACATGTCTGAAATCAGCCCCTGCAGACACAGCCAGTAGGCAAATTTGCACAGGCACCATCCTCTGAAACTGGATATTCTTAGCCAGGCATGTATTCTAACAGGAGATTCAAATTTCTATCATCAATAGACCGTTCACTAGGGACGCACTCTTTGGGAAGGAAGTGGATGAATCCCTTCAGATCAAAAAAGACAATGAGACTGCTAGGGCGATGGGAGCCCTACAGCAGAGAGGTTCTTTTAAAAGAGGTGGTTTCAGCAACAAAGACCACAGGAAAAGGTGCATTTGGTCAGGGACAGCAGATGTTGAAGCAACCACAAGGTCAAACCCCTGGGCAACAATCGGGTCAACAGGGACGTTACCAAGGCTGGCACCAACAACATAAACAGCCCTTTCGGGGGAGAGGCAGAGGCTGAGGCCAAAGCCCCAGAGGAAGAGGAAATGACTCAGTTGCAGAAAAGAACCCACACCCAACACCAGTGGGGGGGGAAGGATATCCTTGTACCTCAAACAGTGGAAAAATATCACAACAGGTAATTGGATATTGAATTTGGTAAAGTACGGGTATTGCATAGAGCTAACAAAAACACCACCTGCAACACCACCAAAATGTCGAACATTTCTGAATTCGGAAGTAACACAGCTAAACTCAGAAATCAAAAAACTTCTAAAAACAAGCAATAGAAGTAGTACCAAAATAGGAATGTTTCTAAGGAAACTACTCCCAATACTTCCTAGTACCAAAACAGAACCGGACTCCAAGGCCAATATTGGACTTAAGGTTCCTAATCTGGTTCATACTAACACAATGTTTCAAGATGTGTACTCTTCAAGAAATAATCCCACAAATTCAAAAGGGAGACTACAGGGCACCAATAGATCTCAGACTCCCACGTGCATATCCCTATGAACAAAACAAAGTACCAGCGGTTCCTACACAATTATCAATTTAAAGTGCTCCCATTCGGTATACAATTGGCTCCATGTGTCTTCACAAAGTGCCTAGCCGCAGTGGTGGCACAACTAAGAAGGGAAGGAATCCACGTCTATCCCTATCTGGATGATAGGCTCATAAAAGCACATTCAAAGCGAACATGCTACAATCCTGTACAATCAGTCTTCCAAACACTACAGGAACTGGGTTTCTCAATAAACCACATAGAATCTTCAACAAAATCAGAAAGGGAAAAAAACCTTCCTAGGAGCAAGATTAAACTCAAGCAGTACGAAAGAGTACCCCATACAAAAGAGGACACAGGCTATCCATCAAGAAGCGACCCCCTACCTGAGTGCACAATCTCGGACAGTGAGGAAAGTCATGAAACTGATGGGCATGATGGCGTCATGCATCCCACTTATACTTCACGCATGCCTGCACATGCGCCCATTTCAGGAATAGCTTACCAATAGCTGGTCTCAAGCCACAGGGAGTTGGAAGGATCTAGTGGTTGTTGCACAAAAGGTGCAAGCAGAAATGCAATGGTGGGCCTCCAATAACATAGCACGGGGAGACCTTTCATGAACCCAACTCTATCTGTGACGATCACCACGGACGCATCCCTCAACGATTGGGGGGCACATTACAACCAGCTGAAAGTATGTGGTCAATAGAATGAACAGAATTCCATAAAACACATCAACTGGAAATAAACTGTCTTCCTGGCATTGAAAGCATTCCAGAAACACATCAAAGGGAGGACTATCCTAATTCAAACAGACAATACAACAACAATGTTCTAGCCGAACAAGCAGGGAGGTACGAAGTCCTTTCCCTTGAGCACACTTGCACAGGAAATATGGAAATGGGCAGTTGCCCAAAGAATCAACCTACAAACAGTACATCTACCAGGAGTAGACAATATTACAGTAGACCAGCTGAGTAGACAGAACTGCTCTCTCGAATGGCAGTTGAAACAGAAAACAGTACAATGCATCTTCAACCTCTGGTGAATGCCAGTGATAGACCTGTTTGCAACACTGCAGAACAAGACATGCCGATTCTTTGCCTCAAGGTTTCCACACCGCTTGTCAAAGGGGAATGCACTTTCACTCAACTGATGAGACATTTGCTTACGCCTTTCCACCAATACCACTGATACAAAGAGTACTAGAATAAGCAAATCAGCTAGGAACAAACATGATTCTCATTGGCCCTCAATGGCCAAGGTAAACATCGTACTCAACTCTGCTACAACTATCAAAGGTTGAAAATGATCAAAATTAAAGCAGACAAGGACCTGCTAACAATGCGACAAGGCCAAATATTTCACCTGGAACCAGCAACACTCTGGCAGCTTGGCATTTAAGTATATAGCATTTGGCCACCCTAACCTGCCTCCACGAACAATGGAAATTCTAAAAGAGGCAAGGAAACAGTCCACAAGACAATGCTATGCAGCAAAATGGAAACGTATACCACCTGGTGCACTGCTAACAATAAAAACAATACTAATACCACACAAGAAACAGTAATCACATATCTAACTGATCTCTTGGACAACATCAACTACTCCAGTATAATGGTGCATCTTGCTGCCATAGTAGCATACTCAAGAAGAAAATCTTGCAAACGTTTCTTCACAAGACCTGTTATTAAAAGGTTCTTAGAAGGATTAAAGAGGAGTGCCCCACCCAGAGCATTCCCAGTTCCCTCATGGAGCCTAAATACAGTACTTGCTCAACTGATGGGAAAACCCTTTGAACCCATGCATTCAGCTGCCCTCAAATACATTACTCTAAAGACACCCTTTCCTATCGCGATTACTTTCCTACAGAGAGTAAGTGAGCTACAGGTTCTAACAATACAGGAAGCATACGTGCAAATCCACAAGGATAAAGTAATCTTAAAAACAAACCCACACTTCTTACCAAAGGTGGTATCAAAATATCACTTAAATCCGAATATCATCCTACCAGTTTTCTTCAAAAAGTCAAAGGCAAAAGAAGCCTCAAAACCCTAGATGTAAGGAGAGCATTGCTGTATTATCTGCAAAGGACAGAACACATACTCAAAACAAAACAGTTGTTTGTCGCCTACGCACATACCGATACAGGATCACCGGTCACAAAGGCTACAATTGCAAGATGGATAGTACAAAAAATTCAATCATGTTATGCCTATGCCAACAAAGAGCTAACACTACGACCAACAGCTCACTCCACTAGAAAGAAGGGCGCAACCCTTGCTTTCATGGCCAATGTACCCATTGACACTATTTGTGCAGCAGCAACATGGGCATCACCCCACTTTTACAAAACATTACTGTGTGGACATACAAATGAGTAAGGAAGCTTAAATTTGACAGAAGGTGCTTCAACACCTGTTTGCAAGCTCTTACTCTCACCACAGCCGCCAAAGCCCGGGAGAAACCGCTACGTAATCGAATGCACAGCATGTGAATCCAGAAAAGGATTCACGCTGCAAAACAAAATGGTTACTTACCAGTAGGAGTAGTTTTGTAGCTTGACGAATTTTCTGGATTCACGTGCAACCCTCCTGGCCTTCCCTACAAGGAAAACAAACAGGTGGGGAAGCAAATGATTACATCAGTTATTTAATAACCATCTCAAGGACTACAGATTTAAAATAAGAACAGAACCGAAGATGGCTACCACACACGTCGACCTCCAGGATACCGTCTGACGGGACCAAATGGTGGTTGACCCTGACCAAAACGAGAGGAAAAAAACACACAAAAAGAATGACCATTCTGGACCCAATCACTAGATGGCGGAATAATGCACAACATGTTGAATGCACAGCACGCGAATCCAGAAGATTCTTCAAGCTGCAAAACTACTCCTAGTGGAAAGTAACTATTTTGTACATATAGCAAAAAAGATGTACAATGACATAATCTGACAAATATTGCCAAGCAAAGCCTCTATGGTAGACAAAAACGAGTGCTATCTTAACATAATTCGTTGTTTTCTTAAGTGTTCCAATAACAATGTGAAGTCTGCTGATTTTACATCTTAAGTAACTATCAAAGATTTGTCGGAAATGTTGCATACTAGAATAATATAGAACCAAACAGTTACCGGACCATAACACAAGTGTTGGTAATATTAATGTGGCCAAGTGCTCAAATGGAATTGATGTAAAAATCCAAAGCTATGCATCCCATTTAATTATACTTCAGAATAGAATTGTCTGGCGTACAAAACACAATTCAACAAAGTCAAAATAAAAGGACATTATGCAATAGCTTTGTCAAAAGTTATTTCAGCCAACCATTGTTATGACCTTATCACTAAATAGTACTTTAGGCCCAAGTGGACTATATTCAATCACTCAAATCCTAATGAAGCCTGAGAGGGCTGCTACATCATAAAGCATGTGCATGTACAAAGGTCATGCCAATTGTTTAGACAATGCAAGTTTAACAAAATCTTACATCTAGTCTCAGCTTCTGTTGCCAAAGAGTCAATATGATGACCTGCATTTATAAGAATAAAAATAATTAAAACCCTACGTGGCTGCCACTTCTCAACCTGCAAAGGAAAATAACTATATCAGTAACATACACTCTCTCTGAAATGTACAGCCAATTACTAATCCAAATTTAGCCCAAAAGGGATGGCTGTATCAAAATTATTTATGTACCTTGATTCTAGCCTCTGCAATTGTAAGGTCCATTTGCCTCCTCTGATGTTAGAGGGTTCTCTGTCAAACACCATCAACTGTAGTCTACTACTGTCACTTATATGATGCTCTTTAAGATGCCTGGCAACCTGATATTATTTATCTTCGGGAGAAATGGTTCTCATATATTCCAGGACCCTTTTTTTTTGTTGGAGGATGGTATTCTCCAAGTATCATTTATAACAGGTGCATTTAATGCCATAGACCCAAAAATCTGAGTTACAAGACAGCCTGTTATTGATATAGAACTCCTCCCTCCTGCCAGGGATTTCAAAGGACTGAGTTTCAACACACTTTCCGTTTTGCACATCTTCTGAAACCCATGAGTGAAGAAAGTGTTGTTGGCTAACTCTGTGGTAACCAAATATTTGCATAGAATATCCTTCAATGACATTGTTTACTTGAAATTAATTCTAGGGTTGTCATCAAGATGTCTAGATATAGTCTTATCAGTAAATAAGATGTACCAATGTATCTGTAGACTTTCTTACCTCCCCTATGTTTGTTGCTGAAAGTTGTAATAAATCGGAGTTTAATTCTTAATTGCTCGTGGTCTGTGGAGCAAGTCCTTCCTTTTGAAATTAATTCTGGTAGATGCACCCTGAAGAACTCTAGAGTTTGTTCACCCTTGCTCAAAACCTCTTAGGCATGATTTCCTTTTCCTTCTGGAACTCGTCAATGCTGCAGTTCCTCATTGCTCATATCAGTTCACCGAAGGGTCTCAATGTGACTAGTGAAGCTCATTTTGAGTTCATTGTTAATAGGCTTAATTACAAAATACACTGCTGATTTTCCTTTTTTTTTTAAGTTGCGGGATCCCTTCCAGGTGGCAAATGTCATCTATATAGCAGATCCAGAGATCTCAATTGGTCCTATATATTAGTGTTACTGGCAACCTGCTATTCTCACCAGCCCATAAATAAGTTAGCGTAACTGGCGGCAAAGCAGATGCCCATTGCAGTTCGGTGTGAGTGCTTATAATGATTATCAAAAATAATAAAGATTGTTGTCAAGGCAAAACCACATCCTATCTAATAACATCTCTGTATGCAAAAAAAAGGAAAGTGACCTCTAAAGTGGTGGCAGTCCTGGAGACGTAGACCATGACGGATGCAAGTGTACAAACTATTGACGTCTAGACTCATAAGGAGATAATCATCCTCCCCCACTGATGTCAGCTTTGAGTCTAAAAAAATGTCCATTGTCTTTCAAGTATGACTGTAAAATCTCAACAAACGAACGGAAGAAGACATTTGTGTTAACATCTATGTAAGATTCAGATTACCCCTACAGCTGGTATCTCATAATTGTTGTAAGCAGTCCGTTTTCTCAAACAATTCAATGGCATCATACTGCATGCATGACAATAAGAACATCGATTTAGGTTTAAAACTACTGCGACAACTCAAATCAACAGAGCTATTCATAACTGTCAAAGTATCCTATCAGTATTAGGTGTAACAATATTGTCAAGTTCACATAATGTATGTATCAAATCTCCCTTACTTACATTTAAGTTAGAAGATGCTACTCTCGTCACATCTTGCTTGCATTTATTTGCTACCTTTAACTGATACCATATTTTTTTTTTTAATGTCAGGTTCCTAGTAAAGTTAAATACATTGGTACGGCTCTGGATATGGTTCAGTTCAACGGTTGGACCCTAGATCGTACTTCAGTTTGGGTAACCGTTAGTGTAAAATTAGAAAGATTTATCACATTACTTGGATGCTGTTCGACCTGTTTTGATTCCCACTGAGGTTATGTTTACTTCAGTTCTGCTTGTACCTTGCTTGTTTGAGCTTTTTTCTCCCCGTCCTCTTAGTCATCCATGTTTTGTTCCAGTCTCTCCTTGCTGTAGAGACAGAACTCCTCTAAAGTTATTCCTTGTCAGCAGTGAGTCGGAGCCAGTTGATACATCACTTTCAGTGGCATCACGGGTTCCTCTAGTTTGAGAGTTCGCTCTCAATCTCAGGAATCAAGTCCTGTGGTTACATTACCTCCTGATTTTCCTCTCGGATCTGTCTGATTTAAACACGATTTAAAAAAAAAATAAAAGTCCGTACTCTGCTATTCAGACAGTCTTTAAAGTCGCAGATTAATTTCCTCTGTTTCTCAGACTTTATTTCCTTCCCCCTGTTTTCTGTTTTCAAATTCAGTTTCACAAGTTACCCATATGGATTTTTAGAGCCTAGTGCAAAAGAGTTATAAAAACTTTCTTGTCCTATATTTTCCTCATAAGTTGTTTTTTAGTTTGCCTTAATTGTAAGTGCTCTATTTAAGTATCTGCTAATTAAAGCTATTTTCAAAATACAGTGCCGACTAGACATTAAGTTTGGTGCAAGCAAATTCATATCTCTTCGATCTGTTGTTTCTAGCCCCCTCTGACTACTGGAGCAGGCCTTGACTGCTCCACTTGTTTCTCTGGGAGACTCTAGTGCCTACACAGTTAGTCTGCTAGACTGTGTTCAGTATACAGTCATACTAGACAATATTGGGCGATAGTGTTTCTGTTGGTATAAATTGGTGCTCTCTGTAAGCAAGTCTTCATTAAACTCAGTCATGAACATTTGGAAGTTTTCTTTCTCTTTAGTTGAACTGAGTTGTTACATTGCTCTAATCTCTGCTGGTTACCTTCAGACCCGTTTTGCACGGACTATCGAAGGATTGTTTAACTTAAAGAAACTGAGCTCTTCATTCAAAAGTAGATTTTCTTTTTATCCTGTCTGGTCAGTCTCCTGGTTTTCCCTCTCTTACGATGCATCCAACCTCACAGTGGTGCTTAAGCTTTCTTCTTCTGTAGAATCCCACTGAATCACTACTGTATCCCAGCATACACAGTTTAGTTCTGTGATTTGAACCTTTAAAACAATACATAAAAATACAGGAACAAGTACATTTGTTTAATTCCCAAACCAAAATGCTACAGAATGAAATATGCATTTTAATGGAACGTTTAGAGTGATTAAAAATGTTTTTATTTCAAAAAGATAGTGGTATGCTAGTCTCATAAAGCAAACAGAAGGAGATGATGGACGGAGAGCTGAAACTTTTCTGACACGCACCCCCCCAGTCACAGATCTGGGTTGAATCCATCATCATTCTTTAGCTCACTTCGCCACCTCAGTTCAGACCCACCTCTATGCAAGCAATTTTAGAATACCAACTTAATTGTTAACCTTTAGTTCCAAATTCCTTAACATTTACACTGTTTAAAGTTCCATGTTTGCACATTGCTTTTTTACGTGTATACTTTATTAAATCTGCTAATAGTGAATTTACTAAACACTTGATTAGGGCCTGTTACCCCTGGTTCTGAAGCATATCTATAGAGCTTTGTACCCCATATGAGGCAGCAAAGTACTCCAATCATAATCAGTTTCTCTGCAGCTTTCTGTTGAAAAGGTGTAGCATATACATTGTGGAGGGTGGGGGCTGAGGTGCGTGAGGTTCAAAGACATGCTCTAGATATGGTGGTGTTCAGCAAATATGTGGAGCATGTGAAAGTTGCCCCATGTAAAGATCATGTTCTGCATCTTGAATTTATAATGATATAAGATGCTGTGTCTTAAATGCTTTCTGGAATTGGATGTGATTGCCGCTACTCCTTTATTTGTAGGGGCACTATGTTGCAAAGTTTGACTATCGGGGTCAAGGAGGTTTCACTAGTTCTTGCCCTTTTGAATGGAGGTAAATTCCATAATAGGGCCAGCTTGAGCGCAGATATCCAGATGGAGATAGATGTGGAATAGTTGTTGAATGAAGAGGAGTCAAGTCTGATGGATTGTTTGCATAATGGCTTAGTGGTATTCTTTCTGACTGCTGGAAGCCTGTGTAGGGTAGATGTGATGTACGTTTGCATCAGTTGAGAAGCGGTCTGATGGCTACAACTTTAACTATTGACCAGGAGCGCCGAGGCAGAGACCACTGGCATCATCAGGGTGGGAAAGTACTAATGCAGTAGTAGCTTACATGTTTTACGGGAGCCCCAGGTATGGCAGATTCATTAAAGACATTTCCTACTATGAAATCCTTCAAGAGGTAGTTTTGAGATCATGATCACCCCTAAATGCTTCAGTTCAGCTGATCATGTATGGGTGTGTTAATTCCTGAGGCCAAATGGTTTAAATGTGGTGATGTATCCATGTGCCACAGGCTGGCATATCAGTTTTGAAGAATGGGCTGGTTGTAGTTCGCAAAGAATCCATTGATTAGTCACTTGTAAGCATTTCTCTGTGGTACTGGTCAAGACCAAAATAACTTTGGAGCTTCAAAAATATTTGGTTGTCATCCATATTGTTATAACAGTAATCACCCTATTGCCAGATTATGGGCTAAACAACTGGACAGTTTTACGGAAGAACTTAAAGATGATTTGCTACTCATATAAATCCCATACAGCGCTGCGAGGCCTCCGGGTAGTTACGCGCTATACAAGTGCAATTTTTCATTTCATTTCATTTCATTGCGCTAATACAGCATTGTATGAGGGATAGCTTATCAACACCTGTTTTCAGAACTCATCCTACAATGTATATTGCTTAATTGTGGAAATATAAAAGAAATCCTTGGAAATATGGGTATAAAACATGCTACCTTACTGACACTACTTCTGTATGAAACAATATATTGAAGGAAAATTAAAGCTTAATATAGTTGGTCAAAAAAATGAATAAGTATAGTTGTAACAGTTGTTTTTTTAAATATTATAAATCTTTTTATTGAAATTTTGAATAACATATCACAAGCAGTGTAGTATAAACATGAGCCCACAGGGTGGCAGTGCTGCCATAAGATTATTATTTAAACTATACCAGCGCAAGCAAAGTATATAGACACAACCCCAACGATGTTCCATAGCCTACCAGTCAGGGCTCTGCACAACCCCCACTGCTGGGCTTCAGGATTTACAAGGGTGTCTTCCCATATGCCCCGACAAGACCTCCGCAGGGACCACATTTTTTCCCATTTTCAGGGGCATCCTCGACCTTGGTAGATAGCTTTCAGTTAACATGCACCAATCCATATCTTTTTCCCTTCCCGCAAGCAGTGGTGTCTCGTGATCCCCACATCCTTGCTATATTTCTTCTGTCCACTGACAGACCCAAGGATAACCCAATTTATTATAGCGGGTGGTGGATCGTCGTCCCCCAAATGTGTAATAAACACATCTTGGCTGAGCCTGGCACCTCAATTCTCAATACTTCTCCGGTGAGCTTTTGTAGTGCCAACCTGTGGAGCTGAATCATGGCCACATTTATATTATGTATAATAACCTCCCCTTCTCTCCACACTCCCTCATATGATGGCCACCTCCCTAAATGCCCCGATGGCTACCTCCCACTCACCCTGTGCAAAGTACCCATCATACGATTCCCATTTAGAACATAGAGTGTCTGGGGAGTTAATAAATCAATTTGTTATATATGAGTGATATGGCTTTTTTTGGGGGGCTCGCAGTTCTGTGACTACCTGGTCCTCTAACAAGGAGGACTCAGCAATTCGAGTATGTTGGGGGATATGCGTCTGTAGCACATGTCGAAACTAGAGATAATTGAAAGTTTCCGCTGGTGATAACTCAAATTGGGCCTACATGTCCGACAGACTGAGCATGGAGTCACCCCTCCAAACGTCCCCCAGGTTAAAGAACCCAATAAGATTCAATTCTTTGCAAATCCCTGAAGCTTACCCACCTCTCTCAGGATATCACTGTTTCACAGAGAGGTAATCTCCGTTGTCTTCCCCCTCCACCACAAGGCATGTGTGTCTGCCCTCCAGACCTGTGCCGCTGTTTGAGTCTGATGCAGAGAGCCCTCCGGAGTGCTCGACCTATAGAGTTTGCCCAGATAACCCACCTCCCCCCGCGAGAACCTTTCTAATCTAAACACCAGGTCATCCCAAGCCGATAATGCTCAGTTGTTGACCAGAGCTAAGTGAGTGGCCCAATAATATTTCCTGATGTCCGGTAGGCCAATTCCCCCATCGTACACCCCATGTGTCAACTCTAGGAGGGCTATGCGGGAGGGCCGGTGCCCCACAGAAGTAAGCAGAGTAAAGACTCTCTTTTCCGGAAAAAGTCATCGGGCACAGGATATAGCATGTTTTGTAGGGCATACAACATTCGAGGTAGTGTCATCACCTTGAACGTTGCTGCTGTCCTTAGTAGGGAGAGCTGCAGTCTTTCCAGTGTTGGACATCCTCTGTGAAGCGGGTCAATATGGGGACCAGATTCTTTTGCTAAAAAAAGGTGGGGGTCAGTTATGACCTGTATCCCTAAATATATTTTTTTAAATATTCTTTTTATTAAACATTTGTGACAGTACAGTGAGGCCATATATTTAAATATGACAGTAGTACAAGAATGATTAAATGCAGCATTGCACCTATCCCTAAATATTTGAAGCTCTCCGTTGAGACAGACACTGTCACCAGGTAGCGTGGGCATGGGACCCATAATGAGATGCATAAGGGATGTGTCCCAGTTTGTTTAACCCGAGTGCTGTCCAAAAATATGCAGTATCTGGCTCAATTGAGTGATGGTCATAAGGGGCGGGGGGTGGTCTGTGACCTAAAAAAGGACATTGTCTACGTATAATGAAATGCGTTCCTTCCAGGGTTCCCCCAATGAATACACGTACCAATGGATCCGGTTTGACCCATGCCGCAAGGGGTTCCAGGGTTACGGCAAAAATTAGGGGAGAAAGTGGGCAACCCTGACTCGTGCCCCTGTGGAAAACGAAGTCGCGGAAACCCATCCTGTTCACTAACATGAGCCATGGGGTATAGAGCAGACGCATCCATTCAGCAAAGTTTGGACAAAACCCCATGCGTTCCAGCACCCCAAGCATGTAGTTCCATTCCAAAGTATTGAATGCTAGGAGGCATGCGTGGATAGCACTATTGTCGATATTGCCTCGTCTCAAGATCTCGCCATGACCCCGAATAGCCTCCGGAGGTTCAGCATGTTCCCCCGATTTGGCATGAAGCTGGACTGATCGGGTGGATCAGGGATGTAGTTACTTGGCAGATAAAACTATGCATGCGTTTAGCTAGGAATTGTATCTCCACGTTAAAAAGTGAGATGGGGCGATACGATTTAAATTTATCAGGTGGCTTCCCTGTCTTATAAATCTCTACTATCATCACCTGCCTTTGGTCCTCGGGTAGTCTGCTCACGGATTGTGCCTCAGTCCGCATTTTCAGTATGAGGTTCTTGCTTGTTGGCCAGCCGTTTATAGAGCTCAGTGGGCAAGCCGCTTGGGCCCATTACTTTCCCTGTATTAAGGGCGTGTGGTGCCTGACTTATCTCACCTTGTCCGCTTCAAGAAGGTGCTTGTTGTCTGCTGAGAGTTGAGGAAGTCTTATGTCCGCTAAAAAGGTTTTCATCTCTGAGAGGGTGCAGTGTGTTTTCATAGAGTAGAGACCTTCATAATAGTCCGCAAACATGTCCGCTATCCCCTCTGGGTCTGATGTAATCACTTCTTTCTCAGTGGTTAGTTGCAGGACCCAGGCTCGCGCCTGATCTCGCTTTTCCAGCCAGGCCAACAATCACCCTGCTTAGTTACCCATGTCGTATAGACGCCTCTGGGCAGTATATGACCTGCTTTTGCACACTCTTTGGCCAAGTCTCTGTGTTCTTTAGTTTAAGCCGTAGAGTGTGAACGTGGTCCACTCACCCCCTCCTCCCCCGTGTCCCCTCCCCTTTCCATTGCTATAATGTCTGCTTCTAAGGCCAGGAGTTCTGCCTGTCGTTGTTTCTTTTTACCCACAATGGGTGAGTAGGGTTGTCCCAGCACCGTTGTTTTGTATGCTTTCACCAGTGTGAGTCATGAGTTGGTGGAATCCTCATTTTTTTCGAAATAGGAGGCACTGGTCTGCTCTAAGTTATGCATTAGTGTTTTGTCCATAAGGTACTAGGCACTAATGGGTCTGGGTCCTCTGGGTCTGGAGAACCATCCGCACACCGGGGAGTGGTCCGATATTCCCCTTGACTAAGTAGTATATGTCAGCCACCTGGGTCATGTTGGTCATCTGAGTGAATATATAGTCTAATCTTGAAAAGCTGTGGTTTGCCCCATACATATATTTATTTTGGCATTCCAACGGGTGTTTAAAACGCCAGACATCAGCGAACACCATCTCTGAGGCTAAGGTGGCTAGAGAGGCATCCATCGGACCTGTTGGGCCTGGGATTGTGTCTCCATTTCTTTAGCTAGAGTGGCATTGAAGTCCCCACCCATGAGTAGTATCCTGTCAGATAGTTGTAGTAGGAGGTCACTCAGTCCTAGCAGCGTCCTACAATGGTGTTGCAGTGGGATATATATCGAGCAGAAATTGATGGGGATCCCCCCATGTGCCTGATTGGTAGACTTATATGCCCTGGATGTTGGCCCAGGTGTTGTGTGGGATGAAAAAGGACTGAGTTTTTAAGTAGGAACCCCACTCCCCTGAAGTCAGTGATTTATCCTGAATGTGCTAGCAGTGTGTACCCTCCTCTAGTCTGGGCCTTACAGGAGTTGCCTAGATGTTGGGTCTCCTGTAACAGTATCATATCTGGGCTGCGTCTTTTAATGTATCATAGTACCATCCCCGCTTTACCTTATCCTCGAGAAAATTGACATTCCACAAGAGGATTCTTAATTTGGTCCAGGATCCATGTGTCCTGGCTGTATCGTGTGTGTTTAAGCATAACGTGTGTCCCTACAGAAGTTACATAGATCCCGATGGCGACGAGTAGCACTTTGGCCAGGATGGCTGAGCGATTCAAATTGAACGGTCATATTCCTGTAACTAAGTTCCCCCTCCCTGCCAGCCTGCATGGTGGGTTCCCAGCTAACCCCAACTCGCAAGACACCTGTCGCCCCTAAGAAGATTGTAATAAACTGATAACTGGGGGTGATCTGCCAGTCATAAACCCCCCACGCTCATCTCCTGTCAGGACAGATCCGAGATGAGTGCACATTTAGATATAATGTAATTCCCTCTTGACCTTCAGGAAGCTGCTCCATTGCATTTGGACCTTGAGAGAGAAATCCGGATATAGGCTAATCGTGGCTTTTTCAAAATTTAGGTCAGGCGTGCCCTGTACTGCCTGGAGTATGGCGTCTGTCCCTGTGATTAAAACTTCTTACAATTATAATGCACAGAGGTGAGCCTGGTTTAGGAGGAGTCATGGGCACCCTATGGGCCCTTTAGACTGAAAATATTTTAAAGAGAACCCTAAGTTGTAAGGGGTTCATAACTAAATTTTCGACCAAGCGGTCCGTACTTTGTTCCTTGGCTTGTTCAGGCACTTTTACTATGCGGATATTATTCTGGCGGCACCTCCCTTCCATGTCTTCCAATTGGGCATGTATGGTGGCATTTTCATCTTGAAGTTTGGCTATTGGTTGTTGGAGCGCAGTAGTAGTTTTCGAGACATCCGTCACAGTTTTTTTTGGTTTCTCGTAGATGATCCTTCTCTTTATTCAACTTGGCTCTCAAAGTGACATTTCTGCCACCACTGAAACCAGTTTGGGTTCCAGGATGAATTTTATGCTCTGGATGGCGCCCTTGATTTTTTGGAGGGTTGGTTCCGGTGATTCTCCACCTGACTCGCTCTCCTTCTGGGCTCCTGTGGGAACCGCATATCTATCCGACTTGTTCTGCTGCATTTTCTTGGCTTCTTTGAATACCACTATAGTGATGCGCTGCCCCTGGGGCCACCATCCCACCTCCTCAGGGACCCCTTGTCGTCCTCAGAAGGCTGAGCAGCATCCACCGCCGCTCACCAGGCCCAATGAGTGACCCCATCCACCCCACACCCCGGGATCTAACTCGGCAAGGAAACTTCAAAGGCTCGCCTGTCTCAAGCCGGTCTCTACAAATGAAGTCTGAGGTAGATGTTGAGCAGGGGTTGGGGAATGCAGTGGTTGAGCCTTGCGATATGCCAGCTGTGGAGGTGAGTCATTCATAGGGGATAGAGGAAGGCTGTGTAGTGAACATCCTCGGTCAGCTAGGTAAGATGTGATCTGGCTGGTTCTTTGAATTCCTAAATCATGAATTTTCTGTAAAAGAGTTGAATGGTGAACTTTGTCAACTCTCACATGACAGTCAGTGATGCCACATTACTGTAGCCATGGCTGAATTAATTTTGGTGGTCCCACAGTAGATTGTTATCCTCAATAAATATTTGTTTTATTTAAATGTAGATCTTTCAGTTTGCCTAAAAAGGTACATTTTTCCAATTTGGTTGTTGGGATCAGAATAATCAAAACCAAGCTTTTAAATGTTTATTCTTTTTAAATAGATTTAATGTATCGTTTTGAGTTTTCTGGGATGCACCCAGTCTCTAAAAAAGATTGGTAATGGCCCTGGCCGAGATTTCTGCAGAGCTTTACTACATCTTAATTGTGATCTTGGTTTATTGACTCAAGGGAAATGGACTTTTATTTGCCCTCGACAGTTATTGTACATAATAAAACACTGTAAAAATATTGCTCAGTAAATAAACTTGAAAAAGACAGGGATTGAATTATCTGTGTAATCTTTGCTTCAAGGAAAGGTATAAATGCATCTTAATAGGTTAATGGGTCTAATGCAGCAGTTACACTTTTGACTTATGAGGACTGCCACTGAATCATTACTAGAACCTGCGGACCCCCACTGAGTCTTTATTGAAAGCTGGAGACTGTTGACCTAAGGAATTGCTATGGTTTCAACCTCAAAACAATACACAAATGCATAATAGATGTACCACAAACAAATGCCGAAATATTTTTAGTACACTATCAAATATAGAACAATTTCACATTTTTATTTTTTCGTCTTTATTTGTATATTAATTTATTTTAATTTATTCATCTCAATATTTATTTGTTCGAGTTCACTTGTGGACCGCCTGATTAGGCCTTCCTGATGGCCCTCGGATCATAGGTTAAGAACTGGCCTAGTGTAACAGTCATTGTGCAATATCCACATAATGTGATAGAGACTTAGAATGCAAATTATACTTTGTCAGTCTATAAAATGGCCTTCCCTTTGCAGACTATTTACAGCACCATTGTTCTTTTAGAGGGTTTTTCTGTCATCTGTCTGAACCACTGGTAATTGTTCTGGGCATATTCTCTGTACACCCTTTTTCTTGCGGCACTTCTGTAGATCCTAGTTGCTGCTCTCATCTGTACATTTTCTTCTGATGGGTACGTCTACCTGCAGATTCCGCACCTCTTGAATGTCCCATCCCTAGAAACTTTCAGTAGCTCTTTCTTGCTGGAGCAGGGTGCTGGCTTCACATTGGCGCTAAAAGTGACACCAGCATGGCTTCATTGTAGAGATAAAGTACCCACTCCTGCATCACTTTCCCTTTTTCAGCTCCTTCGATAAGGATCTTGAGCTTACTCTCTCTGGAGTTAACTTTGAGAAATGTTTTCCTCAGTTTAATCTTTATGCAGTTGTAGTGATGTTGCCCCCCGCCCTCTCTCCCTGAGTGTTTGGGCTTTAATCCCTGCCAGGATTGTGATGGAAAAACTTCCGTTGCAGATCCTCACTCTATTTGCCTTTGGTGCCTCAGGTTGGGTCACGACTCAATTTAATGTAGTTCTTGCCACATTTTGTACCCTAAGATCAAAACGAAGGTAGTGTCCAAGTTGTTTATAGCTGGGCCAGAGAAGACTCTCAGTTGCTGTTGATCAAGGGCTCGTTTAATGTCCGCCACTCCTTATGCATCGAAGTCATTACGGGACAAGCACAAAAACACTGTTCATCTTGTGGAAACTCCTTTTCGGAGCCGTAATTCAAGCCCATAGCTCCTCATCCTCTGGTGCCGGTGGCTCTTCTGACCCTGGCACCAGGCTCCCTTTCAAAACCAAACCCTCCAACACCCATGCAGCCATTATCCTACCCCTTCCACCTCTCTTGGTACTGACCCTGTTGTGGTTCTACATGCTGTCTGACCTTTTGTTGTGCAGCAGTCTCTGCAGCGCATTCAGGCACAGTGGAACAGAATGGGAGGCCCATCTGTATGCAGATGGTCACTGTGTTGGTGCCTGCGGAATACAGATGGGCTTCGACATCAAGGCCAAAGCCTACCATTTCCCCAGTGCATACTTATACTGCAGTACCTCTGTAGTTTATACTGCCTGGATTAATCAAAGGTGGATAGGACACTTGTAACCACTACTACCAAGAGAAATATTTGGAAAACCCTCATAAACGTTGTGTATAACGTAAGCGGTATATTTTGTTGGCCGCCCCACACAAACGTTATGGCAGTAGTCATTGGGTTTAACAATTTGTAAATTGCCAGCCTCACCCGAGGCGTTCTCTGGTTTTGTGGCAGTCTCCAGAGAATTTAGAGTTACCCCACTGAGAGTGTGCAAAAAGGGTTTTGTTAAAAAAGCTTCCAGACGACATAGATACTCTTTATTAGTATCGCTGGACCGCTAGGTTAAAAAAGGTTGGGTATGCTCGCAGGAAGTTAGGTATCCATAGCATATGATTAATAGTTTTGCAAGAACGTCGACATGTTTCTGCTCTGTTGGCCAGGGTGGTCTAAGAGCATTCGTCAGGACAAATACAACATTTAACACAGATAGAAAAACATATCACTACTTGTGATGTTGATGGGTAGATTTTTAAACTTATTAGTCTTACCCTTCTGTTTGCGGTATATGAGGTCACCTCTAGTTAGGTGAGCTTTCATATAAACCTTAAAAATGAAGAATCAAGGTTTCATCAGGAGGAAAGGACATTGTCCCAGGCCGCTTTGGAAGTGTGCCGCGTCTTGTGCTGACTCTGCCTCCTGGACGCCAAGAGCACGCTTTCAATGGCGTTTTTACAGAGAACGCCTCGGGTGAGGCTGGCAATTTACAAATTGTTAAACCCAATGACTACTGCCATAACGTTTGTGTGGGGCGGCCAACAACATATACCGCTTACGTTATACACAACGTTTATGAGGGTTTTCCAAATATTTCTCTTGGTAGTAGTGGTTACAAGTGTCCTATCCACCTTTGATTAATCCTGCCTAATTCTGGGGAACAGATAGGACAGCTATTCCTCTTCCCTCATCTTGATGAACTCGTTTATACTGCCTCCCACATCCCTGCTATGACTACGGCACCAGTCCGGACTCCTCATGCTATGTTCAGATCAGTCTGTGGCGACCACTTCTGCTTCAGATCCAACGTCAAAGAATCCAGGAGTGATTGTCTGTTTGAGATGGGAAGCTCAATGTGTTGTAGAAGAGTGCTGCAGAACCCATCACTCTTCTTACAAAGGCTAGCGATGGCAAACTAAACATTTCCAATTCAGACCCTATGGAAATATGACACGGATGACAGCAGTGAGGGGCAGTTTTTACCCTTAGTCTTATGCGGCCAACCTTTTCTCATTATAAATAGCTAGTTGCCTAGACACCTCAACTGGAGATTAAATTTCTACCCGCCTGGCTCCTTTGAGGGTTTCATCCCCTCCATGCAAGTACCTGCAAAGTTGTGGAGGTGTTAGAAATGCCCCTCCTTACTGTAAATATAAAAAACAACTTCCTTACTGCAGCTATCAGCCTGCAAACACATGGCAGCCTGGGAGAAACTAACTTTAACCCCAGCCATCAACAGATTAATGACACAGAGGTACGGATCAGCTCCTGGAGACACTTTTTTCTGTTGTCATCAGTCTGCTGAAAGCTTGGTGGTGGAAGCTTCTTGCAGTCTAAAACCAGTTAAAGGAGCATTTCCCACCATTCCGGCAGATAGAGAATCTAGTGGCTGAAATCTTGAGGTAAGAAGGTCTCTTCTGCCGCTAGTGTGACCTTGAAATCTCACTGCTACCTGCTTCTTGAGAAGGTACACTCGCGCTCGTTTAGACACCTCCATTTACCTGACCCATTAAAGATAATTTTTCATAAGTTGTCAGAGCTGGCCAGTACTCTTCCAGAAGCTTTATAAAGGTAGGCCTGGATCCTGTGAATTGGGTTGCACAGGCCATGGTCTCTTCAGTCTTTTTGCATCACCATTCCTGGTTATGATCGTCTGGGTTTTCCCCTGATGTGCAGGTGATATTAATGGATTTGCCTTCTGATGTCTCAAAGCTTTTTGGGAACAAGGCTGATTAAACATTGTAACATTTTCAAACTAGTAGGGTAACTGCACATTTCCTTGGTCCCCAGTCCCCACAGATAGACTATAATCAGTTCAAAAACGTTTGTGATTTCTCTTGTGGCTTCAGTTTTCACTGATGCCTGCCTGTTCAGCCCCAATAGTATCATCCCTCAGAATGCCTTTCATAAGCAATATTGAGCAGGGGCAAAAGATGTGGTTTTCAGAAAATGGTAATCTCCTCCTCTCCTGCACCACCAGAGTAGCAGCTGTAGTGCTCTTGTTGGAGCATCAGGCACCAGTGAAACTAGTGTCCTCCTTTATACAGGCCTGGAAGGACATAACTTCAGACCATTGGCCCCTATAAATTGTAGAAAGGAGGTGTACCATACCCTTCCTGCAGCCCCCTCCCCAGACACCTCCGCAGAAGACCATCACTGTATCCTGCAGCAAGAGGTCGCTGCTCTGCTATAGAAAGGTGCAGTGGAGTTGCTGTCAAAGCAGGAAATTGAAATTGGGTGCTATCCTCGGTACTTCCTGGATCTCAAAGACAATGGTATTTTTCTGATTCTGAACATCAGGTTCTTAAACCTTTTTCTCTGCAAAGAGAAGTTTAAGATGCTGTCACTTGCTCATGTACGGTTGGTGCTGGAGACTGAATGGTGTCACTTGACTTGCAGGATGTTTTATTTCCACATAGTGATCCTGTAGTCAGAAAGAAGGTAACTGAATTTTATGATATGGCCAACTCGCTACAAATTTGTGGTCCTCCCTTTTGGTCTGACTTCAGCACCTTGGGTCTTCACAAAGGTGATAGCAGTGGTGACGGCCCAACTCAGGTCGTCTGCTATCTCGCATCACCAGGGTGGACCGGTTTGTTGCCTGAGATGTCACACTGGCGTTGCTTCTAGCACTAAATATAGAGCCATCGCTCTCTGCCTGGAAGAACTATTGAAAGTTCCTAGCGCCTGATACAATTGAAGAGGTAGGGAATATGCAGGTGGGTAGAGCATACGCCAGAAAGATTGTTACCAAAGGTGAGTGACTTTTCTTGTTTGTATTGTTGTCGCATGAAAAATAAAACTTTTCAGAAAATCTATTGAAATTCCAGGCTGTAGATGGTGAAGTGGTTATTGTAGGAAGCTGGAGTTTTATGTAGTTTGCCAAAATGAGGTACACTATGTAGAAAGTCCAGGTGACCCTTATTAACTTACAGATTTTAAATTAATAATCCCAAATGCTCTTTGTGGTCGTGTGGGTGAGCAGTTTAGGCTTATCAGAGGGTAGTGTTAAGCATTTGTTGTCAACGCAGTCAAATGACTCGAAGAAACTCGAGACCAATTTAGAAAAGTAACCGGTTTTTCTCATATAATTTTTAACACCAAGAACTTTGTAATCGGGTCAATACTTTGGATGACAGCTGTCAGATTTGAGGCATGAGCATTGAACACGGTAATGTTATCCTATGGGAGAAACATTCACTGCATAGGGTCACTTGCAAACAACTTACAGGAATGATCTTCTGGACTGAGTAGGGACCACAGTCTAAGAAAGCACCAAGAATTAAGTTTTACCTGTGTGTGGCGTCTGGGTGCAGAATGCTTTGAGGCGGTGGTAGCCTCGGATGCTACACTCTGTAGTCAATGGGGGGAAAGTACCTGTTGAAAAGAGGCTGCAAGGAGAATAAGGGGGTGGGTGTCAGAACCTAAAAAAGGGGGGGGTTGTGCTCTTGAGGGGGTCTCTGGAACACCATCGGTCAGCTAGGACTGTGGCTGTTGGGCACAGATGCAGAGGTGTTTGTTGGTGGGTTGCTTGTGTTAGAGGCTCTCTCATTCGGTGTCGATCTGGAAAAGGGGGCAAAACGGGATATCTGGGCCACTCCAGGCCTTGAAAAATCATAAACATTTTACTAGACATGCAGGTCTTTTGACTTAAATCTACTCTTGACCCATAAACTGGTTTCAATGATGAAAATGTCGGCAACTATTTTAATTCATTTAGGCGCCATTTTCTTCATTATCACATATGAGAGAGCCCCTTCCAATGTCAAGTTTAGCATGTCTGTTGTACAAAAAACATTTTTGTTTGATTTAATAGACAGAAAGTTTCCCCATATATAATACAAATCTAGCCACAGGATACAAATGACCCCATACTTGCTTCTTAGTTCATTAACAGCATTGTCCTTAGGGTAGAGCAATAATGTTTCTCAAATCATGTTTAAGGACCTCTAAATACATAATTAAAGCACAAAGTGGTAACACACTGTCCTTTGTAATCAGCAGATTTTACATTGCAAAGGCCACAAACTTTCCCACTGACGTGTTTATACTGATAAAATTATAAAGTGTACAAACAATGTTTAGAAATAGTTTCTGCAAATATGTGTCATTTTCATATCGCCAACTAACGTTTTCTGGTTTATTTTAATACTATTTAACTCTTTTTATCACACTTAATTACAAAAAAATGTGCTTTCATAATACCCGATATATTTTGAAATATGTGTAATATTAACAGGCTATTTAAATGTCATGTGTTAGAGATACATAATAACTAACATGGTCAGGCAGCTCACTAGACAAAAACCTCTAACTCTATAAAGAGAGAAAAATAAGCTACATTTTCCAAGCAACAGTTAGTAGAAAGACAAACTGACATTTGACCTCTTTCCTTGAACAGACCGCAAATGTGTCATAATAAAAACAAGATTTAATGGCATGTTTATTGCTCATACACTCGCCAGAATGGAGTAGTAGGTGCTAAAAATAGCTCAACCTGAAAAAATGTACTCGCAATTGTGAGTGGGTGAGTAGATTTTTCAAGGCCTGCACTCTGCGCTGGCCTCTACGATGCCGATGTTCCTCGTCGTCTGGTTGGGCTATGCGGTGTTGGAGTCAGGATTGGACTACAAACAAGCCATAGTTGCTGCAAGGGATCCGGTACCTCTGGTATTGGTGCAGAGCGGCTCCTGGAAGGTCCTGGCGCCTCCATACTTGGTAGGGAGATGGATCTGACCCTCTGGAGAACAGTGACCTCCTCCTGGGTGGCTGCTGCGTAGTTGGACTCGGTGGGCAGCAGAATGGTGAACTGGATGTTTGGGTCGGTGCCTGCAAGTTACAGGGAGATGGCTTCTCCACCTGAAGGGAGATGCTGGCCAGTTGGCAAATTACTGCCTTTTGAAGGATGTGCAGCTGTGGGACGAGTCTGGTTGTCTCAATTGTTGGGACTGGAGCAGACAGGGTTTGCTGCCAAAGTCCACAGTTCTCGCTTCTTCAGCTTTTTTTTGTCTTCCTTCTTCTGTAGTCTGGCGAATCTGCTTTCGTGGTGTTGTGGGGCCTCCTGAATACTGAATTTAGGGGAGTGAAGGGTAGTAGCCAATGTTCTACTTGTCCTTGTAGTCCCTTCACCCCTTCTATGCGCACTTTCTGTGGGGGGCGGGCAAAACACTGTCCCAAAGTTCCTAATTCCAACAATATCAAGATGGTGGAACCCTTCTTTCGTGGAGGCTAGCCTGGTGGAGCAACAGGCCTACTTGCATAGCTAATTTCCTGGCTCTTATTGGGCCTCAGGGCAGGAGATGGCCCGGGGTCACATATCAATTGTGGCAGGGGTTTTGAAGCTCCTAGCATTGATATGCTAAATCATTAGCCTTCATTCTGGAGGAGATGTGAACACCTTCCTCTGGAGCACGCATTTTTTCTGACTTCGGATTGTGAGCTCTCACCTGCAGGGGGCAGAAACATGTCTGTGGTGGCAGGCTGTACGATACCAGTCAGACAGCACACTAATAGGCTGGTAGGTTTTCAGGGGGCTCGTTTTAAGCTGCCCTCTGGGTGCATATTATAGTAAATCCACTACTGGCAACTTTAGGGATTTAATAAGGCAGGGCATTTGATACCAAACACCATTGATTTCAGTGAAGCCCTCATGTAGCTGGGGGGAACTCGAAATGACCAGTGCCCAGTATATATATTTAAGATGGCTTTCCTGTTCACTTGTAGTATCTAAAAATATAACTGGACAGCACAAATGCATAGCTGATCATGCTGATATGGCCCCACATGTAATATAATGCACCCTGCCTTAGGGATAAAATGTCTTCTGTAGGGGTGGATTACATATATTGCATGTAGTGACTGTGGGCATGGCACACAAGTTGTGTGCTATGTTGTGTTTTCACACTTGTTTGCACCATTTCACACAGCCTGCAATTGCAGCTTGCATGCATTTGGTGGTGGGTCCCTTAGGCTGGCACAATACATGCTGAAGCCCTTCTGGACCTGCTTTAGTATCCATGCCCTAGATACCAGGGGTATCATTTACTGGGGACTTCCAGAGGTGCTAACGGTCTTGCCAATTGGGGTACAATTGAACAGTTATCTTGTTTTAGGGAAACAACACTGGGGTCCTGGTCAGCAGGAACCCAGCTCACTTCAGTCAAAATTGCATTAGATACCAGTCAAAAAGTGGGTGTGACCAATTAAAACGAGCATTTGCAATGCAATAGGTCTCGCATTAGGAAAGTTTGAGCTATTGGTATTGTAAACGACACATTTTTTATTTGTGTTGGTTTTGAAAATAGCGAAATTAATAGCTTTGTGATTTACAATGCCAATAGTTTTAACTTTCGCAAATGTGACACCTATAGCATTTCTAATGCAACATGTTTTGTATTTACGTGACTTAGATGTATTGATATTACAAATAACAATGGCTTTTATTTTTTTTAATAATTAATAGTTAATTAAAAGTGATTGTAATTTATAATGGCAATAGCTTAAACTTTTAACTAACTTTTGTGAAGATTATGTTCAGTGTATTTTATAGTGACGAAAATCCGAGAACAGAAGTGAAATATTAACATCTTTTTGTGACATTTGTAATAAAGCTTGAAACAGTGAGAGAACATATTTGAACGAGTGATGCTGTGGTTACGCTGAGTGGTGCCGTGGTTGCGCTGAGTGGTGCCGTGGTTGCGCTGAGTGGTGCCGTGGTTGCGCTGAGTGGTGCCGTGGTGATGCAGAGGGCAGAAAGGCACAAAAACGAGTCTAACAGACGGCAGAAGGGCACAACAAGAAGCTCTTTACAAGGAACCAATTTACCTCCATAGATAGTTTCAGAGTATTAAAAAAAAATCACGAGTAAAGCGATCAGGCCACCTTGTGTTCAGGCTGACATGCTGGTCTCAGGACTGAAGTAGATTTAAGGGAAATAAAAAGTTTTCCAAACGGTTCAGTCACTCTGAAAGGCTAAAAAAGACGAGGAAGAGCCAGTGAAAAGAAGATTCAAGAGTGCAGGAGTGGAAGTCTAATTATGTGGTAGGTGATTAGTTTACTCATTGCAGTGTTGTTTTTACCTCATGTCGCACTCCAGTCCTCTTGGTTAACATAGCGTCCTTAAGCAGACTAGCCCTGAAGCGGCAGTACTCTCTGCAGACAGGGAAGGAAAGTCAATTTGTCTGCTCGCCCTTTGATTGCATGCTGTCTGCATTGAGCACTTCGTCCCACGAGTTAAATAGCACTTGTCAAAAACAGCTTTGTTCAAGCCTGTCGTTGACTTTTTACCATGTCACGAGTCCAACACTCAGTGCCAATTATGGTGACATGGAAAGGTTGATTCAGGAACAATGTGGAAGCATTTCTTCGCAGCTCTGGCAGTACAGATGCTAAAGTATCGTACCTTTAAGGCGCCCATGAGTCCTGTACATGGGGGTGTTGGGAGTGAGAGAGGTGGTTGGGAATAGCATGGGATGGCTACAGGAGGAGGAATGAAGGAGCGTTGCCGCTTAATTGAGAGGCTCCATTTGTGCTCAGAGGGTGGGGGAGGGCTCATAATGCGGAGCAAGAGGGGGGAAGCAAAAACAGCTTCAAGAAACACACCGTGCCGTGTAAAACAAAAGAAAGGCGGCACAGCTTCAAAAAGTAGGTTTATCCATGCTTCCGTTGTAAGTGTTATAGAAAAAGCGCGGTATGCATTCTGGGTAAAATATATATATATTTTTTTTAAGCAGGCGCTGCATTAAAGATAAAGCATGGTATGCGTTTTGCAAAAACAAAGTATTAGCTACACAATGGGCTCTGCGTCATGCCACTTATTTTGCATGTTGGAAGCAGTAAAACATAAGGTGCGCCAGCTAGTATAAAAAACAAGTGGTTGTTTAATTTGGGTGGGGCAGCACATATAATGGCAGAGTGAGTGGTGGGGTGAAGAATTAACACAGACAATTGGAAGGTGAGCGGAAAGAAGGAAAACGAAAGAAGCAGCACAGGCTGGAAAAAAGAAAGAAGCAGCAGCAACACTGACACTGAGATAGAAGGAGGAAACAGGGGTCAGGCAGCATTTTTAAAGTGGACTTGACAAACACTGCGATTCCGTGGGAAATATCAGAGCAACGCTCACTGGATTAGCTACCCCTCAATCTGTAGGCTGAAAAGAGATGTTAAACCCAAAAAGATACAAAAATTGCAGACCAAAAGTGACATAAAATGGACTAAGACTAGTTGATAATACCGCACCTGGAGCAGTTGAATCAAAGTTGGCCCAGGATGTGTATTGCGTAAGCTGGCCCCTCGTTCCTGGTGCTTGTGCACAACTTCCTGTTTACTAAAGCAGAGACGCCATCGTCTCATCAGGTATAAGATAAGCTCCGTTTTCAAAGCACACACACTTCAAAGCAGTTTTTACCCCGTACACAGAGGTATAACAAAGAAATGAAGAAAACGCTACCTGAGTATTAGAAAGAACTGGATACAAACCGTCTTATGGGTGGAGGTATCATTCTCGGTAGATGTGTGTGCCGAGCTCCTTGTTTCACAAAAAAGTAGAAGTTCGCTTGTTTCTCGTTCTTTCCCTTAGTTTACTCTATTGGGATAGTTTTTTTTTTTTTTTTAAACATGCAGCGCCGACAGAACGGCTAAAGAAATCTGTTTTAATTGAATAATTGCATACACAACTGCTACGAGGGCACACCAGCATAGTGGGAAACAAGTCGGATGGGGTGGGGGCGGGGGAAAAGGGGAGTGTTCTTCGCAGCTCTGGCAGTACACATGCTAAAGTACCGTACCTTGTAGGCGCCCATGAGACCTGTACATGGGGGTGTTGGGAGTGAGAGAGGTGGTTGGGCAGAGCATGGGATGGCTACCAGAGGAGGAATGAGGGAGCGCTGCCGCTTAATTGAGAAAGGCTCCATTTGTGCTCAGAGGGTGGGGGAGGGCTCATAATGCGGAGCAAGATGGGGGAAGCAAAAACAGCTTCAAGGAACACACCGTGCCATGCAAAACAAAAGAAAGGCGGCACAGCTTCAAAAAGTATGTTTATCCATGCTTCCGTTGAAAGTGTTAGCCTGTGTTATAGAAAAAGCGTGGTATGCGTTCTGGGTAAAATACAAATATATATGTTCGAGGCATGTGGGCTGCTAAATTCATATCTTAGCATTAGATCGCCGCCTAGTGTTGGGTCCGGATGATCGCACATTGTTGTCCTGGAAGAGTCTTCGAAGTATCCTGAGATAGGTGGCTCCTCCCCTGGACTACAGTGCGCATGGGCATCGGCTCCATCCCCAGATTGTTTTTTTCCGCCATTGGGTTCGGATGCGGTCTCGACCTCTCTCTGTCGGAACCGAGAAAAACTAACTTTTTAAGGCCAAAAGGCCTTGTTTTCATAGCGTCGGTATTGTTTGCGCACGGTCTCGAGTTCTTCCGTCTCTTTGAGTCGGATTCAGCGGAGTTTTGTCACTCTTCGGACATCGAGGCCTTCTCAGCGCGACACGACTGCAACTTTCCAGCATGGAGCGGAGTCCGTTTAAGTACTGTCCGCTCTGTGGGTCCAAATACCCACATATAGATTTGCACCCCGTCTGTAACAAATGCCTTTCACCAGACCATGCCGACGGAAAGTGCAAGGCCTGTGCACAATTCAGGTCTAAGAAGACTCTCAAGCTTCGGCGCGCGGTGCGCCTGGAGGCCAAACAAGCGGCCCCGGATCCAGAAAATATCTTCGGCGACCAAGAAGAGGAGGACCAGAGTCATCATCTCCAAATCTCCCCGCCCGAGACGGAGGTCGAGGCGGATCCGGTTGACGACGACGGAGTCGTGGGTCAAGGCCTTGAATACGTCGACGAGGTAGGGGACGTCGAAGAGATTTATGGGGCCGCGGAAGATAGCTCAGGGGACGAGCTATGCCCCGAAGGTTACGAAGATCACGATCGGGTCACAGGATCGCCTCTTGGCCTTACCCAAGACCCCGTACCGCAAGCCACGGCCCCGCCTTCTAGCCCGGCCACGGACACACTTGCTGCGCAGCCCGTTTCGAAACCGAAACCGAAACCTACGGTGTCAACACCTAAAATGGCCGACCCGAAAACGAAACCGAAACTTATGGACTCGAGCGTTCCTAAAATGGCTGCCGTACCACTAAAAGCTACCGCACCGGCTACTTCATCGACTCCGTCGGCCTCCGGTCCACAGAAGTCGAAGAAATCGGTCGATTCCACAGGGTCGAAATCGGCGCCAGAGGAGGGATCCTCTAAAAAGGGTGGTCGGCACGGGTCAACCGCTGCTGCGACACCGTCCAAGCACGCCAAAGCCAGCGGCACGGCTCCGGTTCCGACTGGGACTTCGTTAGTCGGACGCGTGGTGGACGCGGAGGCGACACATGCACACGGACCGAAGGCTGGCACGTCTGCGCATCGGTCCAAAGACTCTGGGTCGGCGGCGGCAGCATCTTCGTCCAAGACTCAGAAGGGCCAACAAGACGTCGGATCCGAGGGGAAAGTCAAGCCATCCTCGTCGGCGCCAAAGGCAACTGCAAGTGAAGCGTCCCTCATCGCCTCTTCACTACAGAGAATCAGGGAGAAGGCCTCTGCTACGTCGGCTCCGATGCCATCGCCACAGAAGCCGATGGACGTTCCGGCAAAGCCTGCGGGTAAACTTCTTTTCCTTCTGCCGCCAAAAGAGGCGCCGAAGGCCTTTTCAACCAAATCGACGCCAAAGAAGTCGGATTCTTCAACGGCAGGGGCACTTTCAAGTCGGGTACTCGACTCAGAAGAGGATTCTGAGCGTTTTATCGACGCCGACACAGGCAAATTAACCCTTTACAAGAGGAGGATCACTTCAGAGCCAGTGGACTCCTATGTCATCCCCCTGAAGAAGAAAAGGCTTCCTCAAGACGCTTCAAGCCTCATAGAACCTATTCAGCCTCCTCCAAGACGGAGCCCTACACCCTCACCAGATCACTCTGAGGGTGAGGGATATGATGAGGATGACCAATACACCTTCCCCATCAATGAACCAGATGCACAGCCAGATTCATATGATGACATTGGTGACCAGGGCACCCAATGTGTGGGGCAAGACCCACAGCCTTTCAGTGCACGTGCATCCCCAACAGAGGACTCTGCAGGTTTTCATGCACTCATTGAGAGGGCAGCTGCTAATCATGATGTGGACATGCATGCTGACCCAGTTGAAGAAGACTTTCTATTTGACACTTTTTCAGTCTCTGAAAGATCAGTGAAGACGCTGCCTATGCTCAAAGGAGTCCTCAAGCATGCTGCGGACATCTTTAAAGAGCCTACCAGAGCGAGAGTGGTCAATCCACGTATCGAAAAAAAGTACAGACCAGCACCTGCGGACCCTGCATACATTCGGGGACAGTTGCCACTGGACTCTCTTGTGGTCGCAAATGCCAGGAAACGGCCCAACTCCCAGACGACGGGTGAAGCTCCTCCCCCGGACAAAGAGTCCAAGGTGTTAGAGGCAGGAGGCAAAAGAGTAGCTGCACAAGCTGCCAATTTTTGGCGTATTGCAAATACACAAGCACTCTTAGCACGTTACGATAGGGCGCATTACGACACCCTAGAACAGATTATACAACACCTGCCTCCGCAGTTCCAAGAGGGCACCAAACTGCTTATAGAGGAGGGAAAACTGATCTCCAATGCAGCCATCAAGTGTGCACTTGACGCCGCAGACACAGCAGCTAGGGCTATCAACACTAGCGTCAGTCTAAGACGACAAGCTTGGCTCCGCATATCGGGGTTTAAACCAGATATCCAGACGACCATACTTACTCAGCCAGTCAATCCTGATAGACTGTTTGGTCCAGATGTTGACACCACCCTAGAAAAAATTAAAAAAGACACCGAAACTGCTAAGTCAATGGGGGCCCTACAGTCACAACAGTTTCGTGGCAATAATTTTCGTCGCTCAGGTGCGCGTGGAGTCACCAGAGGACAGATGGGTCAACAATCGCAATTCTCTAGAGGTGGAGCACAATCCTCGTACACCAAACAGAACAAGGGGGGTTACCGAGGAAACAGCACCAGAGGACGCGGCAGAGGGAACAACAACTCCCGCTCCTCTACCCCAAGCAAACAGTGACTCTCTGTCACTACCCCCCGACCACTTGACACCTGTCGGGGGGAGACTGCAGCAGTTCCTGCCCGTCTGGAAAAACATCACCACAGACAGGTGGGTGCGACAACTAGTCCAGTACGGTTATTGTCTAGAGTTGAAATCCACTCCACCCAACATTCCACCAAGGCAAAGGCCTATGTCCGCAGAGCACTTGCACTTATTGCAGCAGGAAGTAGTGGCGATGCTGCAAAAAGGCGCAATCGAGCTCGTGCCAGTGGGACAGGAAGGCACAGGAGTATATTCCCTGTACTTCCTTATTCCAAAGAAGGACGGATCTCTCAGACCCATTCTAGATCTACGTCCCCTCAACCTGTATATACTGTCAGAACATTTCCATATGCTTACACTCCAACAGGTTCTTCCCTTGTTAAACCAAGGGGACTTCTTGGCAACCTTAGATCTCAAGGATGCTTATTTCCACATTCCACTACACCCGTCCCACAGGAAATACCTCAGGTTCACTATCCAAGGCAAGCATTACCAGTTCAAGGTCCTACCCTTCGGAGTCACCACAGCCCCAAGGGTGTTTACCAAGTGTCTGGCGACAGTAGCAGCGCACCTCAGGAGGCAGAACATCCATGTCTACCCCTACCTGGACGACTGGCTCATTCAAGCCAAGTCGGAACAACAGTGCGCCGCGGACATGTCGACTACCATTCACCTCCTTCACAGTCTAGGTTTCTCGTTGAACTACCCAAAGTCGCATCTTCAGCCGGCACATGTCCGGCAGTTTCTAGGTGCGACAATCAATACCCTGACGGCCATGGCGCAACCAAACCAAGTCAGGATAGACAGCATGCAGTCTCTCATCCAGAAATTCAGACCACAACACTCACTTCCAGCGAGAGTGTTCATGCAGTTGATAGGCATGATGGCCTCCTGCATCTTCATAGTCCCTCACGCACGGTTACATATGCGCCCGCTCCAGGAGTGCTTAGCAAATCAGTGGACACAGGCTCAAGAACAATTAACAGACCTAGTGTTGGTTACCAGTCGGGCATACGACTCTCTGCATTGGTGGACTCCACACAACCTTTGCAAGGGCCGACTGTTCCAGGAGCCTGTGCCTCAGATTATCCTGACAACGGACGCATCTCTCCAGGGATGGGGAGCTCATCTGCTCACTTACACAGTGCAGGGACTATGGACGACGCAGCAACAGAAGATGCACATCAACTATCTGGAACTGATGGCAATCTTCATGGCGCTCAAGTCCTTCATTGTACATCTGTGCAACAAGGTAGTGTTAGTCCGGACGGACAACATGACCGCGATGTACTACATTCAAAAGCAGGGGGGCACCCACTCGCCACAGCTGTCTCATCTGGCTCAGGGCATGTGGCGGTGGGCCATTCAGAGGAACATCTTCCTCATGGCAGAACACCTCCCGGGCAAGGACAATCAGATGGCGGATCTGCTAAGCAGATACAGCCATCAAATGCACGAGTGGGAGTTACACCCATCTGTACTCCACCCGTACTTCCTGCAGTGGGGTCATCCGGAGATAGACCTGTTTGCCACAAAAGAAAACGCAAAATGCCAACACTTTGCCGCCAGGTTTCCTCACCCACAGTCGCAGGGGAATGCGATATGGATGAACTGGTCAGGCAAATTTGCGTACGCTTTTCCGCCAGCCCCTCTGATACCGCTGGTGGCAAGAAAGCTAAGGCAGCACGCGATGACTCTCATCCTGGTTGCTCCAACGTGGGCGCGCCAAGCGTGGTACACCACGTTCCTCGAACTCTCAGTGGTGCCGCATCAAAGACTGCGCCTCACGCCCAGACTTTTAACGCAGAACCATAGAGAAATTCAGCATCCAGATCCGCAACAGCTCAACCTGGCGATCTGGCTCCTGAAGTCCTAGAGTTTGGATACCTTAACCTGCCTCCAGAATGCATGAACATCATCAAGGAGGCAAGGAGGCCAACTACCAGAGCATGCTATGCTGCAAAATGGAAGCGCTTTGTCATTTATTGTACAGCCAATGACATCAACCCGCTAGATGCATCTATCCCTAACATCATTTGCTATCTGTTGCATCTTTACAAGTGCAATCTAGCGTACACTTCCATTCGGATACATCTATCCGTCATAGCAGCTTATCTTCAGAACCGGCAGCATCTCTCCGTCTTCAGAGTGCCTGCCATTAAAGCTTTCCTTGAAGGTCTAAAACGAGTCATTCCCCCAAGAACACCACCAGCTCCGGTGTGGAACCTCAGTGGTCCTCACCAGACTGATGGGACCACCATTTGAGCCACTGCATTCGTGTGAACTCCAGTTCCTAACGTGGAAAGTAGCTTTCCTAATAGCTATTACGTCACTGAGGCGTGTTAGTGAGCTACAAGCGCTCACAATCCAAGAGCCTTTCATTCAGATTCATCCAAATAGGGTAGTGCTACGCACTAACCCAAAATTCCTTCCGAAGGTGGTGTCACAGTTTCATCTCAACCAAACTATTGACTTGCCGGCATTCTTCCAAAACCCACAAACGGTGGCGGAAAGAATGCTCCATACCTTAGATGTACGGAGGGCGTTGATGTACTACATAGACAGGACACAACCCTTTAGGAAAACAAAACAACTTTTTGTTGCCTTCGCACCACAACACAAAGGCAACCCTATATCCAAAGCAGGAATAGCCAGGTGGATTGTTAAGTGCATCCAAATATGTTATCAAAAGGCCAAGCGCACTTTAACGATACCCCCAAGGGCGCATTCTACACGCAAATTGGGGGCATCCATGGCTTTCCTAGGGAACATTCCTTTAGAGGACATTTGCAGAGCAGCCTCTTGGGTTACACCACATACCTTTACAAAACACTACTGTGTTGATGTGCATTCCAAGCAGCAAGCTGCTGTGGGACAGGCTGTTCTAAAGACACTTTTTCAGGTTTCTGCAGCTGGCACGGGCAACCGCCGATAATGGAGGGACTGCTATATATTCTATGCTAAGATATGAATTTAGCAGCCCACATGCCTCGAACTGAATATGCTACTTACCAGTATGCATCTGTTCTTGGCATGTAGGGCTGCTAACATTCATATCGCCCACCCTCCTCCCCGGTGCCTGTCGCAGCTGCAGATGTACTATTGTATTCAGTCATTAGCATGGACATCTTTTACACTTTTCACTCCATCTTCTGCCACAATGGCGAAAAACAATCTGGGGATGGAGCCGATGCCCATGCGCACTGTAGTCCAGGGGAGGAGCCACCTATCTCAGGATACTTCGAAGACTCTTCCAGGACAACAATGTGCGATCATCCGGACCCAACACTAGGCGGCGATCTAATGCTAAGATATGAATGTTAGCAGCCCTACATGCCAAGAACAGATGCATACTGGTAAGTAGCATATTCATTTTAAAGCAGGCGCTGTATTAAAGATAAAGCATGGTATGTGTTTTGCAAAAACAAAAAGTTTTAGCTACACAATGGGCTCTGCGTCATGCCACTTTTACATGTTGGAAGCAGTAAAACATAAGGCGTGCCAGCTAGTGAAGCCGGCCGTGGGGGGGTAAACACTGAAGTGTAAAGGAGAGGGGGGCATGAAAAGGAAGAGGATGACATGTGGCTCTGGTCTGATGCAATTATGCGAGGTAGCCTGGTTGGGGAGTGCAGGCGGGGGGGGGGGAGGTGGGGAGGGAAGCCTGTGGGAGGGAAGTCTGTGGGAGGCTGATGCCTTTGATGTGAGACCAGGGGGGAGTAGAAATGCAAGTCACGGCCTGCGGCCGTGACAAGTGATGTGAATAATTAGGGGAGGAGAACTGGCAGAGGCCGGCTGAGCGCACGCTGGGGAAGCCTGTGGGAGGGAGGCTGATGCCTTTCATGTGGGGAAATGCACGTGCTTGTGGTCACGTGATTCACGTGAACTGTTGGAAATCCGGAGCCTTGGGTTTAAGTCTGGTTTGACGGCATTAGACTCGCATATTCATTCCTGCGGAATGGAATAGGCGAGACCTAAAAAGAGACACTTTCCTACCCCCTAACAAAAGAGAATGAGACTAAACTTTCCCAGGAGAGTCTTCATCTTCTAAGTGGCAACACCTGGAAAGGCCATTCTGCACTGGCATGGTTTGTCCCAGGTCTGTACTCCACTGTAAAGTTTATACCCTGTAGAGAGATTGACCACCTCAACAGTTTGGGGTTTTCAACTTTCGTTTGCATCGTCCTTCTGAAAGGCCTGTGTTCGGTTTGTACAAGGAAGTGAGTACCATACAGTTATGGTCTTGTCTTCAGACACAAAACCACTGCAACACCTTTCCTCTCAATGGGACTCCAATGCTGTTCTCTGGGTAATAACCTCCTGTTAATGAAAGCAACAGGCTGGTTATGGCCATCATGTTTAGTGTCGAATAGGACCACTCCTATCTCATGTTCAAAGCTGCACTATGAACTGCTTAGAATAATCTGGAGCTGTTAGAATGCGTGCTGAAAACATTGCTTCCTTCAGAGTTTCAAAAGCCTTTTGACAGCTCACTCCTCAGTTTGCCTTCTTTGATTGCTTCTTGGAGGTCATCTCTCTCTGTGACGGGTGCCACAATGGTACCATATCTTTTCACAAACCTCATGTAGTACCATGTCAAGCCAAGGAATACCCTGCCTTGAGTCTGGGTTGTTGCAGATTCCCTGCCCACCGTTGTTTGGAGCTTGGGGTGAAAAGGTTGACCTTGGCCTCCCCCAACAAGTTGGCCCAAGTATACAACAGATCCCTTCCCAATCCGGCACTTGCTTGCCTTGATAGTGAGACCTGAACTCTGCAAAGCCTCAAGGACCTTGCCATGATGGATTAGACGATCCAGCCAAGTGAAGCTATAGATTGCAAGATCATCCAGATATGTTCCACTAAAAGACTCCAACCCAGCAAGTACTTTATTCGCCAACATTTGGAAGGTGGCAAGGGCATTATTTCATCCAAATGTTATTACAATGAACTGGTAATGTCCCATCTGGGGTCGAGAATACCGATTTCTCTTTTGCTCCTGTGGTCAGACCAATCTGCCAGTACCCTGATGTCAAATTAAAAGCAGTGAGAAATGTAGCTGCCCCCAACCTGTCAATTAATTAATCAGCTCTTGGGATCAGGTGTGTGTCTCTCTGGGTGGCAGCATTGAGACCTCTATAGTCCACACACAACCTCAGCTTTGGTTTACCAGCTTTGGAATGAGGCTTCTGGACTAAGACCACTAGGCTAGCCCAGGGGCTTTCAGAGGGCTCAATCACCCCTAACTCATGCATCTTGCTGGCTTCAGCCCTTATTTTATTAACTTGGTCAGACTGCCTGTATATTTTGTTTTTGACCGGTTTTCTGTCTCCAGCATCCACATCATGGGTAGGCCATATTGTGTGACCTGGGGTTAGGGAAAATAGCCCATCGTGCTGCCTTAGAGGTTGTTTGCAGTCAGCGTTCCGTTGGGCAGAGCAGGGCGCCTGAGGAGACTACTCCTTCCACTGACACATCTTTTGGACTGTGGGAGAGAAGGTCCTGGAGAGGTTAACTGTCTTCTTCCTGACCATCCTAATCAGTGACCATCAACATGACCACATCAGCCCTGTCATAGAAATGTTTCAGGTGGTTTACATTGATAACCCTGTGAGTGCTCTTGCAAGTGCCTAGGTCAACCAGGTAGATTACCTCACCTTTCCTCTCAAGGAGAGGGTAGGGACCACTACATTGTGCCCTTGAGGGCTCTAGGTGTCACAGGCTGCAACATCAGAGTTTTTGGAGCTCTTGGATGGCCTCAATGTTTTTGGTTGCTTTGCCCATGTACTCAGACATTCTTCAACATAGACCAAGCACATATCTTGCTTAGGCTCTTTTGAGAGGTCTCCTTTACTAAACATAGTGGTCCCCTCACAGGATGACCAAACGGAAGTTCAAAGGGACTAAAGCCCAGCCCTTTTTGTGGCACCTCTCTTTAGGCAAAAACAGGCATGGCAAAAGGACATCCCATCTTCTGAGTTTTTTAGGGAGTCCCATGATCAAATCTTTTATGATCTTGTTGAATCGCTCAGCTAGACCATTGGTTTGTGGGTGGTATGGGGTGATAAACTTGTGTGTCACCCCACACTCAGCCCAAATGGCTTTTAGGTTGCCAGACATGAAGTTTGTACCTCTGTCTGACACCACCTCCTTAGAAAAGCCCACTCTAGTAAAGCTTCTGATAAGGGCCCTGGCAACTTCAGTAGCAGTGACAGTCCTAAGTGGAATTGCTTCAGGATACCTGGTGGCATGATCCACAACCACCGGTATAAATCTGTTTCCTGATGCTGTTGGATGCTCACGGGGCCTAACTAAGCCAATCTATGCCCTTTCAAAAGGAATCCTCAACCAATGGAAGTAAATTCAGGGGGCCTTCGGTTGTTTACCAGTCTTTCCACTGGCTTGACGGGTAACACAGGAATTACAAAACTTCTTAACTTCTGGGACATGTTTGGCCTGTAGGAGTGGGCGACTAGTGTACTCCAAGTATTTGACTGGCCAAGATGCCCAGTAAGGGGGGTGTCATGGGCCAATGAGAGTAAGAACTCTCTGCATTGCTGAGGCACTACCACTATTCTAGTGGCCCCAGGTTTGGTATCTCTGGTCCATTATACAGGTGCCCATCTCCCAATAGGTCCTGTGGGAGCCACTGAAATCTCCCCTTTCCTGTGCAGCAGCTTGCTGTCTCAGGCTTTCCAGAGTGGGACAAGTTTTCCGTCCCTGGTGCATCTCTTCCCTAGAGGGTATCCCTGGGCCTAGGAGTGCTGATGTGTAATGCCCAACTTTCTGCAGTTCAGTTCCCTCTAGGGTTGATAAGTCGCCTCCATGAGGAGAGGGGACATTAGCTTTTGGCATTTCAGAAGTTGGTTTCCCAGCCTTCTTGCCTTTTCTCTTTTAGTATTGGGCCACCATTATTTCAGGCTCCAATTCCTCTTTTTCACCATAGGCTTTACTCTGTGTTCTTGTTTTTTACACACATCCATTGAGATATTCCCAGTATGGCTGCATGGGATCTTAGCTCTCTCCAAATCACTTCCCAGCAGACATTTAACTTTTTTGACAGTAACCCTTCCTTTCCCACTCTAAGGACACCATAGCCATTCGATGAACCGTACTATGGTTATCAGCATTGGTGACTGTTTAAGTTTGTCCTGTCAAGTTCTGCTGTGGGGATACCAGTTTTTCAGTCCCCTTGGTGACACTTGCATCTGCATCCCTTAGTGCTTCTACTGTAACCCCATCTATATGCTGCTGTTGTCTGTGTTTATACAGGTTACTAGGCCAGACAGCCAGGGCAGCTACATCCATCCCACCCTCTGAGATTAAGGTAGTTTCAGTGTGCTCTCTGACCTGGTCAGGGCACACCAAGGATCCAATCTGGAGACTCGCCGTCCCAGTGGTAGCTGGAGGTGCAGAAGTGGAAGCCTTTTTGGGACAGGAAGTGTCCCCATCTGTGTCAATTGGCATTTCTTTTGGTCACCCTCACCATGAGACATTTTGGACTCCCTAGTCGTGACCCAATGGTCAGCCTCCTTCCCCAACTACTGGGGAGAGACCAAACCTAGGTCCACCAAGTAGTAATGTAAATTTTCAGAAGTCCAGTTACTTAACAGATGCGGTTTCAGAAGCAAATTATAAAAGCCATCCTCGTCTTGCACCTTACTTCCTTTTAACAAGCCACCTAATGTTTTGAGGGAAAAGTTTACAAAATCAACGCAGGACTGACTCGAGGTTTTGCGAGTTTCCTTGAACTTAATCATGTACTTCTCAGTGGTGAGTCCAAAGCCCTAAATCCTTCATGAGGTCGTAGGACATAGCATCTTCCTCATTAAGTGTCAGTAGTCTGTGTCTGCACTTGCCTGAGAAAGGATATAAGAGCAGAGAGCCTCAACTTTTGGTTGAGCTGTCTCATTTTACTATCCCTCTCAATGGTTGTAAACCATTTTGTGATATCAACACCCTCAACGAATTTGGGGATAATCCCTTTGGGGATTTTGAGATCAAAAGTTACCTCTTTATGTGAATACCTTGTTAATACCACAGGTTTTTGGGTGCTAGACCCATCTCAGTTAGTTTTAAAATTTATAGTGTGCAACAGATACCCAAAAAGGGTTTCCCGGCGCATAGGACGGGTCGGGGCAAAGAGAGCGGAAGACAGGGCAGTTTACCTGTCAAAAAGCCAAGTTTTTAATGACTTGCGAAACTGTGTGTAATTTGTCTCATTGCAGTACTGTGGGTAAAGAGTTCCAGGTCGAGTGACCAAGATAAGAAAAGGACTTACCGCCCATCCGGGCTAGTTTGAATTGTGGACAACAAATGTTCCTTGGGTGGCAGAGCAGAGATATCGGGAAGGAAAGTAGGGACTAACCAAGGACTGAAGATAGCGGGGGGCACAACAGGATTTAATTTTGTGCATGTAACTCAGTGCCTTGAATTTTATTCTGTTTTCTATTTTAAGCCAGTGCAGCTTGCGTCTGTAGGTCGAAATGGAGGTGGTCTTAGGGACTCCGCACAGAAGTCTGACAGCGGCATTTTGTCCCATCTGTAGTCTGTGGACTACAGATTTGTTCGACCCCAGGTCAAGAACATTTCCGTAATCGAGTCTCGGTGTTATTAAGGCATTGACTACGGTATTTCTGGTGGATTCCGGTAGCATCCAACAGATTTTCCTTAACCATTCACCCAGTAAGACCCATCTCAGCCATTCTTTTCTCTATGGCTAGTATGTTGACCTCAAGGTCTACTCTTCAGGCTAGTCTGTCCTGCTCCTGGTCTGCATCTTCTAATTCTTCTTGATGTCTGGGAGGATTTGGCCAACCTCCAGATACAATTTTAGGAAAGAGGTTCTTATTGTTATCCTCTTAATCTGGGGTGTTGAAGGGGAGTCATCCTCATGAGTACTGTTAGCAGTCTCATCTTCACTGACCGGGTCATCATCAATTTTGTCTGTGTTTTCTTCTCTTGCCTGAGCTCTATCAAACTCAGCAATGAACTCCTGGAGTTGTGCTTTGGTTGGTTTAGAAAGAAGTTGCAATTTTGCAAGACTTGCAGAGGTCATTTAGCTGATTCAAACTAAGTTGTAGGTAAGAGGTCAGATTGAGTTCCTCAACTCTAACCTCGGAGGTTGATATGTTTAATGTAGTTGGGACCATTTTAGAAAATCAACAATAATTCTACAATAGACTGTTAAGGCTTAACTATTAGGAAATGTTTTAAGATTCTGATACAGTGGACTGGGGGACTTAATACAAGACCCTAATAGTTCAGATTAGAATGATTTCGAAATTCGGAAAATTTACTAACAATGTTTTTAACTAAAGTCAATTGTGGGTTTCTTCGTAAATCATCTATTGACCAAGTAGCGTCCGCAAATGCAAAGTCTTTTACCCCACCACTGAACCACCAATGTACGACGCTGACTTTTTATGTAGTGTACCAAAATGAGGTAAACCATATAGAAAGTCCAGACAACCCATATTCGCTTACGGGGCTTAAATTAAATAATTCCAAATGCTCTCTGTGGTAGCGTGGGTGAGCAATTTAGGCTTATTAGAGTGTAGTTTTAAGCATTTTTTGTACACACAGAGTCAAATAAATGAGACCCACTAGAAGGTACTCAAACCAATTTAGAAACATCGTTTTTTTAAATATAACACCAAGAACTTCATGATTTGGTAAGTACTTTAGACGTTATCAAATTTTACAGTAGAAACCATAGAAAATGACTATCAGATTTAAGGCCTGAGCCTGGAACACAGTAATGTTATCTTACTGGAGAAACATTCACTGCACAGGGTCACTTGCAGATGGCGCACAGGACTGATCTTCTGGACTGAAGGTGAGTAGGGGCCAATGTCCAAGAAGCACCAAGAGTTCATTTAGACCTCCCCTGGGCTGTCCGGGTGCAGAGGTTGAGCAGTGGTAGCCTTGGACGCTACACGCTGTAGTCAATGGTAAAAGTATGTGTTGTGAAGAGACTGCGAGGGGTGAGTTAGGGACCAGTGCGGCAGAAACCACTGCGGGGCTCAGGGACACTGTTAGTCGGCTTTAACGCGGTCTGGTGCTCGGTTGCAGATGTGTTTGTCGCTAGGTTGCTGGTGTTTGAGTCTCAAGTTCGTTGTCAACCTGGAAAAGAGGTCAAAACAGGACAGCTGAGCCATTCTCTGTGCTGGCGATGCTGACGTGTAGGAAAGGTAACCTTTTTGACATGGTGGCCCCCACTTTTTGTCTGCTATTTGATATAGTTTTGACATAGTGAACTGGGTTCCTGCTATCCAGGTCCCCTGTGCCAAATCTCTTTCCGTAAATTGTACAATTTTCCCCCAATTGGCAATTCCTTTAGCACCCACTGTAAGTCCCTAGTAAATGATTCCCCTAGTACCTATGGCATGGGATACTAAAGACGGTCCCTAATTGCTGCAGCATGTATTGTACCACTCCGAGGGACCCATCACTTAGCGCACACAAACTGCCATTGCAGGTTGCATGTCTTGGTGCAGACCAAAGTGAAAAAACGACATGGCACACAGCCCTGTATGCATACCTGCAGACATTGCATGTAGTATAGGAGAGTCACCCCTACTTCAGGCCTTGCAGCCATAAGGCAGGGTGCACTATACTATATGTCTGGACATATCTGCATGAGCAGATATGCCCTAGTGCTGGCAGTTCAATTACTGCCAGTACAAGCGAACCAGGTGAAGCCGTTTTAAGCTACTAGTGTGCTGGCTGACTGGTTCTGACCAGCCTGCTACCACAGATGAGTGTCTGACCCCCACGGGTGAAACTCCACGGTCTCAGGAGGTCAGAAACAAAACCTTCTCGGCAAAGGGTGTTTTACATACCCTCCCACAGAATGACCTGTAAATTAGCGTTCCAAGATGGGGCGCTTCAAAGAGCCCATTGTAAGAAAGTGGCTCTGTATATACTGGACCAAAGTAAGGTACAGTGTGCACAGTCCACAGTCCCCAGATGTTTGGCAGAGATTAAAGTTAGATATAACCTTACTCTCTAAAGTGGTAGCTTGGTCGAGCAGTGAGGCAGTATCCGAGAACAGTGTAAAGCATTTGTTGTACACACTCAGTCAGCAAATGGTCTCACACACTCAAGAACTGAACTCTAGGCCAATTGTTTTGTATCAAAAGATATAGTTGTTTTATTTTAGAACCAACAAGGTATCAAAACATACTTTCTCAGAATGAGTTACTTTAGTTAAATACTTTTCAAATAGGCAATAGACCTTTTGATTAAAATAGTTCGTTTTTTGCACTAGGCAACACAATTTCAAACACAATGCAACATTGAGCTCAATGGGAATTTCTAATTAAATACAACTAGTTACTTTGTTGATTAGTTTTCTAACCACAGGACTGGATCCCTCTCCAAAAACGGTCCAGCGACAAGACTTACCAGATGGTATGTAGAAATTTGCCTTCTGTCTCACCACACCGGAGGCATTCCGGGGAAGCCGCCAGCCCCGCCCGCCACAATTGCACCAGAGTATAATAGCCTCGGTGGAGGTATTTAAATTGGATGAGGCGGAGTCGCATGGCTATGGCTGCCCCCGAGGTGCGGCTCGGGCCTCCCTCCAGTCTTCCTCTAAGACCCCCACATCCTCTTCCCATACCCCCCGTAGTTTCTCCAATTGGGGCGCACTGTAGGGTCTGATATATTAGCGATATCTTTTTAGCCTCTAGGTCTTGCATAAAAACCTTTGCTTCCAGAGGACTAAACTCAGGTAGAGAGTCAAGGCCCTCCAGGCTAGGGGTGAGCGCGTGCCTGATCTGGAGGTACCTGAATAATTGCGACTGGGGCATACTAAACTCCACCTGCAGATCGCAAAGCGATTTGAGGGAGCCGTCGCGCACCACGTCGCCCAAGGTGAAAAGGCCAATGGCGTCCCAACCCCGAAAGCCCTGAAGGGCTGCCAAGTCGTGCAGGCGCCCATTGTGCCACAGGGGGGTTTCCTCCATAAGTGTGTTACACCACCCCATACTCCTCGGAGATTGTCTCCAAATCTGAAAGACTATTTTCGTAGCCGGGGGCAATGTACCACGCAGCGCTGGTGAATAAAGTATGGTATGTAGAGTGGACTGCCCCATCAGGTATCGCTCCACAGCATAGGCCGGGTCCCCCCCTGTCTCCATACCACCACTCGTTGAGGACCAGCAGGTGCGAGGCGTGGTAATATGAAAGGATATCGGACGTCGCAAGACCTCCACAGTATGTGAAGAGAGAGCACGTACGCAATGCCCCAAAGCAGAGTTTACCAGCCGGAACCATCTGGGCGCGATCGGGTGCGGGTGGTTCTGCAATTGGTACAGCAAGCGGGGGAGTGCAACCATTTTGAATATTGCCGACCTGCCATATATCGTAAGTGGCATCTATGCCCATGTCTTGATATCCGCCTGTACGCGCTCCCAGACTGGCACCACATCCTGCTCCCAGGACACCGCCGGCACGTCAGAGAGGAAAACGTCTAGATATTTAAGGTCCCCCACCGCCACCTGTACCCACTCCATCCCGAGCCCCCAGCACCCAGAGCGTAGACTTATGAGAGTTCATCTGCAGCCCGGACGCCTCCCCAAAGATTCTCATGATCTCCACTTAGAAGAATGTTCAAGTGAAACCAGTCAGTGTTATCCTATGGAAGGAAAGTGAGTTATCAGCTTTTGGGTAAGTACTCGAATGGCAGAGTTAAGGTTCTGGGCATAGACTCAGTGGTCTCCCAGGGTCAGGTAGGTACACTCCCAGGGTCAGGTAGGTACAGTTGGTACACCCTCAGCGGCACAGGGGCAGCTGGGTGCAGAGGTAGTTAGGCCCAATGTTATCCAATGAGAGGCAGGGGGTCTTCGGTTGGTGGCTGTTGGAAAGCAGGCCATGTGGCTGTGGGAGCTGGGCTCCTGGTCACTTGCTCGGGGCAAATGGGGAATTAGATTAGGACAAAGGTTGCACTACCAGGAGCACTCGGGCGGCTGGGTGAAGGGTGCTTTTGAACCGTCGGGCGTTCAATGTTATTCAATGGAGATCTTGGAAAGTGAACAAAGGCTGCAGGCTCAGGGATGGAGATTCTTCTGGAGCGACCTACACTTCGAGGGGTAAGTTGGGATCTTGGAGGATAGGTAGGCACCCCGGAGTTGGGCACAGGGGGCCGGGGGCACCTGGTTCAAGGTTGTCTTTTGACGTTGGGAAATCCTACTTTCTGCTAGTCGCGGTTGGAGGGGGTCCCTGGTTCTGAGGCTGCAGGCGTCATCTGGGTCGTCGAGGAGGGTCCTTGGGTACTGGATTCCAGGTCAGAATCGCCAGAGGGACGTCCTCATGGTAGTTGTCCACTCAGGCACAGGCCGGGCTCGGCGGGTGCAGAGTGGGCTGGATTTGCGGTTCCTGGCTGGCACCAGGGGTATCGCTGTTTGAGCAGAACCACTGCTCATGGGAAGCCGAGTCGAGCTGAGCGCAGGAGGATTGGAGGCGGACGTACAACCACACGGAGGAGCCTGAGCCTGTGCCAGCGTTTGTTTGGGAACCCTCGTGCCGAAGCCGCATAGCCGCCGCTGCCGTGGAGGTTGGCAGCCGTGCGGTGCAGAGAGGAGCAGCATAACATCCGGAGCTGGGTGAGTCCGAGCGGGGGACAAAGCTACAATTCCCCCGACCCGCCCAAGACCAAGTCCGGCAGAGGTTATCGCTCTGCTGACCCCCGGAGGCGTGTGACCCCGCGGGAGCGAGGCTCCTCTGTGCCCCTGCTTCCTGCCTGCACGCTGCGGACACGGCACCGCTGCCCCCACAGAGGGGTCGCTCCTTTTACTTCTGAGGGGCGGTTGGCGCAGCAGCAAGCGCAGTGCCTACAGCATCAAGAGGCAGCCTAAGTCAGGACTGTTAAGGCTACGGAGGACATCAGAGGCCGGGTCCTTGACTCCGTGCAGCTGCCAGTCAGAGGGAAGCAAAACTCCAGAAGGACCCTTGCCACATGGGCCTCAAAAAGAAGGGGCGATCGCTTATGACCCCGGAAAAAAGCCCCAAGATGCATCCGCCGACCAACCCGCCATTAACCAGAGTCACGAGGAGCAAATCACTTACAGATAGCCTAAATGAAAAACCGCAAGAGGTCGATCAAAGGGGTTCGATCAGAAAATTTCTCAAGAAAATAGATCCCCTAAGCAGCAACCAAGATACTAACCAGGGTGTTTCCCCTGATGTTCTACGCCCAGCCCGAGAAAACGGCACTAACCACCACAGCAGACTTTTGTCTCCCTCTACCAGTAAATCTAAGGATGAGACTGTCACACGTGAAACACATAGGATTAACCAGGAAACGGCCAGCGAAGCCCAAGAGCAGCTCTACCTAACACAATCTGTAGGCCAACCCAGGGGTGGAACTCTACCTCCGCCCACAGACAACGGGCTGGACATTACAACCAGCAAAACCATCGAAACAGCAACACCCACAGGAGGCCTTACAGTAAGGACAACAGCCCAAATCCATCAGACCAATGACTTCGGCCCACACCTTCAGACTACGGGGAAAAGGACCCCCAAGATGAATCCAAACATTCCAAATCAACGGTCCCCCAGCCTGACGGCCCGGCCCTAGTGGCAGGGGAGTCTACAATCTCACTTCTCCATAGTCTGGAACAAAAAATCGAACAAACCCTCGACCTAACTCCAAACTTGTTATGGCCATTGACGTCCCCATGGGCCCGTAACACAAAATCGGTCTATCTCGCTTGTAATAGCAGTGCGGACATGACTCCAGAGAAATCATTCTTGACGGAGACTAATAGTGCCACCAACAAAACTCTTCTATGGCAATCAACGAAGATGGAAGTGCAAATAGATCTCCTACAAGCAATTGCAGGCCGCTTAGCAGATATAAGCTCCAAGGTGGAGGCCCTTGACGACAAGATCTCCGAACTTGCGGCCTTCAAACGGGGCGATTGTTCCTGTCGCTGCTCTACTCTCATCGAGAAATGGGCCTGCCTTCCCGAGGTCCTAGCAGATATAGTGGAACTTGCGAAAGGGAGCATGGCGGTTCCGACTCCTAACAACCAAGAAGAATGGGAGAAGCACAATAGTTCCATCTCTAGGGAGAACACAGCACCCTGCGGTTCCACATGGACAGCAGAACACTGCCGACACCGGCAAAAGCGGAGAGCTTACGAACGACATACTAGACAGTAGCCCAAAAGCATCTAAAAACCCACAAAGCCCAAATACTGGGGACGGCGATGTTACCGGAACAGTCCTGCAGGAGCATAGCTCACACGCAACAGAAATGCAAGAACTGTCATTATCAAGGAGAGCAAAAAAGAAGCTAAAGAAACAACAGAAAAAAACAAAGCTAAAAGTGAGACAATCCCAGCTATTGAAAATCAATCAACCGCCTCTAAAAGGGGGCACAAAAGTAACCCAGCTGTATCCAATATTTACAGACAAAAACTGGGGTAACAGGGCCTCCCCGGTCTCTTTGATAACGGAAGCCCAACACAAACAAACACCATCAAGGAGCTCCAACGCGAATTGCCAAAAGTCACCAGATAGGCAAAATCACCTCACTGACATCCACTCAATGGTCGGAAAATACTTACTTTCTATAGAACCGCCATCTCAGATAACGTCGGCAACAAAGAAGCAGCAAGGGATCACCTTAAACCAATTAAATCCAAGAATGCAGATCCAGCCCGCCACTTGGATGAACAACGGCCAAAATGTAAGGCCTCAAGGAAGTTCTCCTTCAAGCCACCAAGGAAGTTCAAACAAAGAGCCAACCTCAGCAGTGCTTGCTATAGAAAAGGAAGAAAGAGCACAAACGCCGGCTCCATTAGAAGTTGTCCACAAGGTGGTTTTACACCGAGATTCTCGAGCACGGGAAACCACGACATCCTGAACCGGAGTAACATCCCTACGCCTGTTTAAACACCTGGACACCCTAGACAAGACAGGCACAGGGGACATAGAATGGGTGAAATTCGAGAGCATGAAGGGGGACACACATGGTGACTCTTCAGTGGTGGGACTGAAGAACAAAGCAACACAACAAGCTGTCGTGAACAACACCACCCGATTTGCCGAATGGGGTATTGAAGTCCGGATCTTGCCGAATCCAAAATATCCACATGTTCTGGCCCCTGAAAGAGGGAGAAAGGCCACTTGGTCGGTACTGCATGGGATAAACAGTCCGGGCTCCAAAGATAGAAACCAGACGGGTAAAAGGGATCAATTGAGCATTAGAATTTCCTGCCAAAATAACCAACGGGTTATCTGTACCACATCCCCCTTCCCTGACCAAAAGGGACTCGCAAGAAGGAGTATACAGCATTCCTAACCAGGACAAAAGCCAGCCTGCCAGAGGAGACGCCGAGCCCGGATCAACGTCAAAGCCGCAACTAACCATAATATCATGGAACATAGCAGGGATCAGCAAAATCGGTAAAAACAAAAACCTGAAGCAGTTCCTGGAAAGCGTAGAAATTTGTTTCTAAGAAACGCGGGCCTTGTCCACCACTCCTCTGGCAGGGCACTACGAACATCAAATACCAGCCGTAAAAAGGAATATCTTCGGTCGTCCAGCCGGCGGTCTATCCGTCTTTATAAAACACGAGTGCGCACTCAGTCACCTCTATCAACTTGAACTTCCCTGGTTTGCAAGCTGTACAGATAAGAGGCTTGAGTCTCAATAAACACCCAACGAGTCTACTGGTAATAAACTGCTACATCAACCCTGCCCAGACCGTAATGAAAGACCAGCTGGAGGCACTGGTACAGAAACTAGAAGATCTGCTAAATAAGCACAAAACATTCCAGGTCATCCTTGCTGGGGACTTCAATCTGAAAAATCTGGACAAAACCGAAACATCTCCCTGGGGCTTAGGCAGGGCAGCCTCCCTGCACGATTTTCTCAACAATCACAAGCTGATATCCACCGAACTGAAAAGATCCTGCTCGGCCGGCTGGCAGCCTAAGCCCACTTTCCGGGATGTCTCAAGAATAGACTACATCATGATCAGCGAAGAGCTGGCGGCCAGAATGGATGATTTCGAAGTGGAAGACAGGAAGGAAAGCGACCATAGGCCACTAAGAGCAGCATTTCAGCTGGACGTACCGCCTGCTATCGTCTACCAATAAATCGGGAAGTCAAGTGGGGAGGAGAAGCATAGTGCCCTGCGGAAGATTAAGTGGTCAGAAAAGATCAACAGCACACTTCAAATATCAATCAAACATAGCATTTATATAGGGCACTACTCACCCGGAGGGTCTCAAGGCGCCTGGGGAGGGGGGGGGGGGGGTCCGCTACTGCTCGAACAGCCAGGTCTTGAGCTGCTTCCTGAAGGCGAGGTGGTCTTGGGTCAGGCGGAGGTGGGTCGGGAGGGAGTTCCACGTCTTGGCGGCGAGGTAGGAGAAGGATCTTCCTCCTGTGGTGGCTCTTCGGATGCGGGGGACGGCGGCGAGGGCGTGGTTCGTTGATCGAAGCTGGCGCGTGGGAGTGTAGAAGTTGAGGCGGCTGTTGAGGTATCTTGGGCCTTGGTTGTGTAGGGCTTTGTGTACGTGGGTGAGGAGTCGGAAGGTGATTCTCTTGTTGACCGGGAGCCAGTGCAGGTCTCTTAGGTGTCCGGAGATGTGGCTGAGTCGGGGGATGTCCAGGATGAGTCTTGCTGAGGCGTTCTGGATTCGCTGGAGTCTCTTCTGGAGTCTGGCAGTGGTTCCGGCGTAGAGGGAGTTGCCGTAGTCCAGTCGGCTGGTGACGAGGGCCTGGGTGACCGTCTTCCTGGTTTCGGTGGGGATCCACCGGAAGATCTTACGTAGCATGCGCAGGATGTTGAAGCACGATGAGGAGACGGCGTTGACTTGTCTGGTCATGGAGAGGGAGGAGTCCAGGATGAAGCCCAGGTTGGGTGCGCTGCCCAGGGCGGGGGGCCACCAGGAGTCGTCCCAGGCGGAGGGCGAAGATCCCAGGATGAGGACTTCCGTCTTGTCTGAGTTCAGTTTCAGGCGGCTGTTCTTCATCCACTCTGCTACGTCTTTCAGCCCCTCCTGTAGGCTGGCTCGGGCGGTGGCGGGGTCGTTGGTGAGGGAGAGGATCAGCTGGGTGTCGTCGGCATAAGAGATGATGTGAGGTTGTGTTGGAGGGCAATGGCCGCAAGGGGGCTCATGTAGACATTGAAGAGGGTGGGGCTGAGCGAGGAGCCTTGAGGAACGCCGCAGATGACTTTGGTGGCTTCTGATCTGAAGGGGGGGAGGCGGACTCTCTGGGTCCTTCCGGCGAGGAAGGAGGTGATCCACTCTAGAGCCTTCTCTTGGATTCCGGCGTTGCTGAGGCGCTGCTCTAGGGTGCTGTGGCAGACAGTGTCGAAAGCCGCGGAGAGGTCCAGGAGGATGAGGGCCGCTGTTTCCCCGTTGTCGAGCAGGGCTCGGATGTCATCGGTGGCGGCGATGAGGGCGGTCTCGGTGCTGTGGTTGGCCCGGAAGCCGGACTGCGAGTTGTCGAGGGCTCCATTCGTCTCGAGGAAGGTGAGGAATGGCTGGACCAGGCACAGGAAGGCAGCTTATTGAGCGAGCCCTCACATATAAAAGGATGGGATAACATAATAGAGGATCTACAATCCAAGCTTGGGAACCCCAAACTCCAAAACCCTAGAACAAACGGGCCATGTAGATCAGGAAGTACCCTCCCACAGGATATACGCGACCACAAGACAGTTGCGCAAAGCACTTGCAGACCAGAAAAGAGGACGCCCCCAAACAGAGGGAGCATCGATTGCCTCACTGAGGGCTTCCCTCAGGAAGAAGGTCTGGGAACACAAAAAATCTGACACGGAAAGCAAGTGGCTCAAAGTCTTCTCCCTGCTTAAATAAAAGAACTCAGCACGACTTTGGAGATGCATAAATCAGCTGAGCAACAGAGGTCCATCACGAGAAAATGGGGTTGCAGAAAAGGACTGGATGCAACACGTGAAGCAGCTATATGTAACAGCCTTCAACGAGGAAGCCCCACCAAGCGATAAGGTGGAGTTTGCAGAGCCGGCGCAGCTGAGTGACATAAAGCCAGGAGTTCCAATTCTGAGCCCAGACATGGCCCCGATGGGAAATAGATCCCCGGCCGTCGTAGATGATACCCTACCAACTTGGGCAAATACCCAACAGGTCATCAAAACCATCAAGAGCACAAGGAATGACGGGGCCCCGGGGCCTAACGGGATTCCAGCACCGGTTTTCAAACAGGCACCGGAGTTCTGGGCCAAACTCCTGACTCCGCTCTTCAACTACACTTTCTCGACAGCAACAACTCCTGAGTCCTGGAGGGGTTCCATACTTGTCCCAATCTTCAAAAAAGGAGATCGCCTAAAGCCGTCAAAATACAGGCTCATCGCCCTGTTAGATCTGGAAGCCAAGGCTTACGCTCGCCTTCTATTGAATGATCTAGAAAAATGGGTAGAAGAGAGAAACATAATACCTATGTACCAGACAGGCTTCAGGTCCCAGGCATCAACAATGGACAATGTCTTGGCGCTTCCACACATCTCAGCCCAGGCAACATTGAAGAATCACCCCCCACTCTTTTGCTGCTTCGTGGACTATAGCACCGCCTTCGACAAAGTAGTCAGAAAACGATTATGGTGGAAATTAGAAAAGTGGAGCATCCCTCCAAATCTTTTGAAGGCAATAAGGTCATTACACGAGGACACCTGGGTGAGGGTCAAAACAAGTGCCTGTACAGTCTCCCCCAAAATAAGCATAGAGAACGGGCTGAAGCAAGGGTGCGTGCTGGCCCCCACCCTCTTCAACTTATATACGGCGGACCTGGGAGAGGCACTAAAAGGAGCCAGCCTAATAGCCCCAAGATTAGGAAGTGTGAGGCTTCCCGTTCTACAGTACGCTGATGATAGTCATACTGGACCATACAAAGGTGGGACTACAAAGAGCATTAAACGCTCTAAATAGCTTTAACATCGCAAACAACTTGACAGTTAACCAAGGGAAAACCAAGGTTATCATCTTTGGGTCCTACCAACGGAAAAAGAAAGCACAGTGGCAGCTGGGAAACGATCTAATTAACTCGGTGGCTTCATACAACTACTTAGGGGTCCGGTTCACGGAACGGGCCAAGACGAATATACATATAAACCAGCAGAGCTCTAAAGCCAACAAGGTCACCCACACATTAAGACAACTAAGCCAGAACCTGACTAGCCCTTCCGCCAGCCCTATCCTGATAGCTCTTAGAGCAAAACTCCTTCCAGCAATCGGCTATGGCCACTTAGCCTTCCCTGGGAAACTGGATACTCTTCTCAATCTAGCCCAGGCCAAGGCATATAAATCGGTGCTACAAATACCAAAGTCGGCAAGAAAAACTAAGCTAAGACTGGAGCTCGGCCTTGCAAGACCAGACCTGATATGTCAGGGGGAGATTATAAAGCTATATTTAAGAATATTAAGGGCTCCGGCTAACTCTTTAAAAAATCATTTGAGATCTTTCTTCGAGTTGCCAGGCTCGGAATGGCACACAAGGCTGGGAAAGGCAATACGAGTCTTGAAGATCGAGGAAGAATGCATGCCGCGGCAGGACATCCCCCTGAGCGCATGGAAGAAAGCCATTAATAGACAAGTGCGTGACATTTCCTTCTTTTTTTTTTTTTGCAGAGTTTTATATAGCGCAAACTAGAACCGAACCGAATCAGTTATCAGAGTGCTTTACATAGCACCAGTTACATTACATGAGGACACACTTTCATTTTAGGCACGGGGAGATTAAGTGATTTGCCCAGAATCACAGGGGGTTTTTGGCGTCGTTACCGAGACTCGAACCCAGATCCCCAGGTCTGAGGTCGAGCGCCTTAGCCATTAGGCCAACCCCTCTCCCCAACCTTGACTACGAATCCTTCGACCTGGACTACAAATCTCTTTGCCGAAGCCCGCACTTGGAATCACTAAATGATTCATACAGGGCAGGAACAGCACAACCCTACTTAAGTGAGTCCCTCACAACTCAGACCCGAAGTAAAATTTTATATATGAGGCTGACCATGCTGGGGATAGCTGATTTCAATCCCGTTTGGGCTCGAAAAGGGGAATCCATAACTTGCAGATTGTGCACCTACAAGAAGGAATCCTGGCTGCACCTTCTCTGTTGCTGCCCAAACCTCAACAATGATCGCCGGCGACTGCTGCACCCAATTTGCCTCAGCAAGAATATAAAGTCTTGTAGCGAAGCATCAGCCTTATGTCTGTCCACTACCAGCACAATGATCTTGGCAAGACTGGCGAAATTCATCCACCAAATCAGGCTTGCCTTAGAAGCTGTGGGCCACAGTGGACGGGATCCATTCACGTAGTACCATTGACTGTGTCCCATTTGCATGCCCCATTCCAAGAAAGCAATGCATCTAGTAAGATACTTAATGCACCATTGAGAGTAGCTTATGCGCTCACCTGCAACAGACTAATTCCAAGGCACATAAGTTTGGGAATGGACAATCATGCGGGACTCAGTCATTTGAACAAAATATTTCATGCATGCAAATGATGGAACCAATCACAGTCCTGATTTTAGCATTCGCTTTTAACTTTAGCTTTTTAAGTATCTATTCCTTTTTATATACACTAAATTGTTTCATTGTTTATTTTACTGTAATGATTTTAATTAATTATACAGTCAATAAAAAATTGTCATGGGAGTCCCAGGCTCTAAGAGGTTCAAGGCAGGCAGGTCCTCCGGGGTTCTCATGGTTGCTGTCCACAGGAGACGCCGGGATTTAGCAGGAGCAGGTTCAAGGGCTGGGCGCCAAGTCCTTTTGTTAGCAGCTGCAAGGCAGGTCTCCTTCTTCTTGGTCTTCTTTCTTGTTTCGAAATCGGGATCTCAGGAAGGAAGGTTCAGGGTGCCCTTAAATACTAAATTTAGGGGCGTTACAGGTAGGGGAAGGGCGGGGACCAATAGGTCCCTGTCCTGTGGTGAGTACACCCCCCTATCCTACTTGTCTCCTGTGTGTGGGGGGTAGGAGCCTATCTGATTTGGCAGGGCTCCCCATCCTCAAGATGGCCGGAGCCCGGAGTTGTGCTTCACCTCGCCTCTCCCACCTGAGGATGGAGTTAGCACAGGCTGGGACACCCCCTTTCCGCACTTAGGGTTTCCCGACAGTCTTCCCGCCAGAGTGGGGGTCAGAACCGGTGGGGGCCAGTTGCTGAGTACAGCAAGTGGCCTGGAGAAGCTCACAAAGGCGGCTTCCCCCTGCCCATCCTGGGGGAGGAGACCTAGCGCCTCGCCCAGGATGTGCATTGTGCAGGCCCAGGAGAGCGGGCGGCTCTCCACCCAGGGGTCCTGTTTGTGTGGCAGCCTAGGCAGCCTCTCAGCCATGACGTGGATTCAGGGGGCATCTCTAAGATGCCCTCTGTAGTGCATTTTACATTAAATCCCATACTGGCATCAGTGTGGGTGTAATGTGCTGAGAAGTTTGATATCAAACTTGTCAGTCTTCAGTGTAGCCATTATGGAGCTGTGGAGTTCGTAATGACAAACTCCCAGTACCATGTACTTTTAATGGCATCACTGCACTTAGTGCCCAGGAATGGTCCTGGGTACTGTAGGGGCATAGGGCTCATGGACCTGTGCCCATACCACTGGCATAGGGCACCCAGCTAGAGAGGTGACTGATGTCTGCCAGGGCAGTGGGTTTGTGGGCACAGGGATGTGTGCCATGTCGTCTTTGTTTAGTACTGCACCAGGACACTCAGCCTTCAAAGGCTGTGTGTGTGTCAGGGTGCAGGACTGCTAAGGGTGGCACAATAAGTGCTGCAGCCCTTAGGGGTCTTCTCTTGTCACAATGCCCTGGGTACCTAGGGTACCATTTACCGGGGGCTGACCTGTGGCCAGAGATGTCAATTGGGTTTTAGTTTCAACACAGTTGTAGGCAAGGGACACAGGCCCTAGGCACCTGATTGGCAGGAGCCCAGGGGACACTCAGTTAAAGCACATCAGCAATTCAGCAACAAGTGGGGACATACCATGCAAGAAAGATGGCACTTTCTCACACCCATCGCCTTTGGTATGCAAACCTGGCTTCCCTCCGAAGTGAGGGGATGCCAACCCCACTAACCAGGGCTAATTTGCCCCCTGGAGAGGCAGACAGTTTAGCAGACAGAGGCATGTCCACCCTCCGGCTGTTTCCACCCCTAAAGTGGGCTACCTGATTTGAATACGAAAATTAGAAGTCTGCCATATTGGTGATTCCAGAATTAGGAACTCTGAGATCAGGTTATGCCCACTTCTACAAGAAGTGGTCATATAGGGGGGTGTAGTGACCCCAGGGGTAAGTAACCCTTTGGCTTCTACCATCACATCCTGCTGACTGGACAAAGTACCCGAAGAGCCCCAAACGCAAGAACAGAGGAGCAGCTACTGACTTGGTGCCATCCCTGCTGGCCTGCCTGCTGTCCTCAACCATTGCACCAAAGATGACTCATTCTGCAGCTGCTGTGCCTCAAAAAGCTTGGGTGCACTACCAGCCCTTCACCCAGGAACTCCAATGAATTAGTGGAGGTGTTCCCTTGCACCCTGCAAGCACTCCAAGAGACCTGCGAGGACTCTGAACCATGACACTGTAAACCACCACTGGACCCATGCCGCCTAGCCAGAGTCCAAGTGTGCCGACGGTGCCAGCCTGGTTCCCCAGACCCTACAGATATGAAGCCCACCTTTGGTTTGCCGACAATGGACTCTCCGCCTCCTGCAGCCTCTTTGTGTGCAGGCCCCTTTTACTGTGAGGGGCTTTGGTCATGAAAACCCAGCGCCTCAAGACACCTCTGCACCTGGCTGGCCTGTCCCGTGGAGAAGGGACCAAAGGTGTCCCCACATCCCTGAGCATCGTCAGACCTGAACTGCCCTGTTGCTTCAGTCTTACTGGACTCCCAGATCCAGCCTGCAGCCTCTTTGTGACCGGACCGATTCCCATGGACTTACATGGGGCACCCAACGCTGAAAAGCACCTCTGCACCCGGCCGACCCAGTGCTGCCAGTGATACGTTTTTACTGCCTTGGACCTTGCCCCATATGCTCTCTCATACGAACTCTCGAAGATTGGTTTCGTAAGTTGCTGTGAAGTATACGCCTTTCCTCCATAGCAATACTATTAACTCTTCAGAAATTGTACTAGGTGTCGCTTTTATTAAACTGTAAAAATTCATTACTCGAAACTTACTTGCCTGATTTTGATGCCTACATTTATATAACGATAAGTGTTATTTTTATAAATTGGTGTGGTTCTCCTTAAGTCGTGTGTATCCTTTAGTGAAAGTGTGCATGCAGCAGATTTCGAACACTCCGAAGCCTAAGACTGCTTAGCCACACTGCCCCCTAATAGAACACCTTGGAATTGCTAGAACAAGCACCTCTCCAGTTATGAGGAATACCTGGACTCTTTGCCCAGTGTACCTCTTTTAGGTATATTATAAAAAAAAGCCAGCTACCTACATAGGTGGTGCAGCGGTGGGATACACGACTTGACATTTTCTGTACCACTCGGTTAATAGGTAACTCCACTAAGGAACCCAAAATTGTATTTAGTTCAAAGCATTTTTTGTCAAGTTTTTCTAGAATCTTTAGTATAACCGATAGGTGCCCCAGTCCAAACTGTCCAGGCCTTATAAAAGTCTACTTAGAATTTGTTTTTAAATTCCTAAAAAGGTCCCAACTACTCAAATAACATGACTGAGGCAGCAGGTTCCTCCCAGGAGCTCAACCTGGTCGCCTACAGGAAACTTAAGTTGGTCCAACCTCAGGCCCTATGCCAAGCATGCAACCTCTAGGGGTTCTAAACCCAATAAAGCTCATCTTATATGGTTGCTTGCAGAAAACGATAGAACCATGGGCAGGAGAGAAGCGATAGAACCATGGCCAGGAAAGAAACCCCATATGAGACAGGGGAAAGGGATGTTTAAGTAGAGTATGATGATTCCCTCAACAACCCTAATGATATCAATACCACTGATAGTACCCCAGAAAAAAAGGAAAGTGAAGATGCAGATCTTCAAAAACTAGGTAGGAGACGAGCCTTAGAGGGCAAAAGCTTGACCATTGAAAAAGTAAGCGCTGAGATGGGCCTCTGCTCCACTTTCCCTTATTCTGTCTCTTTTCTTCAATCTATGTCCTACTCTTCTCTCTCCCACACAGTCTCTAATCTCCCTGTTATCGGTCATTCCAACCTTACTCTGACAAATCTATATCTTGACTATGCTTCTCTCTTATCTTGTTTGTCTCCTTGGCTCCGACCTCCTTGTATGCTGCCTCTTGGTCTACCTGTCCCCTTGAAGTTTTATCATCCTTTCTTTCTTTCCCTACTTTCCCTTTCCATATTTCATTCACCTTTCTTTCTTTTCCTCTTCCTTTCTTGTTTTCAATCTCACTTCCATGTCTCATCCTCTGAATACATGTTTCCTTTTCTCTCTACGCTCAAATCTCCCCTCTCCCTCATAATCCCAAATAGTCTTTCCTCTCTTCTCTCTATTTCTGTCCTTCCTACTTTTCTGCTTTCCTATCAGTACCTTTTCTCACTTTCGTATCCCCGTTCCCTTCCAAACCAGAACCGGTCTACAGAAAGTTGGCACGCTCAATGCCAGACGCAAAGCATTTTTCAATCATGCTTCAGTGGCCCCTTCTCTATGGCATCTTCATTGCCTTTTGATTTTGGACAGCAAAGCAATATTTGCTTAGCATTGGTCATTTGATAACCTTATATTAGCTTGCAGTAACAACACAAATCGTCCTCATAATATTGAAAAGTACCTGTTTAGAGATTCTGACCCAGATTTATTAACTCTTTGCGTGGAGTTTGCATCACAAAAGTGACTCAAACCCAGCAACTAGTGTTGTGGTTGGAGTTAGTTTCCAACGCAAATCATGATTTGTGTAGGAAAGTTGCCCACAGTAACGCAAAGTAGTTCTATGCACTAAATTGTGCTACTTTGCATCGGGGAGGCATACCATAGGTGGTACATGGGCATTCCCATGCAACCACCCATGGGTTTTGGAGGCAAATCCCTATCTAATATAATTTATAGAATTGAGCTAAGAAATTGTCACCCCAAAGCAGGCATAACAGTGGAGTAACTTTTAAAAGTCTCCATATTTTTCAAACTTTGCAAGTGTGATGCATTTTGCAGCACTCCTACAGTGAGAGATGTCTTAATGGATATTTTTTCTAATGGAAGGATCCCATTCCAGCACAAAACCTATGCTTACATGCTTTTTCTAAGGTCAGGTACTGGAATTATAAGATTTTGCGTCCGTGGCCTTTTCTGCAGGAGTATGAATATGCCACATTTACCACATAATCCATCATCTCATGTATAATTTGCAGATTTTAATCCTCGAAAATTGCTTGTAGCTTGAATGGATAAAAAGTTACTAAAACCGGGTCTTCCCTTATTGCTGTGAAGTGGAAGATTTTAGCAAAGGTTGACTGGGCCCCCTTTTGTTGCTTATTGTATTCGGTTATTAAATTGGTACTAATTAGGTGAATCATTTGTTCAGTTATTGTTAACATTTGTGAAATCCCAAAATAATTAAGTTAATACGGTCACAAAATGTGCAGAATTTTCGTATAACTTGCCTTTCCTTTCCACATAATTCAACCCTGCTGCATAATTTGGTCCTCTCCTAAATTATAATTCCAGTGCCCCGAACTATGGCAGAAGGCAAGGGTGGGCAAGCCAGCAAATGAACAGGGACCGCTAAGCCATGGGTCTGCACTGGCTCTTAAGAGCCCATACACAAGCCAAGCCTAGAAGATATATGGCATATCAATCATATTAGACTATAGTAGGTCTTAGGAAACACCTTATCTTGGTACATCAGATTATGTGCAAAGTATTTATTGAATGTTAACTGAGAATCGGTCCTGCTTCTCCTTCACCTCTAACCAAAAAAGTGCTATTGGTGAACTAAAAGGCAAGTCGGGGGTAATGTGAGGGCATCTTAGAGATGCCTCCTGAAAAACGACCAGCATCTGGGGGGTTCTCTGACTGGTAAACACCAGCCTGCCACCACAAGACATGTTTCTAGACCCCTGGTTTGGGAGACCTCCTTCCATGAGCCCAGAAACCAAGCCTTTCCTGTGCAGAGGTGTTCATGCCTCCCCCAGGTCAGGAAGAGCCATCTGTGACACGGGATCTTCAAAGGCTTTGCCGTCTTTGTAACGCGACTCCCACCCTCTCTTGCTACCAGGAGCAGGCCCCCTTCCTGTCTCCCCTCCTTTTTGGCATGAAGACTGGCCAGAAAAATGAGCATAGCCAAGAATGTGTGCCCAACTCTGTCAACTCCACTCCTCCAGTGGGGTAGGCGAGGTGAAGCCCTCTCTTCAGTGCCCAGCATCTTGCAGATGACAGGCACTCTCCAATCAGGATTAGCGATTGTAATCGCTCCCCCACGTAGGGTGAGTACACCAAGGGTGTAGTCACCCTAAGGTCAGTAGCCCATTGACTACTGACACGGAGACCCCTAAAACGCCCCCTAAATACTGTATTTAGGGGCAGCCCTGAACCAAGAAGGCAGATTCCCTTGACCTATGAAGGACGAAAGAAGATGCCCAGGAGAGGAGAGTGTAGAAAAGAGCTTACTTAGCCCCAGCCCAACCGGCCAGCCTGCAATTTCCAGAGATCCTATGCCAAAAGTTATCTTGTCTTGCAGCCAGCAACCTCTTAACCCTTGGTAGGACTGACTGCTTTCAACAAAGACCGGATCTCCTGTAAACAGCAGATCTGTTCAAAAGAGTCACCAAAGAAAGACTCAAAGACTTCTGAGGACAAAGAAACCCGAGGCCTGGAACCACCACTACACCCGACGCCTATGGCCCGAGTCCGAGTGGCCCTCCGGTCCCAGTGACGTCCCCCAGTGCTCCAGAGTCCAAATCCACCATGGGTTGCCCCTCCAGGACTCTCCCGACGTCACCTGCAGCCTCTGCACGGAGACCCCTTCCCCACCCCCCAACCTCTAGTGGCCTGGTAAGGTGAAATCAGACCCTAAAAGACACCCCTGCATCCTGCCTCCCTGCGCCCTGGAGAAGAGGATCAGAGGTGCACCTATGTCCCTGAGCCCTACAACTTGCCTGCCCAGCTGTTGGTTCCTTGTGGAAGACTTCTGGGACAGAGCCTGCAGCTAAAAAACAAAATCAGCAATCCCCATTGAAAACAGGGTACCCAATGCCAAAACAGCACCCTTTACCCAACCGCCCCTGTGCTGCTGCTGTGGGTGCACCTTGTGTTTTAACTTTGATCCTCCTTTGCCCCGAGCTTAAGTCCAGGAGATATGCTCCCACAACCTTGTGGCCTGCTCGTGAGCAGGCACCAACTGGAGGCCCCCTATCCCACAATGGAAAACATTGCACCTCAGCACTCTGCACCTGGCCGCCCTAATGCCGCTGAGGGTGCTTTGAAATTGCATCCTCGATCCTGAGCGAACCCTGGTCCTAACCTCAGAATACCAACTCCCAAACCTAAGCACTTACTGTTAAGTCGATAACATTTTCTCCCACAGGACTGCATTGACGGTTTTTAGGTGAAATTCTTTTAAGTGTGGAGTTGGTTTGTATGAAACCTTGAGGAAAACTGCATATATACAAAATGGATTTACTTACCTTTTGTCTAGGAATTGTCCCAGTGTGATACCTACGCATATCACACTGAGTAGGTAAAGTAACTTGAAACTTAATCTGAAAAGTAACTGAAAACTAATTCAAACTTTTATAGACAATGACTTACCTGTAAACAACTTGATTGTATTCAACTGCAATTAAACTGTATTATTCTTGCTAATTACAATTACACTTACCTGTACCAGGCCTTGCTTGGCTCTAGTAAGTAGAATACAACTAAATAATATTTTTATACAATCAAATTGGTCTGAGTTCAGTCTTTGAGTGTGTGACATCATTTCTTGCCCGAGTGTGTAGAATAAATGCGTAACACTCCCCTCTGATAAAGCTTTAATGCTCTCCCACACTACTACAAATAGAGAGTAAGATATCTACTTTTACCTCTGTCTACTGTTAGGGTCTCATTGGACTCTATGCACACTATACCTTACTTGGGTATAGTATATACTGAGTCGGCTTCCTACAAGCATGAAACCAGTCTGACGCAAATGGCATTGTGTCGCTAGGTAGTATATTTGAAAATCAAGTACGCTATAGCCATCCCTGCCATAAAGGAGGACAAGTGTGTCTAATGGAATCCGAGGCCTATGACCAGCCCAAATAAGGCGTGGCAACAGAGCTCGGAGGATGAAGACGGAGGTATTGGTCAGGCGTATAGGTATGTTCAAAAATACATATAGAAAGCGGGGCAGAATCACCATTTTAACAATGGCTATACGACTCACCATTGAAAGGGAGAGACACAACCCCCGCTCATTCTGGACTGTGAGTTTTTCAATGGCAGGGCCATAATTCAGACGGATTATTTCCTCCTTGTCTTTGTGTAGCATGATGTCTAAGTATTTGGTGGAGTCCCTGTACCACTTAAGTGGGTATTCATATGAGAGATGTGAAGTAGCATCTGTGAGGGGGGGGAAAAGCTTGGATTTCACTAAGTTTACATTAAGTCCTGAAAACCCCCCAAATCTGATGATCTCACGAATAACAGAAGCAAGATTTTCTACGGGCTGGCAGATAAACTGTAAAATATCATCTGCATACATGAATTTTAGCAGATAGCCTGGGCGAAAGCAGAGACCGCGATGCATATGTTTTTTCCTGAAGATGGCAAACCGGCTGTTCCATGGCAATTATAAAAAGTAACCGAGACAGAGGGCATCCTTGTCGTATCCCCCTGGCCACTGCAAACAGCCCAGTAAGTCATCCATTTACCCAAAGCCGTGCCACTGGTTGGGTGTAGAGAAGCATAATCAGAACAGAGAAGCCCCTAGAAAGCCCAAGTTGCTGCAGTGTCACCTGGATAAAGGGCCATTATAGAGAGTCAAAGGCCTTCTCTGCATCAAACAGAGCAATGGCCACCGGTATCTCTGCGGAGACCTTTTTGAGTACCGCAAACACAGTGCGAAGGATTTGGATCTATGTGGGACAGGCCTTCTCTGCATCAAACAGAGCAATGGCCACCGGTATCTCTGCGGAGACCTTTTTGAGTACCGCAAACACAGTGCGAATGATTTGGATCTATGTGGGACGTACTCCATCTAGATCGGCGATATCTGATCAATCAACAGCGGCAATCGGGAGACAATCACTTTGGCCAGGTTTTTTATTAACAATGTTGACTAATGGGGTGTGTATGAGGTGCAAAGCTGAGGACCTTTGCAGGGCTTCATCAATAGTGCGATAACTGCTTCTCTTAGTGAGGGTGGTAGGCTGCCCTCCTTGAGGACTTTAACGTACATATCCAAAAGGTGTGGGTCAAGGATACATTTGTACGCCTTAAAGAAAACACCTGAGGGGCCATCAATGTCTGGGGCCTTTAAGTGTCTGAATTAATCAGTGGCTCGCATACTTTTCCTTCGCGGAGATGGGTTCACTCAGGAATTGACGCTGCACATCTGTGATCCACACCATTGCAACTCTACCAGATATGTCACTCGCGCGTCCGCTCCCCCTTAATTCTGGTGGAGGATAACTGCTCTGAATATTGGAGGAGTGCGTAGATTATGCTAGTTATCATTGACCCCCCCCCCCTTGTGTGCCTGCTCACTCGATGGCTGAGTTATGGTGGGAAATGCGTGTTCTTCACGGTGAGTTTGGCAGTATCATTGTCCCCTTTCAAACAGTTGTCATTAGATGAATGAAATAACAATCCGCATTCTACCAGTCCCCCCCCCCCCCCCCCAAAAAAAAAAAACTAGGCACCAAACTACCCAGTGAATCCCATATAAACCCAGAAAACAAAAATCCAAAAATGTTTCGGTGAGGTATACACCGTAGGGGGTGGGCAACGCTACGGCAAATGGAGACCATATGATGTAGGATCCCAGGTGTGTGACAAAATATGGTTACAGGCAATTATGGAATTATCCCATCTAGAACATTGAAAGTAAAATGAGTATGAGGCACTGCCATGAGACGTACGGTCCATGCACAGCACCATGGAGTTGCTGGAGGTGTACCGATAAGCCAGGATAGAACAGGTCTATGCTCTGCAAGGTGTGCTAATCTGCCGGCGTACTGTTTGGAGTGGCTTGAGGTGATTAAACTTTGCTTCTCCTACAGAATGTTATCGCCTTCGCCAGTGAGTCGAAGAATCTAGCCTTTCTGTCTACATCCACCCTTAACCTGACAGAGTACAGCAAGCCGTACTTAAGTCCTTTCTTCCGGAACAGAGCTTTAATCTCCTGAAACTTGCGACAGGCCTCCTGCCCCGCAAACTTGATGATATCATAAAAAGAGACATCAGTCCCCTGATACTACAACAACCTTGTTTGCGAGCCAGCTGGAGTGTCAAGTCCCTGTCTCTAAAAATTATCAAGCGTGCAAATGGGTCGAGGGGGGATCCTGGACGGCTTCCGGGGCCCCAGTGTTCTATGGTCTCTTTCCACCACAAATGTGTTGGTAAAGCTTTTCCGGTCTGATGTGTCTTCGAGAAGCCGCTTTTCAAACTGGTCTGGGTGTCCCATGTCTGTGGACTCAACAATTCACATGATGCAAATGTTATTCCTGCGCGACCTTGCTTTGAGATCAGCATTCTGAACACTGACTACCTTGAGGAACCGTTCTGTTTTTTCTAGACGTTTTAAAGGGATGCAGCTCTTGTGAGAAAGTGCCCTCTTTCTGCATGGTATGCCCCCACTTTTTGCTGAATTGCTGATGTTCTTTGACTAAGTGCACCCTGGGCTCTTGCTAATCAGGTACCCTGGGCCTATGCTCCTTCCCTAAAATTGCATTGAAGCCTAAACCCAATTGGCATCTCTGCCCACATGTCAGCCTCTAGTAAATGGTACCACAGGTACCCAGGGCACTGTGACCAGAGAAGGCCTCTAAGGGCTGCAGCACTTATTGTGCCACCGTTAGAGGCCCTGTACCCCGACACTCGCACACTGCCTTTGCAGCCTGCGTGTCCTTGTGTGCCATGCCCACAAACCACCGCTCTCGCATAGATCAGTCACCCCTCTAGCTGGGTGCCCTATGCCAGTGGTGAGGGTACCCCTACATATACCTACTAATAACCAAAACGTATTCACTTACCTGTTTGCAGGAAATGTCTCAGTGCTGAATCGAGGTATCCAGCACTGAGTTAAAGTAACGTAAAAAGTAACTTACCTGTAATTCACAGAAAAGGCCTATTCATTTCAATGTACTGTTTTTGCTAAGTGTTGCAACCTACTGCATCCCCTGTAAATCAAACAAAGTACAATTTCTTTGGCATTTTCAAACTGTTCTATATTCAGCAACTTATTACTGAAAAGTATTTAATGCTTACCTGTGCCAGGCTTGCTTGGTTCTAAAAATAAACAGTATTTTTTATAACACAACAATTTGCCTAGCGTTAGTTTCCTGAGTGTGTGAATTCATTTGCTGACTGAGTGTGTACATCAAATGCTTAACACTGATACTGCCTTACTGCTCAACCACTCTACCACAAATAGAGAGTAAGGTTCTATCTAACTTTAACCTCTGCCTACCTCTTGGGTCACCTGGACTATACAGACTATACCTCATTTTTGTGTAATATATATAGAGCGAGTTTTCTACAGCTCTGTCCTCCAGACCTGAAATTCGTTCTTCTGCACCGTCGAGACGGGTGCCATTGCGGTCAGTCCTCTCCCCATATGATCCAGGCGGCATGTCAGCATGTCAAATCATGCATCAATGGCGTGAAATCCAGTTTGCAGCTCCACCATGATGGCGCTTTCCCTAGTTAATTTATTTGCGGTGCTAGGATTAGCCCCCCTGTTCTCGGTGTGCAACATTTAGTCTGGCCTCCCAAATTGTCTGCCGCATTCAAAGTAGAGTTTCGCTGTTTATGGTCCCCTCTCCCATGGTAACTACTGGAGGCAGGAGGTGCCTATAGATATGTGAGGCAACCAGATCAGCGACGGGTGAAAGCTTGGAGTACTGTTCACAAAGGCCACACTGCTTCCCAGAGATACTGTCATGTGGCACAGAACACTGAGGATGGGAGTCGGGTCACCTTCAATGCGGCAACAGAGCAGCCACTCTCATCCCCAACAAACAGTGATATGACTGGCGCCTTGCAGGTTCAATCATGGATCTTCTGCCCACAGCTCTCACCACTACGCCAGCACAGCCAAGCGTAGCCAATGAGAGTCCAACCCAGGGATCGGAAGCCTGGATGTCGATTGGTAGAGCTGCTCCTGATCTGGAAGGCGAGTTTGGGGTTTGGCAGAAAGAATGCAGAGGGTCACAGAAAGCCAGAACTATGTTGGGTGGGGCAAGGGGTACAGCAGCGCTGACAGTGTGGCAATGGAAACCTAGCCACTAAAGGAGTGGAGGTCCGGGGGAACCGCATACCGACAACAGGAACCGCTCAACCAGCACACTGCCGCGACCCAATCACAACCGCCGTGTCAACAGGATATGCGAACCTTCGCAGCGTCAATATGCTTCATGTGAAGCAAACAGCCTCCTCGCCTCTTACCGGTGTGTATTGAGATCGTTCAGGGAAGGCAGGTGTATCAATGCCTCAGGGGGGGCGACCGCCCGACCAGTGCATTAACACAGCTCCGCTGCCGCCATTGGCCACCCGAGCACTTAGCCCGTGCCTGGTATCCATGTTGGGCTTCGGCCAGTGCCCCTTTCCAGCAGTATATGCACGGAACGCACAACCGGTAAAGGGCATTCGTCGTTGATGGGGAGCGACTGGCTCAGTAGCTTAATCTTCAGGCTCACGTGCGACCCCTGTTGCTGTAGGTTCTCCGAGGGCGGGATAGGCCAATCCCGCTCACTCATGGTTGTGCAAGCTCCAGTAGTCTCATCCCGGCACAGTAAGCGGAATACTGCGCTGCTCTATATGGGTGTTTGATGCCGAAGGATCGATGGGGTGAGATTACATTTTGGGCCTTTATACCAAAAGTTGAGGCCTGTCTGAGTTTCACTGCCGGGCGCCCATTTTTGTCGCCGGTGCAACCATGCCCCCATAAATGTAGAAGTTGACAGACTGGTTTTCATAACTCCTTTGCTGTTGACTGCACCCCCTTTCTGTTGACACGCCTTGGCCCAATTTGTGTTCTTGGCATACATTTTCTCTAATTCCAACACTGAATGTGTCACTTCAATTAGGTTTTTGTAGTGTTGTCATGGTGAAATCGCAAAAAAGTGCAAGATTCAAGATCAGCACCTACAGGATAAGTCAGTCATTCCCCTAGTTCCAACAGCGCCATATGTAAGCAATGTGACTTGCAAAGGGTCTTGGTCTTATTTGTGCGTCTGCCCATCTTTCTATATTCATACATGTATATGTGAATGTAGCAATGTAGCAGAAGAGGCACCTGGAATAAGAAGTGGGCGTGCCAGGAAATAGTGAGCACATTCAAGTTGGCTCTGCCTCTTAATAGCCCGTGCACGTGACTTGAACATATTTGGAATGTAAATCAATCAGCAAACATCATTCCGGAATACAGAAAGCTTGCCTTCAAAATTCAAGGGATTTTTTTTTAACATGCAGAAGCTTTTACCCTTATTACATCAGATTATTTGAAAAGTATTTAGTGAGTGTATTTAAACAACTGAAAAAGTAAATTCCTACATGACTTGAGCAGCTACTCCTACTGTAGTAGAAATGCAGTCCACAACAATAAATAAATGTTATGGATGATTCCTACTTTGTGCTTGGCCCCAAATGCTGCTGTTGCTACTGAATAGTATTTTAAAATAAAATGCAAACTTGGTCCAAGAGCATTGGAGCAATTTAAATGAGCATCTGTTAAGTTTCTGATGGACGGCCTGTGTTTAGTCTTCTGGTAGCACTCAAATTACAGTGCCTCTCCTAGAAACATCAGATTGAATACAGACTCGCCAGACCTCGAATCCAGATGCAGAAGCCTGGAGTAAGGACACAGTCACAGCCTAGAAGTTGCTTAATTACTAAATGTAAATCTGTGGCTATTATGAAGGCATTTCAGATGTTTTTCTGGGGACCGAACACAAAATACGAAATTTATACTGCCTGCGTTTCGAACCCACCTTCCTGGCTCCATAGTCTGCTGCTCGAACCATAACGCTAAACGCTCCCTGCAAATCCAGGCAGGCCCTCAGAACTACCAGAGCAAGCGACCGGTGTAAAAGCGGCGTGCTGTCGGATGTTCCAAATGGAATGTGCCTGTAGCAGTACACCTGCTCTTCTGACCGGCCTTGAAAAATTGCCACAACCACAACTCGCTCTTTGCCAACAAAGTGACTGTTGACTGATTTTTGGGCCTCTCCTGTTAAATGTAAGTATTTGGATGGGGAATTGTCTCTTGTTGACATGAGCACTTTGGAACATTGTGTGCGCACTTGAGAAGGGAAATGTGCATGTTAGAAGGAAGTTTGCATGGCACACAGCCCTTTGTGCCATGCCTGCAGACACTGCATGCAGTATAGGTAAGTCACCCCTACATCTGGCCTTAGTCTTTAAGGCAGGGTACACTATACTACATGTGTGGATATATCTGCTGAGCCGATATGCCTCTGTGCTGGCCAGTTAAATAACTACCAGTACAAGTAAACCGGGAGCCATTTTAAGTACATGCGCTGGATGCTGGTCAAAAACGAGTTCCCCTGCTACTTGATGGCGTCACTGAAACCAAAGATTTTGGTAGCATACATCTTCTATTAATAAACCAACACTGATTCCAGTGATGGATTTAGTAATATGTGCACCCATAGGGCACGTTAGAGGTGCCACCGAAAACCTACGAGCTACTAGTTTGCTGGCTGACTGGTACTGACCAGCCTGCCACCAAAGGCGGGTGTCTGATCCCCGTCTGACACCCCCAGGGGTGAGAGCCCATGCTCACAGGAGGTCAGAAACAAATCCTTCTCTGCAGACTGTGTTCTACACCCCCCACCCCCACAAGATGACCCATAATTTAGTATTCCAAGGCGGGTAGCTTCAAAGAGCCCACCACCTTGGTAGCAAATCTGATTTATCTCAGAGATGAGGGGATGCCAGCGCCCCCAGACCAGGGTCTGTTTGGCGCCTGGACAAGCGGGAAAATTCGTAGTCAGAGAGGCGTGTCCGCTCTCAGGCTAGTTCCACCCCTATGGTGGGTTATCTGATGTGGATAAAGAAATTAGAAGTCTGCCATGTTGTTACTTATTTATTCAAAGTTTTATATAGCGCGAACAAGATCTTTGCAGATATCAGAGCGCTTCACAGAAACAGGGGGGGAAGAGGGCAACAGGAGGGTGGCTAGGCATATTCTTGGGTACAGTATAGTAATCAATAGCAAAATCGGATAGCAGTCATGTGCTGATAAGATACCACTAAACATTCCGATAGACAATAGTATAAGACGGTGCAGAGTCTTTGATCTAGCTACAATAGAGATCATGAGATCACAGTAGACATTCAAATAGACAATAATATAAGACGGTGCAGAGCCTTTGATCCAGCTAAAATAGAGATCAGGAGAGCTTAGGCTATAAGGATGTCTTATATCACTTACTTAGAGTTACAGAGAACAAGGGGTGGGGACATCAAGGGGGTGATTCAACAAACTACTGTGCACAGTGTAGTAATAGGTAGTAAGTGAGTAGCATAATAGGATCACAATCATGTGAGAATATGAAATCATTAAACAATCAAGTTACCAATGATACAAAAGCGGTGCAAAGTCTCTAATCAACAACAATAAAGTTCAGGTGAACTTGGCCATAAGGATGGCTTTCACCTCTTTCTTGAAGAATGCAGTGGAGGAGATAAGCCTTGTTTCAGGAGGGAGTGAATTCCAGATCCTGGGTGCCATTCCTGAGAAGGAGCGTTTGTAAGTTTTTTCCTTCCGGAATCTGCGAGGTTTCAGGAGTAGGCTTTTTGTACTTCTATTGGATCTCGAACCACCTGATATAGTCAACTTTTGAGTGAGGTAGTTGGGTGCCATGTGGTGTATGGCCGAGTGTGTCATAACGGCAATTTTCAGCTGTATTCTGGCTTCAAAGGGCAACCATTTCAGGGATTTCAAGTCAGGGGATATATGAGTGTTTTCTTGAGCCAGTAATGAGTCTCGCGGCAGCATTCAAGGAGGCTCTTAAGGGTGCGGTTGTTGATAGAGGGAGTCCGCTGAGGGCCACAATTCCATAGTCTATGCGGGGGATGACTAGGGCTTGTACAGCAGTTTGGAAGTCTTTGACTGGGAGGAAGGGTTTAAGTTTCCTCAATGTGTTGATTTGGAAATTAGCTCCTTTCGTTGCTTTGCTAATGTGCTGTTGCATGTTGAGCTTTGCGTCAAGTGTGATACCTAAGGATTTCTCAGAGTCCACGATGGTGGGTCGGACATTGAGTGCTGTTAGGTGATTGAGCCAGATTTGGGTGGTGGTAATTTTCGCAGGGGTGATATCAGAAGGAACTCAGTTTTCAGAGCATTTAGTTTGAGGCGATTGTCGGCCAACCACGATTGGGTATTTCGAAGTGTGTAGTTCAGAAGTTTGATATCTTCCGGGGATTGTACCTTTAGGTAAAGTTGAGTGTCATCGGCATACATATGGAAGTGTACATTGGATGCTTGGAGCAAGGTGGCGAGAGGTTCCATGACGAGGTTGAACAGTGTGGGTGAAAGGGAGGATCCTTGTGGGACGCCTAAATCTACTGGCACAGGTGAGGACAGCACATTGTTGATCTTCTGACATTGGTTATGTAGGAAGGAAGTGAACCATTTGAGAACAGTCCCGGATAAACCCATTCTAGTGTTTAGCAGCTCCAATAGGTTCTCATGTTTGACCGTGTCAAATGCTGAGGAGAGGTCCAGGAGGATGAGGAGGCAGGAATCATTGCGATCAAGGATTTGGAGGGCGTCCTCAATTATGTGTGTCATGGCCGTTTCCGTGCTATGTTTCGCTCGGAAGCCTGATTGATGAGGGTTGAGGAGGTCAAACTGGTCAATGTGTTTAGTTAGTTGGAGTTGCACACATTTTTCTAACAGTTTGGCCAAGGTGGGAATATTGGTGATAGGGCGCTAATTGTTTAGGTCCGACGGGTCAGCTGTAGGTTTCTTGAGTATGGGCGTGACTTGCCCCACCTTGAGGGAGTCAGGGATGAGACCTTGTTGAAGGGAGCTGTTAATGATTTTAGTCCAGAGTGGGAGGAGCACGGGGTGAAGTCTTTTACAGCATTAGCAGGTAGGGGGTCTGTGAGGTGATTAGATGGCTTTAAGGTGCCGAGCAGTTTATGTATTGCTTCTTCAGAGTAGGTGTCGAAGGACGTCCAAGATGCGTTATTTTTAGGTTGGGTGTTAGACATTCTGATGTGGCTAGGGTGACCGCTTAAATCATTGAGGAGGTCACATCTTATGTTGTCGGTCTTTAGCTTAAAGAAAGCGGAAAAGTCTTCACAGTGTGGGATGTAGTTTGTTGTGTTGTTTGATAGTAAGGGTTGCGTCTTGGTTTGAGTTTTGACTAGTTCGAACAGTTTTCTTGGTCGGTTTTTTGCTTGGTCCAGCTGGAGGCTGAAGAAGTGAGATTTCGCACGCTTGATTTTCCTAAAGTAGGCATTTCTCTTGTTTTTAAGCGTTTTGCGATGCAGTGATGAGGGTTCAGATCTCCATGTGCGCTCTGCCATTCGCATAGCACGTCTGTCTTCATTGAGTCTGCCGTCATACCAAGGGTTCGAGTTCTTGGTGGAGACTCTTTAGTTGCAGTGGGGCGGCTTCATTTTTTTTGCAGAGTTTTATATAGCGCGAACTAGACCCAAACTGAATCGGGTATCAGAGCGCTTTACATAGCACCAGTTACGTTACATGAGGACACGCATTCATTTTAGGCACGGGGAGATTAAGTGATTTGCCCAGAATCACAGGAGGTTTTTGGCGTCGTTACCGAGACTCGAACCCAGATCCCCAGGTCCGAGGTCGAGCGCCCTAGCCGTTAGGCCAACCCCTCTCCTCTCCTTCATTGATTATTGAGTTCATAGTCGAGGTAGAGGTCAGTCAGTGATTGAACATCAGAGGCGCCAGAAGGGGGAAGGAGGAGACTGGATAAGTGGGGAGGCAGGGAGTTGGGGTTAAGATTCTTCATGTCCCTTTTCCAGATCTTGGATTTGGTGGGTTGAGCCGGGGTAGGTTTGACTTTTTCATTGATGAAGAAGGTGATAATGTGGTGGTCTGACCAGTCACAAGGTTGGATTGCCCCCAGTTGGGTAGAGTCCTCGTTGGCGATGATGAGATCAAGTATGGAGCCTTTGTCGTGTGTTGGGCTGTCGCATATTTGGGTGAGGTTAAGCGCATTAAGGAAAGTTTTGAGACTATTCACCACTGCGTCTTTCTGATCGTTCCAGTGGAGATTGAAGTCACCCAGGTAGATTTGAGTGATCCGCCGGCCAGCGCTGGATGTGATCGTGTCCATGAGTTGTTGGGTGAAGGTGAGGTTGTCCCCAGGCGGGTGATAGATGAGATGTAAAGCACATACTGGTTTGCCCTCGCTGGAGATATCGAGACAAAAGAGTTCACAGGATGTGAGGGAGGGGGAAGTGACTTTAGTAACGGAGAGGTTGCTCCTGAAAATGCATGCGATTCCCCCGCCCGTCTTGCCGGTCCTGTCGAGTCTAATGATGTGGTAATTGGGGGGAACTAGTATGTCCATAATAGGTGTAGAAGCTTCAGTTAGCCACGTTTCAGTCAAAATGGTTAGGTCAAGATCCATTGATGTGACGAGATCTGCAATGTCGGCGGAGTGCCTCTGGGCCGATCTGCAGTTGAGTAGGATGCATTTGAGACTGGGGGTGAGAAGGGTGGTCGACTGTTCTAGAGAGAGGGGGATTTTTCTGAGATTGTTGGGGACGGAGCTTCTGTTACTTAAAGTTGGGTGCCTAATGGGATTTGTGAGAATTGTGGGTATGGGAAGTTGTGTGGACGTTGTGTGTTTTACCGGACCTGGGCCAAAAGAGCGGAGGAGGGTGCCTAAGTCGTGGTCCGACAGGGAGTTAGGGGCGCGACGGGGGCGGTAGGTGTTGTTGCGAGCGGGGATAGTGGGCCAACGCGGAGAGAGTTGAATGCGAGGGCCTGTGGGGAAGGTGTGGCGTTTGTTGGATACGGAAGTGGTGGTTGTAGGTCGGGGTTGTCTGGGGTGTGTGTGGAGAAGTTCTTTGATGGTGTGGAGCTCGTCTTTGACTTGTAGGAGGGTGGTTAAAATCAAGTCCAGAGATGGATTGGGGTTAGCGTTGGTGATGAGGGCCGTGGGCGAGTCGTTGATTAGGGAGCTGAAAAGCGAGCTGGCGACGGGGGGGTTGGATATGCTAGCGTTAGTGGAGGGTTCTGCAGTAATAGTGAGTGGGGTGGCATTCGATGGAGGAGAGAATTTGTGGGCGAGGGGTGTGGGTGAGGTCGCGGTAGGATGGGACGTAAGGGTGGGGACATCGATGAGAGGCGACGCCGGTGAGTTGAGGGATGACTGGAGACTGCATACAGTAGGGGTGGCAAGAAGGTAGTGGGGGCTGAGTATGGGGGGGGAGAGAGGAGGGGGTGGTAAGGTACGGGAGGTGGTGTGCTCTGAGGGTCTAGTTGGGAGGGTGGGGAAGTGGGGAGAGAGAGTGGGGGGGAGATGGGGTGGGAGAAAGATCTGCCGCGGGGGGGGGGGGGGGGGAGATATGCTCCGGGCGGTTGTGGGTTCAGCGAGAGTCGTAGTAGGTGTGAGGTGGGGGGAAGGGGGGGTGGGGGTATGTGGGATGTATAAAGGGGAGTGATCTTCGTCAGTGAGTGATGGGTGTGGAGGGGTTACGTCAGGTATGTGACTAACTATAGCACTGGGTGGATGGGAGAGGTGTGTGTCAGTCCGCTGTTGAGATGGGCAAGGAGGGTTATATTGAGGAATGGAGTTGGGGGGTGATGTGCAGCTTGATGTGTAGCTTGATGTGTGCGGAGTGGAGGATCGTCGTTTGGCGATGTGTTCTAGGATGGTAGGGAATAGGTTGTCGAGTCGGTCGAGGTTCCTATCAGTGGCTTGGAATAGAATGGTCCCGTTGTTGTAGATGGTGATGATGGCTCTGCCAGGGAAAACTTGGGATGGTGTGACAGAAAGCGTTAGGCCATGAGCAGATTTACTGGTGGTGGATATAGTGAGAATGGAGAGGAGCGCTTTCCTCCATTGTGCTCTACGCAAAGTGTAGAAGATGATATCGGTGCTCGTGGCTCCATTGATCAGTGAAAAGTAGGTGTCCACACACGATGTTTCAGGGTGTGCCTTCAGGAAGTTGTGTTTGTAGCGTTTGGCGTTTTTTTTGGAGAGCCCGGGTGGGTAGTTGATTTTGTATGTGTGCTCTCCCGCGCGTAACATGGTGGAAGAGGCGTAGGTAGAAGAGAGGGGGAGTACGTGGGTAAGTTTGTAAGTTTGTGAGGTTGCAGGGCTGTAAGCCTAAGTAGTCTTAAGTATGGGCAGTGGGTGAGGATGACTAGTCTAAGATGGCCGCCCCAGTGGAGGACTAGTCAAAGATGGCCACCAGGATAGCATATAGGGAGACAGGGGTAGTAGTCCTTTCTCTGTTGTTAATGTGCCTTAGAGAGACAGTTTCTCTTTCTGCTCTGGGGCAGGTCGAGCCAGTCCATCATCTGTGTTGTTTGATGGGGAGGAGAGATATTAGAGACTGTGCTGCTCGGAGGCGTAGAGGGAGACTTATCTCTGTTTTGGTGACCTGTGACCACGTTGGTATGTAGCCTCATGGTCATCTGGTGGTCAGTGGAGGCGATTTATGGCTTTGGTATATGGCCCCCGACATTTTAGGAATGGAGAGTGAGAAGAGTGAAAGGACCGCCAAGCTGCGAGGGTAGTTTGCGAGCAGATAACTATGTGTGATTCAGGGCAGGGAAAGCAGAGCTGGCATGTTCAAGTTAAACAATTAAAAAGTATGCGTGCAATACCTTCAGGACTGTCAGGCTGTACTGAGGCTGTTCAGTTCAGAACGTAAAACGATAAGCAGAATTTGTGCTGAGGCAACCCGATCACGCAGGCAGGGCACACCGTCGCTCTGTAATGCCCGGCTCGCCAAAGTAGAAGCGGGCAGCTGGGGGGCAGTCTCAATTCACACTGATCCTTGGAGGGGGGGGGGGGCAGTTTGGGTCGTCCTCGATGCCTGCGCTGTGTAAATCCGCGCTCGTTCTCCTTTACTTTGTTCAGCTCCAGCCCGTCCTCTCCGACGATGTTATCGGGGGGGGGGGGGGGGGGGAGACGCCGGACGCCGAGCCACCTCGTCAGCAGGACGCCAGTGTTCCCCCTTGTCCCACTAGTGACAGGTCCCAATCGCTGAGCCCAGTCCGGGTCCGCTGGCTGGACGGGGGCGTACAGGCGATGCGTGCAGGCGGGCAGGACACCTCCGCCGACCCCCGCCGCGTCCAGACTGGGGTCCGCAGGCAGGATGGGGGGAGGTCAAGGCGGTGATCGAAGGCAGGTAGGATACCCCCGCAACGGGCACCAGTCTTCCGTCCTGAGCCTCTCGTTCTGGTCCACATGCAGGGAGTCCAGCGTTAGTGACGGCGACCCCGGGCGGGTCCGCCGCCTTCAGTGCGCCGCAACCGCCCTGGTCGCAGGCAACCACAGCGTGCACCAGTCAACCACAGCGGGCTCCGGGCAGCAAGCATCCGTGCTGTGCCCCGCCGCTGGTCAAGGACAGTCCAGGGTCCGCAGAAGAGGATGTGGGTGTCTTCTGTCGCCTGCAGCCTCTTTGTGCAGGCTGCCTCTACTTTAAGTGTCTCCTGTCATGAAAACCAGACGCCTCAAGACCAATCTTCACCCGGAGGCCTTGGCCTGAGAAGAGCACCAAAGGTGTCCTTATGTCCCCGTGCATTGAGAGGCCTGAACCCCCTTGTTGGTTCAACCAGTCTGTACTTTCAGTCCAAGCCTGCAGCCTCTTTGTAACCGGACCGGTCCCCATTGACTTACACAGTACACCCTACGCTGAAAAGCACCTCTGCACACGGCTGACCCAGTGCTGCCCGAGGTGACCTGTTGGTGCTGCCTTGGACCGTTCCCCAAACCCACCTTAAGTCCAGAAAATTGGTCCTGTAATTCTCTGTGAAGTACATTTAGGCGGTATGTCTTTTCTCCATAAGATAACATTACAGCTTGAGAAATCTCTTTTTAAACACTATAAAAATTCAAACTAGAAGCGTACTTATCTGATTTTGATTTTCTTGGTGCCTAAACTTATATAAAGGAACCTGTTATGTTTATAAATTGGTGTTGATCTCCTAATTGAGTCGTGTGTATCTTATATCGATTGTGTGCATGCAGCATATGTCTGTCCCTTCTCTGTGATAAGCCTATGGCTGCTAGACTACACCATCCCCTAATAGAGCACTTTGGGATTGCTAGAGCAAGCCCCTTATGAGAGATACCTGGACTCTTTGTACAGTATACCTCTTTTTGGTATACTATATAAAGAGCCAGCTTTCTACTCCCTCGTCGACTGATCGGTCTTTGCGGAGTTGGAGTCTGGATTGGACTACAAACATGCCTTGGTTGCTGCAGGGGTTCCGTTACTCCAGGTATTGTTGTAGGGCTGCTGCCGGGGAACCTGGTGGGAAAACAGATCGGACCCTCTGGAGAACAGTGACCACCTCCTGGGTGTCTGCTGTCGGTGGACCCAGTGGTCAGAAGAACGGAGAACTGGAAGATGTGGTTGGTACCTGTATGTTGCTGGGAAGTGGCTCCTCCTCTTCAAGGGAGATGCTGGTTAGGTGGTGAAGTTCTGGCAGCCCTCCGAGGCTTTTGGAGGATGCATAGCTGCTGGACGAGTAGGGTTGTCGCAGTTGTCAGGAGAGGAGCAGGCAGGGTTGGGCACGAAAGTCCAAAGGTAGTCCACAGTTCTCGGCCACTACACCCCCTATATGAGCACTTCCTATGGGCATAAATTTGTCTCAGAGTTCCTAATTCCAACAAAATCAAGATGGTGTAGCACAAGAGGCAGCCCACCTTAGGGGTTTGACTAGCTCGGTGGTGCAAGCTTGTCTAGTTTGGTTGGTTGTTTCCTGCACGGCCTATTGTTGTTTTCCCTAAGTTAGCCTAGTTGTGTATGTTGTAGGCTGCATTTTATTCTTTGACACAGAACCTGCATACGTTTTTGTGTTCTGTTCTTTTCGTGGGATTTAGTCTAAACACCATAGACCAGGTCAAACAACCATGTCCCTTCCTTGTTGTTCTCTAGTACTGGCACCTAGACATAACACAAGAATGCAGCTGCTTTGTGTGAGCAAACATATCTTATAACTGAGGACAGGAGTTCTAAAATCCCACACATTGAGCGAAGGTCCCGAGGCAAGACTACTGGGTCAGCTGAGATTTAGAATGTCATATGTGTAAGGTAAGGGGTTTAACACTAATCACAGCGATACTTGCTATATAATCATTTAGCTTCAATAGGGGGGAGCCCTTAGGCTAATCTGTTTTATAACGCAACAGGATTTTTTATGGTATATGGTTTAAACATGCTAACAATATTTTTGGTATGCATTTGTTTTCTAATTGTGGTGCAAATACTGCATTTTAGAGCATAATAGTTTAAATATTTTAAACCTCCTTTGTGTATCTTGTGTATCTTATTGTGGGCAGGTTCGGGTGAGAGAGCGAAAAGGTGTGTCCTGTTACCATGATCCTTGAGAGGGTCAAGAGTGTTGTGTTCTGGGGTGCCAATTCACTAGTTTCTCTGTAAATGTTGGGAGGGCAAGTGAGCCACTATAGCTAGTTAGACTGTGGCCCATAGATACTCTGTGGTATGCCGACTTGGTCCCTAGATGTTTATGTCCGAGGCATAGTTCTGTTTGTGAGGAGAATCCCTGCAGCAACATCTATTTGCATAGCTAATTCCCTGCCTGTCCTGGTGTCAAATGGGCCTCAGAAGGTGGCATCTCCCAGGTCTGGGGGAGGCCAGAGTGACATATCATAGGCATTCGGGGCTTTGAAGCTCCTGGCCTTCATATGCTAAATCACTAGTGATCCTCCTGGTGGAGGTGTGAACACCTTCCTCCGGAGCAGGCATTGTTTCTGGCCTCCGAGAGCATGGGGTCTCACCTTCAGGGGGGCAGAAACTTGTCTGTGGTGTCAGGCTGGATGATACCAGTCAGCCAGCACACTAAGAGGCTGGTAAGGTTTCAGTGGGCCCCTCTAGGGTGCTCTCTGGTAGCAAGTCTTAGTAAATCTACAACTGGCAACAGAATGGGTTTATTGAGACAAGGTGTTTGATACCAATCACCATAGGTTTCAGTAAAGCCATCATGTAGCTGGGTAACCCATAATGACCAGTGTATATATATACTTAAGATAGTTTCCCTGTTCACTTGCAGTATTTAGTAATTCAACTACACAGTAGAGAGACATGTCTACTCATGCAGATATGTCCTCATATATAATATAAAGCACCCTGACTTAGGGTTATTAAGCTTGCTTTATGGGGGGGCTTACATTTATTGCATGTAGTGTATGTGGGTATGACACACCAGGTGTGTGCCCTGTCATGTTTTCACTCTTGTTTGCACCATTTCATGCAGCCTGCAGTGGCAGTCTACATGAGTTTGGTGGTGGGTCCCTTAGATTGGCACATGCTTCAGCCCTTTAAGGACCCTCGTTAGTACCAACACCCTAGTTACCAGGGGTACCATTTACTAGGAACTTTGAGGGGTGCTAAAGGTCCTGCCAATTGGAGTGCAATTGAACAGGTAACTTATTTTAGGGGAAAGAGCACTGACACTGGCGACCTGGTTAGCAGGAACCCAGTGCACTTCAGTAAAAATTGCATCAGATTATAGGCAAAAAGTGGAAATGACCATGTTAAAAAGGGGCATTTTACTACGGTTATATCATGTGAATTTATAAAGATTTAAACCCCAACTCAATAAGTAACCTTTTTGTATCTCACTGCAGCACAAAAGCACTGATCAATACAGTATGCCATGTGAGAGACAGTATTTTCTGGACAATTCGCCTTTAAATTGGCTGACAATGTGCTCTATTCTAGGATGCCCTGTATTGTGCAAACTTAAATACCCAAAGCACTCCTTGGTACTGGATCGATTCTTCTACCCTCTCTGGGAGAGCAAAGAGTTGCTGCTTGCAGGCAGAGATGTGTAATGCATTGTTTGACCAGCAGTGCACATAAATGTGTAAAACGAGCACCGTCATGAATGGAAGCAATAATTAATTACTGCTGGTTGTGAGCTCTGCTTCGAAGCGTTGTAAATGTACTTCTTGTACCCTGAAGGGCACACATCTCACAGCTGTGCTTTGATTCACTGGCTATCCTTTTTTGCCTTCTTGTTTGTCCTATAAATATATTGAATGTTTTATTACAGTGGAAGGGTAAACATTTTCCAAGCTTGCATGATCACTTCTAGTTCATTCTAAACTCTTGTTGTAATTTTCAGTATTTTTCACTAATCAAACAATTAAAAATGTTCGTTAGGAACGTTGTCGGAGTAATGACTCTTCCTTTTTAAAAAAAATCTTTTCATTAAAGACAGTAGTGCAACATTCATATCACAACAATCAAGGAGAGGTAGTTGCCTTCTATATCTTGTTTGTACATTGATCAAACAGTTGCGTAATACAATAATTGACATTTTAGTACTGTATTGTTATAGCATAGGAGTATTGACTTTTAAAATCTTCCCGAATTGCAGGATGGGACGAAATTCATTTCCATTGGAGCCCTGTACTCTGAGCTGGTGGCAGTGAGCAGTAAAGGAGAGCTTTATCAGTGGAAGTGGATTGAATCGGAGCCTTATAGGAATGCACAAGTGAGTAGTTTATTGTTTTCTTACATGCGAGTCATCTGAAGAAATACTGTTTTATAATGTTTTTGTTTCTGTTTAAAAGAATCTCTCTTTACATCATCCACGAGCTACATTTTTGGGGTTAACCAGCGAAAAGATAGTCTTGCTGTCTGCAAATAGTATCAGAGCTACAGTGGCCACAGAATCTAACAAGGTAAGAAATATGTATAATCAATTACTATGTATTTGATTTAGTCAAGCACTCATTTATTTCTTAGTAATCAACTTGTAATGAAAAAAAATCCTCATCATTATAGTAATGTTTCTACTAGTACATTTACTCTAATTCATCTACTCGCCCCAGTGTTGCTACTAATAGAAATACTACCATATCTGGTAGTAGTATTATAGCGATCCATAAGTTGTTTTATGTTTGGAATGTAAACAGTCGATATAATACCTCTAATGGGTATCCAGCATTTTTATTTGGTCTGAGTTCTTATCTTGAATGCTTCTTACCACCTTTTTTTAAAATCCTGGATTCTAAACATAACATGAGTTACCTCAACTGTTTTTTGATCCATGTTTGGTTAACTTAATCAAACATATTATTTAACTGTACACATTCATGTTAATCCCAGAGTGGCAAAGACGTATGTCCTGATTCTCAGGTTCGCATTCTGTTAAATGTGTGCGCTTCTATTTTTGAAAGTGCAGTTTAAGATTTCATGCTGAAGCTACGTAAAATGTAGATTTTCTCCCTTTTTAATAGTTCTGTACAAGTAGGTCACCAGAGTAACTCCTTGCCCACGGAACAATTTGCTTCTATGGTGCAAGCGAATGTTTTTTAAGTTAACAAAATTGCTGAAGAAGAAAATTGTATAAATTTATTTATTTTCTTTAGGTTGCTACCTGGGTAGATGAAACTTTGAGCTCAGTAGCTTCTAAATTGGAACATGCTGCTCAGACTTTCTCAGAGCTTCAGGGAGAAAGAATAGTTTCATTGCACTGTTGTGCTCTTTATACCTGTGCTCAGCTTGAAAATAATCTTTACTGGTGGTAAGTTTCTTTTTAAAATGATTTCTGTAGTGTCTAAAGTAAAAAAATATAACTGTTTATTTGTATGTAAGTATACTCGCTAAAATAAATATTTTAAACTGTGTGCTATATTTCTATGATCTATATTCAGTGACTTGCTGTGAAATTTCCAAATAAATTGCTGCCTATTCAGCCTAATCAACATTTTGTATGCTTTGCATTGCACTTTGTATTTCTTCTTGCGATCTGTGATAAGATGCATTCCTACCTCTCTTCGAGATTATCAGTTTGAGTACAAGGAAATGTATTGAGTAATTCGGTTGCTAAAGTACTGTTTTTGTACCTTAGCAAGTCCAGTAGTTGGGCACTCATCTAATTACCTACGTTTCTGCGAAGTGACTAGTACTTGCTGACCTTTGACATGGTGAACTTGCTTACTTAGGCCAAAGTTTCACAGTATTATTCATTGTTACCGTATAAACTTTTAATGTTACTGTTCTTACTATTTCGGCTTTTCTTGATGGGTATGTTTATTTTTGGCTATCGTACAAAGTAATATCTTGAAACATATCCCCTGATGGTGGGAAATATATTTTACAGTTGCTTGTTTTTTGTTAGGTCTTGTTTACTCCCCTTTGCCACTTCATTGCATCCATCACCCCCTGGTACTGTCTGTGTCAGACCAGAGTTGGGACAGAAATATCTGTTAAGCCATGCTTAAGGCCCGCTCCTTCCAGTCGCTGACCTGCATAACCTATGTATCTTGTGTTACGGGATTCCAATGCTCGCCTGCGCTAACGTTTGTATGATTAACCTAGCTACATCCCCATGTGTGTGGGGTATGTCCCCCGGGCACTGGCTTGCGTGCTCCCAATGAACTTTGATGAAACATACGTGGAGTACTTTGATTTATTTAAAAATTTGAAAACATTTGAATAACTTTTGAAACAAATTTGGGAGCACGCAAGCCAGCGCCCGGGGGACATACACCACACACATGGGGATGCAGCTAGGTTAATCAGTACAGACTCTGGTTCAGCGAGTGATACCCTCGAGCACGGCACATCTCTACACATTTCTTGAAAGATCACAGATGTGCGCACACTGTTATCTATTGTAATACACCGTTCATATGATTCACATGTTGAGAAAAGGCTCACTACTCCTGAAAAAGTAGAGAGTGGCAGCTGATTGACTGGAGTAGAGCCATGCAAGATGGTAGGTGTATGCAGCTGCTAGAACTAGGAAGAACGGACTCCTCAAGGACAGGTGCACATTGTCAGGGCACAAGGCAGAGGATGCATGATGTCCCTAAGCTGCCCAAGGAACTGGAAAAGATGTGGAGAAGTGTGGCTCACTGGTTAGAGCGGCAGACTCTGAAGCAGAGATCAGGCCCGAGACCAGGGTTCAAGTCCCGACGCGGCAGGGTCTTGGGCTCAATGTCCGCGGACTCGATAATTCTCGCATCAGCGCCTACTCTAATCATGGGCCCCACGCTGCAACTCTGGGCAATAGCTTGCTTAATCTCCACAACGGCCCCATCAATACTGGGATGCCTGGCTTCACCTTGGGGGTGCCCAGGAGAGGCATCTCACAGGCAGAGCCAGGAAGGGTTCCACAGCGTTATACAGCGCCGGGACGCCCCATTGGGGCAGCTGTGCGCTTTACAAAATACACTACTACTACTACAAGTCCGAGCAGAGTTTAGAAATAGCAGCAGTGGAGAAGAGGAGACCCTGCATATTAATTAAGGAACCTGGCTTCATTAGAAATAGAGTCCCTAGAAAAAAACAATCTGAGACTGGAGCAGACGGTAGAAACCTGAACAGAGATAGCCTTTTCTCTGGACAGCTTTCTCAGCTGTGGCACACCTTAGGAGCTCATAGATTTTGGGAGGAGTGAATTCTTCGCAGCTTATTAAACTGCTAGCTTAGAGAGGATAACTAAGAGCTGTGGGAGGTAACAGTTCAGACAAACTCTAGTCCTTCTCCTTCCCTACCAACCTAACACACCAGAAAGGGGCGGGTGAATGTGTCCGGAGATATCAGATTGTTCCATAATTGGGTGGAATTGGGCCACGCCAACTCATGATACAACCAAAATCCACAGGCAAAGTAAGATCTAAACATTCATCCAGCAGGGAGGGGGTTTGGCAATGACAGTAGGACACATGAGACAAAGGTGTTCTATAATGAAGCATAAGGGAGGCCCCTCACTTTCGAAATAAGGCTTACTACAATTGTGCCTGCACATGGTAAAAATAGACATCAGTAAGTGGCTGTCAGAAATTGACCACGCTCTAGTCAGAATTGAGAAGCAACGTCTCCAAAGAGAGGTATGGCAGAGTCTGGGGACATGGGTTGAGGCAGCTGAACAAATGATTCACTCCGTGTCTGACATAGACAAGTTAGTTATTGTAGGAAGGTGGAATCTGACTGCATGGTTACCCCCATTTTTTCCTGGTGTTTAGCTGGTCTTCGACTTAGTTTGACTGGGATCCTGCTAATCAGGACCCTAGTCTATTATGCTTTCTCCCTCAATTGGTCGTTCATGTCTTATAGGTACACTCCAGATTGGATTCTGGGGTACCCTTCTAAGTCCCTAGTATATGGTATACTATATACCCAAGGCATGGGTACCCAAGAGGCCTCCCAGGGGCTGCAGCATGTATTATGCCACCCCTAAGAGGCCACTCAAATTGACACCACAGGTCTGCTACTGCAACCTGTGCAGGTGGTGCATGCACCCCTTACTTAGATAGAGGTTCACTATATCTACCTTATTACTGCACATATAAACGTCAGTCAACCCTATGGCAGGCCTTATTAATGCTGAAGGCAGTGTGCTGGGTTTTATGTGAGAGGGTGCCCATGCATGAGCAGGGCCCCTCTGCAGCCTTCAGAATCTATTCTCCGCGGTTGTTCTGTGATGCAGCCATACCATATACTCTTAGTGCATTATAACCTCGCAGTAAATGCTAACTTTAAAACTGCTGCACAGAAAACGGTTGTGTTTGTTGTCAAACACCTTGAAATCATACCGCCACACCGGTACCTGGTGTGGGAGGTATGATTCCACCCTCCTAGAGGGAGAAATATGATCGCACCAGTACACCCAGTACCAGCGTTCTCGACCCTGGCATTACAAGACGGATGCTGCCAGCCACAGACACGATTCTGCCCTCCTGCTGCTGGGCGAAACTCTGGCAGAGGAGGTTGGACAATAGCTTTCCTGTCACAGAAAGCTGTAATCACCTCCCAGACAGGCTTTAGGTCTGGGTGGGTGCACTCCAAGAGTGCTTTGATGTCTGCACTGGGGGCACATTTGGTGTCCCTGTGCATAGTCCAGCTCAAACTGGTTGAAGGGGCTATCGGCCCCTGCTACGGTGCCAAAAATAGACAAAGGACATGGGTGTAGCCACCCCTCTGTTTTGACCCTCCGATAGGTGGGTCCCCAGAGTTTGTCCCACTCCTTCCTTGGGTATAAAGTAGGAACCCTTGACTACAGGACTTTAGATTTACATGGACAAAACTCTGCTACAGAAACCAAGTACTTTGACCATCTACACTGCGCTAGATGACTGAAGAATCTCCCTTGGAGTACAGGAGTTACTCCCCTGCTAAGCAGGCACCAAAGACGCATCTGACTGGTTTGCAACTCCGAAGCTCCTGAGGACTCCGAAGACTTTTGCAACACAGGAGGTGGGTTTCCAAGCATCCACGAGGTCGACTAGTGTGCTCAGCAAACCTGATATCCATATCCCTCGTGGGGACCGTGCAACCCGAACCCCTGGCCAACGTGTCAATTTACAGAAGCATCTGCTTTCCGGCGACCCCTGAAGCTGTGCTTCGGGCTACTTGTAGTCCAGACCCGGAGCAGTGATTCCACTGAAGATTACAGGCCTATACTCCACGAGTGTTCCGTGGGCTGGTGTTTTGTGATCCCTCTTGAGGTCCCTTCGCGATAAATGGTCCATCGACCTGTGTGTCCCTGAGAAGGGAACTTTAACTTTCAATGGGCGTTCCTGGTTGCTCCAGGCGTGCTCTGACTCTCCATCGCTTGGGGGTTTCCAGGGCCTTGCTGGTCCTCACCGAAGCATCTTTTTTCTGGTGTGCCTGGTTTGTTGTTAACGGTTCAGTCTATTGTTGTAAAGTCATTTAAAGCGAGATATGTACCCATTCAGTATGACAAATTCAAGTTGTCAATGCATGTGAGGAGTTTTGACTCTTCTGACCAAACTCCAATAATAAATGTCATTACTAACAAGAACACAATTCATATATTTCTGATTAATGGCACAAAGGGACGCTAACTGCAAGATGTAAGATTGAGGAGGGGAGTGGATGTCTGCAGTGATCAGCATCTAATGACTGCCTTTGTGAACCTGTAGCGCAGAATAAAATAGTGCAAAACATTAGAATGACGGCACTTCAATATTGGCAAAATTACAGGACCCCGAGACCGAGAAGGCATTAGTCTTACAAACAGGTTCCAACTCCTGGCAGACACAGAAGATCAGTCTGAGCCAGCTGCAGACACAGTAAACAAGCATTGGACACATGTCTCTGAAATATATGTGAAGAACAGTTAAACATGCCATTGTCAAGACTCAAAACAACGGACCATTAACCAACTACAACAAATGGCGTGGAATCACCCTTCTGTCAATCCCGAGTAAAATCCTGGCGAAACTCACTATACAGTGTTTTTCTTATGCCCTGGACAAGTAGTTAAGAAAAGAACAGGTTGGGTTTGCAGGGGCAGAGGTTGTGTTGGAAAAATCCTTACTCTACACAGCATCATAGAGCAGTGTACGGAGTGGCAGAAACAGCTATATATTAACTTCATTGATTTCGAGAAAGCCTTTGTCCGTGTCCACCATGACAGTCTCTGGCATCGACTGAGAGCCTATGACATACCGCAGCAGAGAGTTCTCTTCTTTGAAAACATGATCTGCAGGTTAGGAGGTTGTGAGTTTGAAGTCGAGACCAGTCTGAGACATGGATGCGAGACAGATGTGTGATTTCAGCGTTGCTCTTCAACCTAGTCACTGACTGGGTGATGTAACGCACAACTGAAGACCAAGCCAGCAGCATCAGATGAACCTTATTCTCTACACTGAAGGACCTTACTGATGCAGATGACCTAGCCTGGTTTTCTCTCACATACACACCATCATATGCAGGAAAAGATGTCTCGCCTCAACATCTATACACAGCAAGTGGGTCTGAAGATCAAGACTAAAATCAAATCATGCCACTCATCATCCCCAACGTTCATCAATCCGGGTGGATGGAGCGGACCTAGCCTTGACCGAAGTGTTCACCTACCTAGAGAGTAGTACCAAACCTAATGGAGGGGCAAGCAGTGACCTCAAGACCAGACTGAACAAGGCCAGAAATGCATTTCGGTTGCTGAGCACTGTGTGAAGGTGATCTCTGTACAGCACTAACCACAAGCTAAGGCTTTACAATATTTGTTATGCCACGCTCTCGTATGGATCAAAATGATGTAGGATAATGAAAAGTGGCATCACCAAACTGATAGCTTTCAGTTTACTCCTGCTAAAGGCTATCTTTAATACATTTTGGCCACAAACTATCTCCAGCTAGGATTTTCTCACCAGATGCAAGCAGAGAGCATTGACACCATCATGGAAAGTACATTCCATCAGAATAGAACAAGACTCCATCCATCAGAATAGAACAAGACTCCATCACAAGCTCTCCACAGAACCCCAGAAGGCTAACAGAAGAGAGGCAGGCCAAATAACTGGAGGCGACCTGTGGAAACAATGTTCACTCTGAACCACTGTTAAGGCATCATACAGAATCTTGCTCAAGAAAGACAGAAGTAGAGGTTCTTCAATGCTGCCCTACATGTCAGCCAACATAACTGGCAGTAAATAAGCAGTTCAGATATTGTTTATCCAAGAGGCCCATCTGATAATGAAGAACTACGGAAAATGAAAAATATTAACTACCCCACTCATGTCTATGCTTTGAATGAGGCTAAAACAGTCATTGCAATACTTATCAAACAAAAGATACCATTATAGCACGTCTTTTCCAGGAAGGACACACTGGAGCGATTTACTGGTGCATTTTTATATGGGAAGTAAACTCATGTCGCATTACTTATATGACCCCAGGACATCCTTGGAGACTATTATTCTTATTATAGTACAAAAGCTTGGTAACCAGTTGGAAGGATATATGTTGGTTGGTTGAGAACTTCATCTTAGTCTATTATGCAGAGTTCGACAGATCAGACCCAAGGAGTCCTAGCAAGAAATTAACAGGAGTAATTGAAACCCTAGGACTCGTAGATGCATAGTTAAGTAAAGTGCCTCTTTTTGTAGAACAGCCCCCTCCAAAGTTTTAACTGATGTTGCAGTTTTTTTTACTCTGAACTGCACTGGGCCCTGCTTTCCAGGCCCCACTGCATGTGTTCTGAACCCTTAAAGTACGTGTGCAATTGTCTAATACCCGATGGGCTTATTTATCTTACCCTAGTATTGTAGGTGGCTGGCTGTGTATATACTATACCAAAGTAAGGTATAGTGTGCACAGTCCCCCAAAGGTAAAGCAGAGGCTAAATTAGGTAAGTACTAACAGCTCTTTGTGGTAGTGTGGGCGAGCAGTTAGGCTTATCCAGAGGTTGTGTTAAGCATTTATTGTATTCACTCACTCAAGACTGATGGCATACACACAGACCCAATCCAGACCAATTAGGTAAGTATAAAAAAGGTATAATGTTTTATTTTTAGAACCAAGAAGAACATGGCACAGGTAAGTAAAATATACTCTCAAATGCAAGACTTTACAAGAAAATGCAGTTGTGGTTGAATTTGCAATAGTTACCGGTTGGTATTGGTTCAAAAAGCAGTTTAAATTACACAGTAAATACTTTTGGATTACTTTTAGATTACATAGACTACTCAGGTGGTATGCCTAAATACCACACCCGGGATCTCACAATTCATGGTAAGTCTTTTAAAGATTTGCAGTGTAGTTTCATTTTCTCCATACAAACATCAGTTCAACACAGAAAATGTTTAGGGACAAAAACACATAACATTGGTCCCTATGGGAGAAAAATGGTTATCAGTTTCCCAGGTAAGTACTCGACTCACAAGTGGGATTTTTGGGGGCTAGGACCAAGGTTCCTCAAGGTCTAGGTAAGCACTTGAGTTTAACCGCCAACGGCACTGGCATAGCAGAGTTTAGGGACACAATTTTAGCCAATGAGCAGGCCACTCGAGTGTGGGAGTAAACCTCCTGGAGTCCAGGTCAGCACTGCAGGGGACAACAATCTGCCTAGGAGCTGCACCACCAGTAACACAGGGGCGGCCAGGTGCAGTGTGCTAAGACAACGTCCGGGACTCTGTGGATTCCAATAGAGACTGAAGTCTGGTTCTTGGAGGATGCCTGGACACCATTGGTTGGGCCGTCCAAGTCTGTGGGGTGTCTGCTACAGGGGTGTCTTTTGGCTTCTGGTCTTCTTACCAACTCCGCGCGGTGAGATCCTTCTTGTTGAGGATGCGGTGTTGTCTTAAAGCTTGAGGGAGGTTGGGGGATTACCAGAGCCCAGGTCATGATCTCTGGGGAGACCTTCTTATGGTGTTGGGCCACTCGAACTCCGGCTGTGGGTATCAGATGCAGAGTGGAGCCGCCTGGATCTGGATTCTGTGGGTGAGTTTTGACTTGAGCAAATCTGGTGAGCACGGGGAACAGTCTGTAGATGAGTGCAGGGCAGATCCTCCGCGCTCTGGGGGTTGCTGACTGCTTGACTTGCCGGAGTTACAGCTGTAGGCAAGTTAAAGGTGGGACAAGCTGTTGGGGCTTGGCCAAAGCAGTAGGTGTCCTCTTTTTCTTGGGTCAGCATGGCTATTCGGTCCTTCTTTCTAATCTGAGGAGGCAAGGTTCAGCGTCGCCCCAGAATACTAAATGTAGGGGCGTTGAAAGGGTGTGCAGGTTAGGACAAATTGGTTCCTTCCCTGGGGTGGGTACAAACTCTATTATGCCACCCTCCAGTGGGAGGGGGGCATGAGCCTCTCCCTAATTGGCTGGGTATTCTCATCTTTAAGATGGGGGACTGAGATTTATCCTTCACCTCGCCTCCCCACCTGAAGGGTGGGGTTGGCAAAGCTGGGCACACCTCTCTCCTAGCTTGTTTTTCCCACCGATCAAAAGTGGGGGGCAGACCTGGTCAGAGCAAATGGCAGGCAGCTATTCAGGAACCACACAAGGCTGGCCATTTTTTAGGGGGTATCTCTAAGATGCCCTCTGAGTGCATTTACATTAAATCCCACACTGGAATCAGTGTGGATTTAATGTGGTGAGAAGTTTGCTACCAAACGTCCCATGTTTTAGTAAAGACATTATGGAGCTGTGGAGTTCGTAATGACCAACTCCCAGACCATATACTAATTATGGCTTACTACACTTACAATGTCTAAGAATGGGCTTGGACACCATAGGGGTACAGGGCTAATGCCCCTCTAGCCTCACCTGAGGTCTAGTGCACCCTGCTTGACGGGTGGCTTACCTAGGCCTCAGGCAGTGGGTAGCAGGCATGGCACGCAGGGATGTGTGCCATGTCGACCCTTCACTTTTCTCTGCACCAAAACATTCAGTCTGCAATGGCAGTGAGTAGATGTGAAGGTACTGGGCCTCTAAGGGTGTCACAAGAGGTGCTGCAGCCCTGAGAGACCTTCCCTTGTCACAGTGCCTGTGGTACCCATAGTACCTTTTACAAGGGGCTTACCTGTTGCCCGAGATGTGCCAATTGTGGGTACAAAGGTACAGTTTTGGGAAAGAACACAGGCCCTGGGAACCTGATTGGCAGGGACCCCGGGCACATCAAGTCAAAGGGCATCAGAAATCTGGCAAAAGGGGGGGTATTACCACAGAAACCCAGCTTCCTACAACTACTCCTACTGTTAAGTAACCATTTTGTTATAGTTATGCTCCTACCTAGTGCTCCCTATCCTAGTGTACCTAGGGTGGGTGGGTCTCTCAGAATCCTTGTACGGTGATCTAACTCCCCAGTTAACCTGTGGTTGTTTCATATGGGTGCTCGTCTTGGTGTAGAGCTGGGCACCATCTTTCACAGGAGGTAAACGGCATTCAGCTGGGCTGGAAATCCGGCTTGGGACAACTTTGACAGTGTCACTGAAATGCTCCTCTAAATAAACAAAGGAGTGGTGTTTATATAACATTTTTCACCCATGTTGAAATGCTGAAGTCCCAGTCAGGCCGTTAATATTGTTTCTAACTTGACAAAGCTGTAGCAGAGCGAACAATAACAAACACCGACATTTTACACTTGAGCTTACAAACAAAATGTCCTAGGCTCTGATTACGTGCCTCCAAAAAATGTAAATGTAAGTCATTTCAGAGAATATTCTCCATACTGACATCAAGCAAATGTGTCAAATGTCAATGTTCAAGAAAGATAACCACATACCTGCAGCATGGACGACTGAGACCCCTGCAGCCTCGGCGGAGCAACGGTGGAGACCGGGACGGCTGGAGCTAAGCGGTGGTGCCACCGGAGGTGCCTGCGATCGCCGCCTGCAGTGGACTGCCCGGTCATCTGAATCCCGCTACCCGCTGTCTGCCTGCGGGCACCGTCTGCAGTGGACTGCCCGATGCCTGCCTGCGGTCGCCGTCACATCCCGGACGTCTGAGCCCCGCTGCCTGCCTGCGATCACCGCCTGCACTGGACTGCCCAGGGACCCCAGACGGGACATCGCTACACCAATGGACTGACAGGACATCTGATTCCCGCTGCCTGCCTGCGAACACCGTCTACAGTGGACTGCCCGGTGCCTGCCTGCGGTCGCCGTCACATCCCGGACATCTGAGTCCCGCTGCCTGCCTGCCCAGGGACCCCAGACGGCGGCGGGAAGTCCTGACATCGCTGCACCAGGAGGGCGGTGTGGCTGTCGCGGCGGTCTCTGTGTGTGTTTCCGGAGGGTTTGCCGCAATCTGGTGGCCATTTTAGACTGGTCTCTCTCTCTCACTGGCGGCCATCATAGTCTAGTCTTATTCACTATATGAACACACTCTATGATCTGGCCTCTCCAGACTAGACTACTCTCAAACAGAGACTGTCTTCCTTTTATTGCAGTATTATACAGCTACTTGTATTTAAGACCACACCCTAAGAACTGGCCTCTCCAGAATAGACTATTCTCAACTAGCGATTGTCTGCCTTTTTATTGCGATTGTCTGCCTTTTATTGCAGTATTATACCTCTACTTGTATTTAAGGCACCGATAGGGAGCTCATATATCTCTAGTTGCTCTCTAATCTCATCCTGACTCATTTAGCTCTTTGTGTGCACCTGTATTTTTTCCAGTATATCATTAGTTTTATACTCCTATACTGTACACTGTTATAAACTGCACCCTCTGCACTTTCTATTAAGTATCGCACCGATTGCTACCTCATATTTGTATATTTTTCTCTTTTTCTTTCTCTTTATTGTAAGCTTCACCCACTCCCTTTTCACTCTGTGCATACCTGAATTTTGGTCCAGTGTATCATCAATATTTTGGTCCAGTGTATCCTCAATTTCACACCTATAGACTGTACATTGTTATAAGCTGTACCCTTTTCACCCTTATCACCTTCTATTCCGGTATTGCACCGACTGCTACCTCATACTTTTATTATTATTATTTTTTTATGCTTACTTATTTTATATATCATCCTGCTATTTTTCCTCTTTTCCTTTTCTTTGTCGTAAGCTGCACCCATCCCACTTTTGGCCTGGATTGCACTATTTACTACCTACTATATTTTGATATTTTAATATTGGGATTGTGATTGTGATTATGTTGACGGCTCATTAGTATCACTTTTGTCTTCATGTGACTTATTGCTTGCATCTGTTTCTGCACGCGTGTACCATTTTAGTTCATCCTCTCATACCCACCTAAACCGCCATTCCAGCATGGATCCCGTCGGTAAGCACACATATAAAATAAACTACCCACCCACACTCACCAAAAAAGCCGCTAAACGCTATAAGCACAACTTCCTGAGATCCCACCCTGAAACCCCCTTTGCCGACACCTACTTCTCACCGGTCAATGGTTCCCTGAACACTGATATCATCTTCCACACAACACGCAGAGCTCAATGGAGAAAAACGTTCCACACCTTACTCACCGTCTCCTCCACCAGGAAATTCGCCCACGGTCTAACTCTCTCCATCACACCATCTCATCTCTTCCCAGGCAGAGCCACCATTACTATTTACAACAACGGGATGGTCCTATCTCAATCCACAGACAGGAACTTGGAACTACTAGACAACCTGTTCCCCGCTCTCAAAGAACACCTCTCCAATCCGCGGTCAGACACTCACATTTCCCTCAGTCCCACCACTCCTGACCTCACAGCTCCCATCACACACAACCCCTCTAACCTAGCACAGCAACAGGTAGCTGCTACACACTCATCAGTCAATGACACACATACCACCCCTGACTTCTCAGCTCCCACCCTCAACGCTTCTCTCCCAGTTCAGAACCAGGTATCAACCACTCACACCCCAAGCACAGACACAGATCCTTCCCCCTCTTACAACACTTGCACCCCCACCCCGCCGTCCGGACCTAGGACCTCCACACACACCATTATCACTCCTCTCTCCCTGGACATCACAGCCGGCATTAACACATTTAACCTAGTACCGCACCAAAACGTCACGCACAACGACAAATCCCACCCTCTAGCCCCCCCCCCCCACTCTCAGTCCCCACCACCCTCTAACCAACTACGCAGAACACACCTCCTCTTTTAATCTAACTCCCCCTCCCCATTTAACTCCCCCTCCCCAAAACAGAACCATCTCCAATCCCAATACCATTTCCCCACCCACTCTCAGCCCCCATTACCCTTCCAACACCGCCAACTCCACTAACATACACACATCCTCCACTCTGATCTCATCACCTAACAACAATGCCCCCACTCATACCACCAACCTCCCTTCCGCATCCACACCACACCCGCCCAAACACTCTCTCTCCCCTAATACCATCTCGTACACTAACACAACTGAATCCTGTAACAACACCAGCCCACTCCCCCACCTACACGACACCTCCCTGGTCAGTCACCCACCTTCGACCTCCACCCCCACCTCCAACACCTACCCCACATTGGACATGATTATGGCCACCCTCATCCAGATCAAAGGAGACATGCACAGCATCAAAGAACTACTCTCCACACACCCCATACGCCCCCCACCCACCTCCACCTCAAACATGCCCCCTACCCTACCGGTTGACCCTCTCACTCAGCACTCCACCCACCGGACCTCAATCCCTGCTCGTAATCTCAACCACCGCCCCAGTCGCCCCTGCAAGTCCTCACCCACCCCCACCTCCCCTCCCAACATGTCCCCCACCCCACACTGGACTTCAATCCCTTCTAGCAATCGTAACAACCGCCCTCGTCGCCCCCTGCAACCCTCTTTCTGACCTCGACACACTCACTCTCCTCCGTGCGTATGACCCAACCCCCCAAAATGACTCATCCACCACACTCCTCACCATTCCCACGATACACTCAAACTCCCTTAGACACCCCACACTAAACAGCAGAATCTCCAACCCCAACAACCTTAGAAAAGTCCCTCTCTCCCTAGAACCCTCTACCGCCCTCAACGCACCCCGTCTCAACGCACCCCGTCTCAAATGCACTCTCCTCCACTGCAGATCGGCCTCGAAACATTCCGCTGCCATCGCTGATCTCCTCTTATCGCTGGACCTTGACCTAATCATTCTGACTGAAACATGGATAACTGAAGCCTCGTCACCTATAATGGACATTCTGGTCCCACCCAATTATCACATAATTAGACTTGACAGGCCAGGCAAAATAGGTGGTGGAATCGCATGCATCTATAGGAACAACCTATCCGTTCTGAAAGGCAAATCCACCACCATAGCATCCCCAACATCCTGTGAATACATCTGCCTCGACATTATCAGTGAGGGTAAACCGATATGCTCTCTACACAGCATTTACCACCCACCCAGAGACAACCTCATCTTTGCCCAACAAATCATGGATATGATCTCAACCAACTCCGGACGGCAGCTCACCCAAATTTACCTTGGCGACTTCAACCTCCACTGGAATGATCGCAATGACGCGGTGGTAAATAGTCTTAAAGGTTTCCTCAATGCCCTTGACCTCACCCAAATATGCAACAGCCCGACCCACGAGAAAGGCTCTATCCTCGACCTTATCATCTCCAAAGAGGACTCTATCCAACTCGAGTCTATCCAACCCTGTGACTGGTCAGATCATCATATTGTCACATTCTTCATCAATGTAAAAGTTAAATCTAACCCGGCTCAAACGTCCAAGCCCAAAGTCTGGAAAAGAGACATGAAAAAACTCAACCCAAGCTCTCTGCCTCCTAACAGCTGCAATCTCCTAATACCACCGCCCGGCGCTCAGGACGTACAATCACTGACTGACCACTATCTCAACGCTATGACCTCAATAATAAATGAGGCTGCACCTTTGCAGTTAAAAAGAGTCTCCACTAAAATCTCCAACCCATGGTATGATGGAAGTCTCAATGAGGATAGACGAGACATGCGACTGGCAGAACGCACCTGGAGATCAGCTCCCTCCGCACTGCACCTAAAAACGCTGAAGAAAAAGAGAAACGCTTATTTCAGGAAAATAAAACGCTCAAAACTAGACTTCTTCAGCCTCCAGCTCGACCAAGCAAAAAACCGTCCGAGAAAATTGTTTGAGCTAATCAAAACACAATCCAAGGAACAACCCCAACCACTCAGCACTGTGCCCGAAGCTCCCTCCTGTGAAGACTTCTCCGCTTTCTTTATCCAAAAAACTGACAACATAAAGAGCGATCTCCTCATTGACGCAAGCCTCTACTCCAAACCCCACTGCATAGCACCCAGTGAACCTAAAAACAATGCTACATGGTCATCCTTTGGTACATACTCTGAAGAGGAAATTGGTAAACTGCTCAGCACCTTGAAACCATCCAATCACCTCACAGACCCCCTTCCGGCTAACGCTGTAAAAGACTTTGCCCCTTTGCTTCTCCCACTCTGGACTAAAATTATCAACGGCTCCCTTCAACAAGGAACCATACCTGACTCCCTCAAAATTGGACAAGTCACACCTCTACTAAAGAAACCTACAGCAGACCCCTCTGATCTGAACAATTACCGTTCCATCACTAATATCCCCACTCTCGCCAAACTACTGGAAAAATGCGTACAACTACAATTGACTAAACACATTGAACACTTTGATCTCCTCAACCCTCATCAATCAGGCTTCCGAGCAGGACACAGTACAGAAACTGCTATGACCCACATAATTGACGACGCACTTCAAATGCTAGACCAAAACGACACCTGCCTCCTCATCCTTCTTGATCTCTCCTCAGCTTTCGACACCGTTAAACATGAAAAACTACTCGAACTACTAAGCACAAGAATGGGTTTATCTGGAACTGTTCTCAAGTGGTTCACTTCCTTTCTACACAACAGGTCGCAGAAATTCAAGAGCAACAACCTGATGTCCTTGCCAATACCTGTAACACTGGGCGTCCCCAAGGATCCTCCCTATCCCCAACTCTGTTCAACCTAGTTATGGAACCTCTCCCCACCTTGCTACAAGAATCCAATTTACACTTTCACATGTACGCAGATGACACCCAACTATATCTCAAACTACAATCCCCCAAAGACATTTTGCTCCTGAACTCAACGATCAGAAGCACCCAATCTTGGCTTGCCGATAACCATCTCAAACTCAATGCTCTGAAAACAGAGTTCCTTCTGATCTCACCTCCAGCGAAGATCTCAACCACTCAAATTTGGCTCAAACAACTAACGGCACTCAATGTCCAACCCACCATAGTGGACTCAGCAAAATCTCTAGGCATAACTCTCGACACCAATCTAAACATGCAGCAACACATCAGCAAGGCAACTAAGGGAGCGAATTTCCAAATAAATACCCTGAGGAAACTTAAACCGTTCCTACCAGCCAATGACTTCCAAACCGCAGTACAAGCACTAGTCATCCCTCGAATAGAATATGGCAGCGCCGCCCTCTGCGGACTCCCACTAACTACCACTGCACCCCTAAGAGCCTCTCTAAATGCTGCAGCGAGGCTCATCACTGGATCAAAAAAGCACTCTCATATTTCCCCTGACCTGAAATCCCTGAACTGGCTGCCTTTTGAAGCCAGAATACATCTGAAAATAGCCTGCATGACCCACAAGGCGGTACACCTGAACTCTCCCGGCTACCTCACTCAGAAGTTGACAATCTCTGGCGGCGCTAGAAACACTAGAGGCACAAACAATCTTCTGCTGAAACCCCGCAGATTCCGGAAGGAAAAAACATATAAACGCTCCTTCTCAGGAATGGCACCCAGAATCTGGAACTCACTCCCCCCCGAAACTAGGCTCATCTCTTCCACTACACTCTTTAAGAAAGAAGTGAAAGCTATCCTCATGGCAAAATACACCTGAACTATTAATTCGGTCTCCTTAAGATTATGCACAAAACTGTATTACTTGTTTGATACCGCTGCATATTTGCATTACTTGTATTATTGATTTACTGATTTACATGATTGTCTTTGCCCTCATTTATTTGTACTGTAAGCTCCTCTGTTTTTACTGGTTTGACTATGTTCCCTAATGTACCCCTCTATGTAAAGCGCTCTGATATCTGCAAAGATCTTGTTCGCGCTATATAAAACTCTCAAAATAAAATAAACAAAATAAATAACTTTAAAACGTGCTGCAGAAGTAAATGATGGACCGAATGCTGAATAAATCAACATTTTCCCCGTGTTAAGAGACATGGATTAACTTCATTGTTTTTTTGCTCACAAAGTCACCCAAGTTTGGACCCTGCCATATGCAAATCAGACTTGACCCTGATCTTCATGGGAACAGTTCAGCCCTAACTGCCAAGCACAGTCCTCCCTGAACCAGAACGAAGCATCCTGGGACTGGTTTCAGGGTATATCAGCCAGGCTAGCTTGAATCATGTGGCACAGTGAGCTAGGGACCCTCGTCTGCGCATACCCATCCCACTTAGGGTAAAAAGTGCTGCAGCAACAAATGATGGATGGAATGCTGAATAAATCAAACATTCTCCCCAGTCAAGAGATCTGTGTCAAATCCATCCATCCTGGTCCTTTGCTCTCTTTGCCACTGGATTCAGGCTAGCCTGGCTGATGTGCGGTGTTAACCTGAAATCGGTCCCAGGATCTTTGTTTGCGGTTGAGGGAGGACCTGGCTTGGTAGTTCGGGCTGGACTGTTCCCATGAGGACCAGTGTCAAGACTAATTTGCATATGGCTGGGTCCACACTGGGGTGGCGTAGTGAGCAACAATGGATTTAACCCAGATCTCTCGACAGGGGGTAAATACTTGATTCTTTCAACATTCCGTCCATCATTTGCTGCTGAAGCGCTTCAGAACGGGAACATGTAAGGTGGTGGTGTTTTCTCCCGGTCCTGAAGTGAACACAAAACACGGGCTCTACGTACATATTTGGTGTACTTGTAGGCCTTTCTACGAGCTCTTTTGTTTCTACCAGTAGGCTGAGACCACACATTGCTTACCATTGGTTGACTTAATTGTTACTCATTTGTTTGATTCTTATTGTTCAGGTGCCTAGTCTTCCTTTCTCTTTGTGTGTTTTTCCTCCCCTGGAGCATGGAGGCAATACTTGTGTCCTCCCACAGTGCATTTTTGAAGGCACTACTTTTTTTCTTTGTTTAAGCACCAGAATGCTTCCTTTTGGTGGCTCTCTTGCGTACTTGGCCGACGGCAGCACTACCTCCCCAGTGCGCGGCCCCGCCCGTTAAGCGCAAGTGCCGCACTTCCGCAAAATCGCGGCCGCCGTTAAACAGTAATAAGACACCATGCCAGATAACTTGCTATCTGAAAAAAGCCTCTGCACCACAAACTTTTTTTCGTTTAAAATGTTTTTTGTTATTTTTGTTTCATAATGTTTGTGCATTTAACCAGTGCTTTAAATAAACACACCTATTTCTATTTCTTACTAGGGGAGTAGTTCCTTTTAGTCAAAGGAAAAAAATGCTTGAGAAGGCACGAGCAAAAAATAAAAAGCCCAAGTCCAGTACTGGTATTTCTTCAATGCCCAACATCACAGTTGGGACTCAGGTAAGTACTCCACACATTTGCAGTATTTTTTGTCTTATATGATGGTTATTTACGAATATGTTGTAGACTGTCTAGTTTTTTAATATTTTGTTGTTGACATAAAAAAAATTCTATGTACGGTTAAACGTGGTATGCAATTATTAAGTCCATTACAATTGTACTTAAAATGTAAAAATTCCTTCCCAAAAATACCAAAAAAAAGTTTGTATATACAGTCTGAACAATGACAGACTGAAAGCCATGCAGATTTTAGAAAGTGTCTTGCTTAAAATTCCAAATGTGGCTGTTTAAAAAAAAAAAAGACGAATTTTCCCAGCAAACGATGAGCCAAATGTTTGTGTCCTGGCTGGGAGACTCAACATCACGGTTGCCTGCAATCGCAGACGATGGTCCCTGCAACACCTCGCATATCATGTCCATCGAGCAACGCTGTTCCTCCGTATTCACCACAGCTGCTACTGGGGATGTTTTTGTGTCGTCCAAGGCCTGAGTATTTGTAGAGGACCCGTTATCCTTTCCGACAGGAGCTGAAGCCTCCACTGGTGGCTCTAAGAATGCAGACATCAACATTGGAATACGCGGAGGACTGTGCAAAACATGGGCCGTTATTGGGTCCAGTAAAGCATCAACGTCCGGTGGTGCAATTGTTGGAAGTGCTAGACAGAGATCAGGCATCAAAGGACAGAGTACAGTCGATCCAGACTGTTCTAAATGACAAGAGAACAAGACTAGCTCAGTTCTCGAAGGTGAGGTGTGCCCAGATGGATTACCATGTGATCACGGTATCGGCGCTCCAAGAGCATACGTTCCATCTCTTTGGTCACTGGGACGTCCATTGCGTAGCAGAAAAAGGACTATCAGGATACCTGCTATTAGGAACAGGATCAGTGAAAAACCTCAAAAAATGCTTCAGAATACTGAGTGTATGAAGTTGGGAACAACTCAAAGGATTGTCTGAAAGGTGCTTAGCAGTCCAGAACCTATGGTCTTAAATAGGTGGACAATAACCGTTGTATAAGACATGTTAAAGATAAGTTATAACATTTATGTGAAATGGAAAGGGCAGTTTATTCGTATCAGTGCTTGTATCTCAGCTGAGGACCTTGCAACCTGGCGATCATAAGTGTCTCGGGCGGAGAATAGGTGCATGGTTTGCTGTAAAAGCATGGCTTTCATTCGACTCGGAGTATCAAACCGTATAAAGGTAATATTCAATGAAGGCCATAACAGCACCTCCCTGATTTGTGTGGGTCGGTGGAAACAATACTTGCATACAGCAAGTAACCCTGAAATTTACAGTAACCAGATATGCGATGCCCGGGAGCATCCCACAACAACCTTGATCATTCAGCATCAAGTAACTCCTATTCGAAAGTATTAATCACGGCAGCTGAGGAACCTTTCAAGTGGCAGGATGAGTTAGCAAGTGAACCATTACAGGCCCCATCAAGCATGATATCCTGGAATATGAGGGTTCCACTTAAGGAATTCTTGCAGTTCGTACCGCTAAGTAACACTTCAGTGCCCCCATTCCTGCATCGAAATTTGTATGGCAATTCCCAAGATTCCTTGATGAATTCTCTACCCGTCGCTTCATATCTGTCTGCTGCTGTTCTAGGCAATACTGAAACTGGAAAGTTGTGACCGGTAGTGTTGTATGGCCATGGATTAACCATTCTGTGAATGGTGATTCTGCCACAGTAAAAGTTAGTTTGTCCAGTTTTTCAGTATGCAGCCTTATATATTTTGTTCCTCTTTGTGCCATAGTAATCTATTGGTCTGTTAGATTCTATGCAGAAAACAAGAACGTTCTGTTGAGGAATTGCTAAGGCACATATTGCAGCATACTGCTTAATAACATAATAGAACGTAGTTGGGATTGTCCGTGTTGTAGTGTGGACAAGCCCTGTTCCAGTATATCAATAGCAGAAGATACAATGTTGTCCAGTGAATAAATCCTGAATGTAGTCATACCATTGTCAACTACAGTTAATGCTTTTTCTATGTTTATTCGATCTATTTCACGAAGTCTCTCGGCTGCTTCTTGGTGAGAGATTTTCCAGATTCCATAATAGACCGCGTAATAGAAACATTTCTGACGTGGCTTTCTGGGACGTAATAAAAATTCCCTTAGATCCTTCTCATCTGAGAGTAAGGATATGTGCTGTTTCACCTGGGACAGTGCCGACACACAATTTCCCAACACTGTATAATGTTACTGCCCCTGGATGTTCTCTTTGTACATATTGTGGGTCTGGTCTATGGATACTAAACGCTTCCTTTGTACCCCTGAATCTTGATTAACATCTGTTTGTGTCTGTGGGCCCAACTAACCATCCCTTCCAATTGGGGTCTAAAGTATTGTACTGCATAATGCCATCTATTGTATCTCCTCCACTTGATGTAAAATTGATGTGATAAGGTGTGGGAATCAGTGGTGTGTTCAAATCCTTGTTCTTGGGTAGTCCAAGACCGGAAGTCTGTTGCACTGTCATTCAAAAAGATGATCTGCTTAGGGATGAGGCACTCTGAAAAGTGTTTCTGTTCCCTGAACTTTCCATTCTTTAGAACCCCACGCTGATTTTGTGTCTATCGGGTCCTTCCATAAGTTGAAACCCTGTTCAGACAGTTGGGCATTTAAGGATGCAGAATAAATCGGTTTGGTGTTTGTCAGCATATTTTTCTGTCGAGGTGTAGGTGCACTTTATAGTAATATGAAGTCTGGTCGGAAGTGTTAAACCTGAAAAATATGAGAATTTCTGTGCAAACTTTTTCAAACTACCTTTTGGTAGTGTCTGGCAATGTTCCCATTGGTGGTATGTGAAAAGATTACGGGGAATTCTTGATTTGTGTAAAAAGTGATGACCATAATGATGAGTACATGCTATCAAAGTCAGATGTGTCCTTTAACATTTCATTATTTGAAAATGCAGCAGATTTTTCCAAATCAGACAACATATTTATAGTTTCAAAATCCCAATCATCAGAAAATGTATTGGAGGTAATATTATTTAGCGCAATGTTAAATAAATGTGGTATTTTCAAAAGTTCATTAGGGCCAAATACATCATAATCAACCGTGTCCCAAACAATACCATCAGGAATTGGAATAGCTGTAATGTTCACGGAAAACAAGTCTCTTTGTTCACGATGAGATGATGTATGAGGTTTCAAGACAAAGTTCACATTGGATAGTGCAGAGTGTTCTGGGAGATATTTTCCAATTGAGTAAGCAAAATTCAGTTACTAGGCCAATCCGGAAAAGAAAAAACAATATTCCAGATATTATTCAGAGCTGGAGCAAAGGTGATACGGAAACTGGAGCTGGCATTGTCTCTGGTTCACTGGGATCAAGAGAGAAGGTATCAAAAGCGAAGAAGTAGCCAGATGCATCGGTATTAATCTGAATTGAAATTTGTCTTTCAGTTTTAGTTTGAAGTTTGATTTCCAGAGGAACGAGTTCCATTTCATTTTTTGGAAATTCCATCACTTCGAATTGGCGACTCTTCTAATGTTATGACTCTTTCTGTCTGAACTTCCTGTATTGTAGCGAGAGGAGAGTGCCAGCTACCCAGGAGCCCACAAGGCCTACTTTTCAATATTGGCCATATAGTGTGGTTTGATCACATCAGTGGAGACTAATCTCTTTTCCTTTTTTGCCGGGAAGAGGCTGAAGAAGTACTGTTCTTGTTCCTTCGACAGCCACGACAGGTACAGGCTTTCTGTAGGATGGCCCAAATTCTTTCTTGTCCTCAATTTTTTTCTCTGACCAGATCCCTGACTTTTGGGACCCAGACGGGTCATGCCGTGACTGATTTGACTTCTCCTGTGTGATCCGATTTACTTGCATGTTGCATAGTAGTGCTCTTGATTCATTCAGATCCTGTAAAACAGCCAAACGTTTATTAAGCTCAAATGGTTTTTCATCCGCCACTGTGCCTTCACAAGCGAGATCAGGTACCCACATTCTCGTCCCAAATAGGACCTCATAAGGAGTGACACCCCCTAGAGAACTTCTTGGCATGTTGAGGGCACGCTGTACCCCATATATGTGATTGACCCAACTGGCACAGAACCTAATACTCTTGCTGTTAAAGACTGTTTTAAGTCCCGGTTTTTCCTCTCTACAACTGAATTTCCCTCGGGATGGTACAGAGAGGAGTACCACAATGCTACACCCAAACCTTCCATTGCATCCTTGTAAACCCTAGAGCTAAACACCGGGCAACAGTATGCCAACTGCGCATGTCCCTATAAAGACTCGCAAATCTATTATAACAGTTCGAGCTTCAGCCGAGCGCTGAGGCCGCCATACCCATAGGAATCTTGAGCATGAATCCACTGCCACCAAGATAAACTTGTAAACCCCATCCGAATGTAGGTCGCCGCAGTGGTCCAGATACACACGCTAGTGTTCTGTCTGATATTAGTAAAGGTGTTTTTAGCCAGTCGTGCTACGGTGGAACCTTTCATCTGCTGACAGATGTCACATTTTAAGACAAAATTATTTGTCTGTTTAGTTAAACCTGGCCACCAATAGCGCTGTTTCAATAATGAAACTATCGAGGCAATCCGTGCATGTGCAGAGCCTAGACCTTCGTGGGCAGCTAGAATTAAACCTAGATCCAGGTTTATTACACTATCCTCCACTCCTGGAATCTGAGCATACGGAATGTTGTTGCATCTAACTTGTAGGAGTATTTGAGTGGATAACCTCTCGGTAAGGCTGGGATGTTTTTGCATGAAGCAATGACAGCTACCAGTATCTGTCGGTCTATTCTTGTTTTTGAACGAGTGATTGCAGCTACAGCAGCAGTTCGTATTGCCCCCTTTGCAGCTTCATCAGCCATTGAATTCCCTTAAACGTGAATGCCATCACGTTGATGACTCCGCATGTGTATCACATGAGCTCTTGATAGTTCGTTTTTCAACTCTGCTACCTGTTCTCACATCATTTTGTGCTTAATTGTGCCACCTTTTGAGTCCTTGAACCCATTTTGACCCCAGTAGTGTAGATATTCGTTGTATGACTACACAATAAAAAGAATCGAACACAATTAGTGTGGGGAATTCTCGATCCATATTTATTAGTGCCAGTAATACTGCTTTTAGTTCTGACAGCTGAACTGTGCAGTCTGTGCAGTGGAGTAGTGTGGCTCACTGGTTAGAGGCGGCAGGTCTGAGAGCAGAAGTCAGCCCGGGACCAGGGTTCAATTCCCGACGCGGCAGGGTCGTGGACCGTGGTCAGCGGACTTGATAATTCTCGCTTCAGTGCTGACTCTAATCAGGGGTTCCACTCGGCAACTCTGGGCATTAGCTTGCCTAATCTCCACAACGGCCCCACCAATTCCGGGGATGCCTAGCTCCACCTTGGGGACTCCCAGCAGGGACCATCCCACAGGGAAAGCCAGGACGGGTTCCCCAGAGTTATACAGCGCCGGGACGCCCCGTTGCTGGGGCAGCTGTGCGCTTTACAAGTATACTACACATCCTAGAGACTGTCTTCGTATCGTTGGAATGAAACTTGCCATCATGCATACGATTTTTTACAATCGCGCATGTGGCACTATGGCCGGCTAAGCAGATCCGTCAGTGTAAATAATGTATTCATACTGATTTAGAGGCGTTATTTCATTTGGTAGAGGATATTCTTGTTCATTTTGCAGGCATGCTTGTGTATTTTGCAGGCATGCTTGTGTTTTTAACCTTGGGTCATATCTGTATTCTACATCCGTTGCAGTGAGAGAATTAGCTCATTGTATCCATCTTGGATGTAAGGCTCTAGCATTAGGATCACTTGCCTTTGAGGCAGCCTCTAAGGCTGGTACCGTAGTTATGACAATTATGTTTCCCCTTTATTTTTTTTCTGTAGAAGCAAAGCGCGTTTCAGCGTTTGTGTACAAATGTGATTTGTTTATTAGAACAGAAATGAGTTGCCTTTAGTGTATTGCTGAAACCTCTCTCATAGATAACAATTTGCCACTGTAATGAATTCTAATAGCATGTCAGTTTCTAATTTAAGCATATAAATTATTTTCATTTGACAGGTGTGCCTTAGAAATAATCCACTTTATCATGCTGGAGCAGTTGCATTTTCAGTTAGTGCTGGAATTCCTAAAGTTGGTGTCTTGATGGAATCGGTTTGGAACATGAATGACAGCTGCAGATTTCAGCTTCGTTCTCCTGAGAGCTTAAAGAGCATGGAAAAAGTCAACAAGACTACAGAAATCAAGTAGGTCTCCATTGGCAATATATTTCTGAAGTAATGAATCCTTGTGATAAGCTGTTTTTTATCTCAAAAGGCAAATGGATCTAATAATTTATATTAGTTTTGTAGAAATTAAAATAGTGTGCTTTTTTTGAAGCCTTAAATTAGATGTCATTACTTTTCCACCACTCAGCTGTACGTTAGGAGAGAATTAAAGTTGAAATAGCATGTGTACTCTTTATTTAGTAAACTCAATTTCTTAACCGTGGGAGACTCTGATATTCATAATGGTAGATTATTAGTGCATATATTTGAGATCTGTCATCGCAAATTTTCTTTTTTCTTTTAGAAATGTCATGGTTTCCAGTCAGAAATGTCATGGTTTCCAGTCCCAAAAAAACTAAGTGCACATTGTAGGAAGCTGGCTCTGTATATGCTGTACCAAAATGAGATAGTGTGTACAGAGTCCAGTGCAACCCCAGAGGTAAAAGTAGATAGCACCTTGCTCTCTATTTGTTGTCCTCTGGGCGAGCAGTAAGTCTTTATTAGAGGGTAGTGTTAAGCATGTGTTGTACACACTCAGGCAGCAATTGATGTCACACACAGACTGAACTCAAGACCAATTTGTTTGTATCAAAGATATTATTAAGTTATCTTATTTCTTAGAACCAAACCAAGTCTGGTGCAGATAAGTGGAAATAAATGCTTTGCAAAATCTTATTCAATGTTTTACAATTGAGTTCAGGTTTAAATGAGGTTGATCGAATTACAAGAAGCAGCAAAGGATTGAGGTAGCTCACAAAGGCGGCAAACCTTTGAAGCTTCCCCTTCGTGGACCCTGCCCATCCTGGGTGAGTAGACTTGGCACCTCGTCCCAGAATGTGCATGGTTTCAGACCCCCTGAGAGCAGCATGCTCTCTACCCAGGAAACATGTCTGGTGGTGGCAGCTCGCAAGCAGCCACGCAGCCTGGACGCTAGTATCTGAAAGAGAGAATTAGTTCTAGATTCCTTACCTTAGAATTACCCCCAGGCGTCAGACTGAAGGAGAATTTTTCGTCAGCACTACCCCTGCATGTCAAAAGGTGGCATTGGTTTGCTCTGCGTTCGTCGTTGGCGTGATTGGCAGGATGACGTTGCGGTAGCTACTTAATCGCCGCCATCGCATGCCGACGTTAGTTCTTTCTTTTTCCGCCCCAGCCAGCGCAGATCCGGAGAGAGCAGTACCTCCAGTCACTTTTTGACTGACTTTTTGCCAACTTTTGTCGACTTCGTTTTGAGTCTTTGACTCCTGGTGCATGTTAGGGATGCCCGGTTTCAAGGTTTGCGGTTCCTGCAAACGGTGGATGTCTGTGACGGGTCGGCACCACGTGTGCCTGTTTTGCCTAGAACCCGACGCTGACTCCAAGTTGTGTTTCGACTGGCGGACCATGAATCCGAAGTCCCAAAAGCTTCTCGAGGAACAGCAGTCTGCTCCGCGCCACTCGAGATCCTGGTCGCGTGGGAGGTCGAGGAGCCACCACCAGTCCTCTTCCAAGTCTTCACCCTCCTCAGGTAAGTCGAAGCACAAGAAGTCGAAAAAGCATAGTCTCTTTGACTTCTCCCCATCCGTCGGCCGACGTGACGAGGAATGCGGGTGGTGCCCCTCCCGCGGCTCCTCTTGCTGAGCCCACTGGGTCGACTCAGAGTTTCCCTCCCTTCCCAGGACCCGGAGCGACCCCTGCCCAGTTTCGGAGTTTCTACGAAGCGATGCATGCAATCTTTGGGCAACCTGACTCCACCGGCATGCCTTCGTGTCCCGCATCTCAGCTGGGGGCCCTGGGCCTTCGACGCTGGCAGCTTCGGCCTCGGCACTGCAGGGGTCCCCTTGGATATAGGCCTGGATCCGGATCGGTGCCGGTCGACCTAACCACACCTCCCCGGATGCAGATTCTAACGGCACCACGTCCGCAGCAGACACCGGTTGTGTCCCCAGCCGGTGTGGACCCCGGCTCCACCCCGATGCGGACACGGAGCCGGATCAACGCCGGTTCTGGCGCCGATGGGTACTTTTGTGCCCCTGTTCCACCCTGACCAGTTAGAATATTATCCGGGCTGGCGAGAGGAGTTGGTGGATGCCAGTGGGCTGGATACTTCCCCAGACCGTGGCATGTTGTCTTCTCTTACCGTGGCTACAGAGGATGGTGGTTCTTATGCAGTGGTGTTGCGTAGGGCTGCCGAGGCTCTCAACCTTGAGCCACCTAAGGTGGAAGTCAGGACTAATCTCCTGACAAAGGTACTTCAACCGGCAGCAAGCTCTTCGGAGCCCCTTCTGACGTTCAATGAAGCTTTCACTGACATCCGTTTGGGCATCTGGTCCAGGTCCAGCACAGGGGCTTCTGTGGATAGGATGATCTCCCGACACCACTACGTGGCTCCAGGTGACCCCTCTTTCCTCTCCCAACAGCCCTCCCCTGAGAGCTTGATGGTCCAAGCCTCCAGGTCCAAAGGCGCATTCCCTAACGCACCACCTGATAGGGAATCCAAAAAGTTGGACCACCTTGGAAAGATGTGTTCGAGGCATATGAGCTGCAGATACTACATGTTGCAATAGATCGCCACCTGGTGTTAGGCTCGGATGATTGCAGGTTGTTGTTGTCTTCTTGGAAGAAGTCTTTTGTAGTCACGAGATAGGTGACTCCTCCCTTGGACAATACTGCGCATGGTCATCGACTCCATCCTCAGATTGTTTTTTTCCGCCACTGGGTTCGGATGAAAGTTTTCCGCTCTGGCTAGAAAAAGACTTTTTCTGCTTTTTCAAAGCGAGAAACTTCAAACAAACTTCTTTCGACATCGAACAGACTTTCGACATTACCAGCTACATTCCAGTGCGTCGATGCGGGCCGTTGGGCCCATCGTCGCCGTGCGGCCTACGCCTCATGGAAAGAACTCCATTCAAGAGATGCCCGGTATGTCGAGCAAAATTCCCTCATAGCGACCATCACGAGGTTTGCAACCTCTGTCTCTCGCCAGAACACGACGAGTCGACCTGCACAGCCTGTGCCTCCTTCCGATCAAAGAAAACAATTCGAGATCGGAGGGCCCGCCGACACGAAATGAGAAGATCAGCACCAGCACCGGAGGCCATCTTTGAAGAGGAGATCGTCGAAGAAGACGTCTCAGAGGATGAATATCCAATCGAAGATATCTCCGAGGACGAGGCTCCACTCGGTGCAGAGGAGGACTCTCCTGATCTCCAGATAATATCGGGGGCAGAGGATTCGGACGACTCGATCCCGTCTCGACAACCCGTGAGTACATCCGCCCCTGCACGACAGACATTACCCAAACAGAAGGCAACGGTCAGCACTCCGCCCATGGGGCCCAGTCGAGACTGACATTTACCCTCTAACGCCCCGCCTTCGGGCCCGGCCCCGAGGAAAGACAATACGCCTTCCGGTGCCTTGGCACCGAAGAAACACCATGTGCCGGTTACACCTTCTCCATTGGCACCAAAACATCCTTCGACACCGAAGGATTCGTCGGCACCAAACATAAAAAACCCTTCGGCGCACAAAGACACTTCGGCACCCGTACCATCGGCGCCAAAAACAAAAACTGTACCAAACCCGAAACCTTCGACTCCGAAACCTTCCGGTTCAAAAAACAAAGAGGGGAAACCAATTTCCGGCGCCAGAGGCCCAGCAAAACCTGTCTCCACGCCGAAACCTCTAATACCGGTACCGAAGACCCCAGATAAGGCTAAACAACATTCAGCACCGAAAACATTGCCAAAAGACTCAACAACTCCTCATAAGGCAAAAAGTACTAAACAACCTCTATCGGGTCCGAAAAGATCGACGCCGAAGAAGGTTATAGAAGAGGAAGAACTGTTTAAACCAGATCCTAGACAGAAAAAAGTCCATATTAATCCAAAAACTGGACATGTGGAAGCAATCCCTTATAAGAGACCAGCAGACACACCACTTACACCTGTGGTCCCTTCCAAAAAGGACTGTGCAACTTCTCCAATGCACCCTTCCTCTCCTTCACCTTCTTCCTCTCCTGTTACTCCATATGTAGAACCTATAACTTCTCCTATTCACTCTCCTGCATCATCACACCACTCTGATGAGTATGATTTGGGTGGGGGGGATGATGTTCCAGAAACGCATACATACCCTTTAGAGGAGGATGGTAACACAGAATACCCTAAGGATGATGAGGATGCATATAATTTTTCACCAAATAATGCACCAGACATCCCTGATCCTCAGTACTACCCAACAAAACCTTCCCCTACAGAGGACAGTATTGGTTTTAATCATTTGTTAAACAGAGCTGCACTTTACCATGGGGTTCCCATGCACTCTGATGCCATTGAGGAGGACTTCTTGTTAGACACTTTCGAACAGTCACAAAGGTCTACTCAAATATTACCAATGATTAAGGGAGTCATAAAACATGCTCCAGAGATTTTTAAAGGGTGTTCAATCCTAGAATCGATAAAAAGTATAGGCCAGCACCAGCTGATCCAGTATACATTAAGGGTCATCTGCCACTAGACTCCTTGGTAGTGTCTAATGCGCACAAAAGGGCCAATTCTCAAACTTCTGGGGACACACCCCCGCCTGACAAAGAGTCCAAGATCATTGATGCGTCAGGGAAACGAATTGCTGCACAAGCAACAAACATATGGCGCATAGCAAACACACAGGCTTTACTCTCACGCTACAACAGCACCCATTACGATCAACTAGAAAAGTTAATAGAACACCTACCAGATCAACACAAGGAAGAGGTGTGGCGCCGCGGCCAGGGCGACTGACTCCGGAATCTGGGGATCACGGTTCGATCCCCGGCACCAGATTAGCCCAGCACCAAGTGACTCTGGGCAATAGCTTGCTTAATCTTCCCGACGGCGCCCAGCGCCTAGAGACCCTAACGGGTGATTGTGCGCTTTACAAATGTGAATATTATTATTATTATTATTATTATTATTATAAGGATCTAGCAGCAGAACTTTTACAGTAAGGCAAATTAATTTCAAATGCCTCAATTAAATGTGCACTAGATGTAGCTGACACAGCATCCAGAGCTGTGAACACTAGTGTTATTCTCAGGCGTCACGCATGGTTACGCATCTCCGGTTTTAAACAAGAGGTACAAACTACCATTCTAAACCAGTGTTAGTCTGGCGATTCCCTATGAGGAGCGGCTGGACAGAACGGGCACTACATTGAGGTTAACAGTAGAGGAATAGGGGTTTGACGCTGGGCCTGAGCACTACACGGACAGAACCTGAACATATATACCACCTAGATCATAGGTCTGGTCACCTGGCAGGGCTGAAGGACATGGAATTACAGTAAAGCAGATACTAGATGATCCGAGTGGCAGCGAATTTACTAGTTATCTTGGTCGTTTTAGTGTGAGGGAACCAAAGCAACAAACAAGTTGCCATATTATATTCCACTTGCTGCTCCGTGACTTCATTAAGAAGCGTCCCTACCTCGGACCAATAGGACCCCAGTTTCGGACAATCCCACATCATGTGGTCTAGTTCCACATCAGGTGCTAGGCATCTAGGACACACTGCGTCCTGCACGTGTAATTATTTCCGGATCTTTCCCGGAGTGAGGTAAGCTCTATGTATTATAAAAAAGTGTACCTGCTGAAACCATGCATTCCTACACCCTTTCCAGGTCCTCGTCATGATACGACCCCAAGCTGTGTCCGGAATGGGCTTCTCTATACTCGCTTCCCACTTCTGCCACTTCTGTCTGAGAGTCGTCAGGGGTTCCAGACCTTCACACAGCATTCGGGAGTGTAGGCAGGTGACCGCCTTCACCGTCCCCGCCACCATTACTACATATTGGCAAGCCATCGTGGCTTGCGGTTCTAACTGCCCCGTCTTCCAATGTTTCTGCATGTGCAAAAGGAAACCTCTGTCAGGAAGGCCACATTGGTCTTGCAGTGCCCGGAATGGCAACAACTCGCCATCGGCATATAAGTCGCCCACCATTTGTAACCCCAGCTTCTCCCATTCCAGTAGCCGGGACCAGTCCCCCCCCCATGTGGCAGAGCTGTCAGCATGCCTAGAGAGATTTCGGGTTTATATGGGTGTGCCACTCTTGCCCTCTTTTGACTTTTATTCCAGCATAACCTCAGGATCTTCTCTTCCAGGGTTAAATCCCGGACTATTAGGTGCTGCTGCATAACAATATTAGAGAGAGGACATGCCTCTGTATCCCCGATCCACAAGCTTGTTCCGGGCCCCTAAATTCCCGTGCAACATTCTGTGTAAGGATCTGCAGCTGCGCCGCCAGATAATTAAGTTTGAAGTTAGGAACCGCTAGTCTCCCCTCCGATTTCGGCCTCAGCAGCGTATCCAGTGCCACCCGTCTCCGTCCCCCATAAAAAAATCAATGGTTAGCATCTGTAATTCCCGAAAAATACCGAGGTGGTACCCACCGTGGGAGTGTACGGAAGTAGTAAAGCAGACGTGGCAAAGCCACCATCTTGAGCAGTGCAACTCTCCCCAGTACAGAGAGGGGCAGGGTTGCCCAAAACGCCATATTGCCCCTCAGTGCCCTTATGCAGCGCCCTATATTCCCTTCCAACAGATCTTCCGCCTTGTGGTAGATCTGAACTCCCATGTAGGTGAAGCATGAACGCTCCCATACTAAATCAGCGGCTAGCTGCGGCTGTGGCATATCCGCCCTTAAGGGGAAGACACACGTTTTAGGAAAGACGGGACCTTAAGACCAATTCTCGACCTCAGGCCACTCAATCACTACATTCAATCAGATCATTTTCACATGATCACTTTACAACAGGTACTCCCATTACTACAACAGGGAGATTTTCTGTCCACACTAGACCTAAAGGACGCCTATTTTCACATTCCAATACATCCTGCGCACAGGAAGTATTTAAGGTTTGTCATACAAGGACAACACTATCAGTTCAAAGTCCTTCCATTCGGGGTTACAACAGCACCACGAGTGTTTACAAAGTGCTTAGCGGTAGTGGCAGCACATCTCAGAAGACAACAAATACATGTCTTCCCCTACCTAGACGACTGGCTCATAAAGGCAAGATCGTACAACCATTGTGCACAACACACAAAGCAAACAATTCAAACACTGCACAACTTAGGGTTTACGATAAACTACACCAAGTCGCACCTAGAGCCTTCGCACGTTCATCAATATCTAGGAGCTACTATATCAGTAGCTCAAGCCTATCCCAGTCAAGCCAGGATTCAAAGTATTCAGAACTTAGTCTCCCTTTTTCAATGCCAGCACTCTCTACAAGCCAGAGTGTTCATGAAACTAATAGGGATGAAGGCATCTTGCATCTTCATAGTACCCCACGCAAGACTGCAAATGCGTCCACTACAGGAATGTCTAGCACAACAGTGGAATCAGGCTCAAGGTCAGCTCACAGACCTGGTGTTGGTGGACAGCCGTACATATCGCTCTCAGCAATGGTGGAACACCAAAAATTTGACAAAGGGACGGCCGTTCCTAGAACCTGTTCCACAAGTAGTGCTCACGACAGACGCATCCCTCACAGGATGGGGGGCCCATGTCCTGCTTTATACCACACAAGGTCAGTGGAACAATCAACAGAAACAGTTCCACATCAACCACTTAGAGCTGTTAGCCATTTTCCTAGCACTAAAAACGTTTCAAGTACAAATCCAAAAGAAAGTTGTCTTAGTCCGAACGGACAATATGACAGCCATGTACTACATACAAAAACAGGGGGGGACACTCTGTGCAACTGTCCCAACTTGCACAGAACATATGGAGATGGGCCATTCCTCAAAACATACGTCTGACAGTAGAACAACTTCCAGGGATCCACAACCAGATAGCAGACCTGTTAAGTCGTCAATCACAACAGATTCACGAATGGGAGTTGCACCCACACGTACTTCAACCATTCTTTCAAATGTGGGGGCATCCACAAATAGACCTGTTTGCCACCCACGAGAACTCAAAATGCCCAACCTTCGCCGCCAGGTTTCCACACCCACAGTCGGAGGGGAATGCAATATGGATGAATTGGTCAGGCAGATTTGCGTATGCTTTTCCGCCTCTCCCACTCATTCCACTAGTAGTACGCAAGCTCAGACAACAGTCCTTCAAACTAATACTAGTGGCCCCTACATGGGTACGTCAACCGTGGTTCACCACGCTACTAGATCTCTCAATGGTTCCACATCAGAAATTACAGCTCACGCCATCCCTGTTAACACAGAACCATGGAGAAATAAGACACCCAGAACCAAGCCAACTGAATTTGGCGATCTGGCGCCTGAAGTCCTAGAGTTTGGTTACTTAAACCTACCACCAGACTGTATGGATATAATTAAAGAAGCTAGAAGACCCACTACCAGATCATGCTATGCTGCTAAGTGGAAACGATTTGCAATATACTGTAACAGTCACATTGATCCTTTGGACGTTTCCATCCAAAATATCATTTGCTACCTTCTACACTTACAAAGGTCTAATTTGGAATTTGGCTTACTCTTCCATACGCCTGCATCTAGCAGCTATTGCAGCGTATTTACAAAATAGACAACATCTATCTCTATTTAGAGTACCTGCAATAAAAGCATTTATGGAGGGATTAAAAAGAATAATCCCACCCAGGTTACCACCTGCTCCAGTATGGAACCTAAATGTGGTCCTTACAAGACTCATGGGACCCCCTTTTGAACCGTTACATAAATGTGAACTACAATTTCTAACATGGAAAACTGCTTTCCTTGTTGCCATTACCTCTCTCAGAAGAGTTAGTGAAATACAATCATTCACAACAGAAGAACCATTTTTTCAAATACATCCTAACAAAGTGGTTCATAGACCCAATCCAAAATTCCTACCAAAAGTGATTACTCCTTTTCACCTAAACCAATCAGAAGAGTTACCAGTGTTTTTTAAAAAACCGGACTCTGTTGCAGAAAGAGCTTTGCACACCCTAGATGTTAGAAGAGCTCTACTATATTACACAGACAGGACTAAATCATTCAGGAAAACAAAACAACTATTTGTATCCTTCTCTCCCCCACACAAAGGCAATCCTATCTCTAAAGGAGGTATTGCTAGATGGATTGTTAAGTGTATTCAAATATGCTATCACAAGGCTAAACGTACACTAACAGTTCCTCCTAGAGCACACTCCACTCGCAAACTAGGAGCCTCTATGGCTTTCTTAGGAAACATGTAACGTAACTGGTGCTATGTAAAGCGCTCTGATACCTGATTCGGGTCTAGTTCGCGCTATATAAAATTCTGCAAAAAAAAAAAAAAAAAAAAAAAACACCCAAAAAAAACCAAACATACCATTAGAGGATATATGCAAGGCAGCAACATGGTCTACAATACACACCTTCACTAAACACTATTGTGTTGATGTGCAAGCCAAGCAGCTAGCTGCAGTAGGCTAAGCTGTCCTTAAAACACTATTTCAGTATGCTGCAACGGATACAAGCGACCACCGCTAGGGGAGACACTGCTGTACAATCGTTGCAAAATGTAGGATCTGCAGCTCATATGCCTCGAACGGAAAATGCTACTTACCAGTATGCATCTGTTCTTGGCATTTAGAGCTGCCGAATCCTACATGCCCTCCCGCCTCCCCGGGACTTGTATCCGTTCCAGTACTCATCTTACTTAGATGCACACGCATGGACATCCTTTTCTCTTAACTTCTACTAACTCCATCATTTCCCATAATGGCGCAAAACAATCTGAGGATGGAGTCGATGACCATGCGCAGTATTGTCCAAGGGAGGAGTCACCTATCTCGTGACTACAAAAGCCTTCTTCCAAGAAGAAGACAACAACCTTTAATCATCCGAGCCCAATACCAGGTGGCTATCTATTGCAAAATGTAGGATTCTGCAGCTCTACATGCCAAGAACAGATGCATACTGGTAAGTAGCATTTTCCTTTCTTCCTCCAGCTTGGGACTGCGGTCGGTAAACACTGCATGTCTGTTGGCCAGTAACACCCACTCTGTGTGGGATACAGTGCAGCCCAAGTGCCCGTAGGAGGCCCCGGCCGTACTCTCCCGTTCAGTTGCCGAGGGGAGAGACGCAGCCAAGTTTACTATTCGCTGTTGACTGGACACCACCCACTCACTAGGCAGGACGTTTTCAACGTCGGTTGCCCTTCGACGCTATGCCTGTCTAAGGTCGACTGGTTTTTCAGGGTATGTCCAAGTTACCCTTCTGGACATGCCCTTTGATGGCAGTCGCCTGTTTGACGACAAGGCAGACAACTCGCTAGAGCGCTTCAAGGACTCTCGGGGTACAAACAAGTCCTTGGGCTTCTCCACCACCCGCCCGCGCAGTGTGCTTTTCACCCCTTTCGTGCCTACGGGCCTGTTTTCTTTCCCCAAAACTAACCCAATTGGTATCTCTGGCCATATATCAGACCCTGGTAAATGGTACCACAGGTACCCAGGGCACTGTGGCCAGGGAAGACCTCTAAGGGCTGCAGCACTTATTATGCCACCCTTGGAGGCCCTGTACCTTTACACACACAGACTGCCTTTGCAGTCTGCATGTTTTGGTGCAGAACAAAGTGAAGAGTCGACATGGCACACGTCCCTGTGTGCCACGCCTACAACCCACTTCTCTGACATAGATCAGTCACCCCTCTAGCTGGGTGCCCTATGCCAGTGGTCAGGGTACAGGTGCATGAGCCCTGTACCCCTACAGTGTCTAAGTCCATTCTTAGACATTGTAAGTGCAGTGCTGCCATTAATAGTATATGGGGCTGGGAGCTTCTCAGCACATTAAACCCACACTGATGCCAGTGTAAGATTTAATGAAAAATGCACACAGAGGGCACCTTAGAGATGCCCCCTGAAAAACGACCAGCCTCTGGTGGGTTCCCTGACTGGTACACACCAGGCTGCCACCACGGCACATGTTTCTGGACCACTAGGGTGGGAGCCTTCGCTCCCTGAGCCCAGAAACAAATCCTTTCCTGGGCGGAGGTGTTCACACCTTCCCCAGGCCAGAAAGAGCCATCTGTGGCAGGGGAGCTTCAAGAGCCTGGCAGCCTTTGTAATGCAAACCCCAGCCTCTCTAATGCAAACCCCAGCCTCGCCTGCTAATAGGAGCAGGCCCCCTTCCTGTCCCCCCCTCATATTCGACGGGAAGACAGGCGGGAAATGCTAGCCAGCCCAGAAGGTGTGCCCTCCTCTGCCAACTCCACCCCTCAGGTGGGGGAGGTGAGGGGAAGCCCCCTCTTCAGTGCCCGCAATCTTGCGGATTGCAGGCACTCTCCAATCAGGATTAGGGATTGTGCACACTCCCCCATGTTGGGTGAGCACACCAAGGGTGTAGTCACCCTAAGGTCAGAAGCCCATTGCCTACTGACCCAGAGACCCCTAAAATGCCACCTAAATACAGTGTTTAGGAGGAAGCCCTGAACTAAGAAGGCAGATTCCCGCAACCTAGGAAGAAAAAGGACGAAAGAAGAAGCACAGCAGAGGAGAATGCAAAGAACTGACTTGGGCCCAACCCTACCAGCCCGTCTGCCGTTTCCGGAGATCCTGCGCCAAAAATAGTCTTGTCCTGCAGCCAGCGATCTCCAGAACTACTGGGAGGACTGACTGCCTTCAACAAAGACAGGATCTCCTGTGAACAGCAGCCCTGTTCAAAAGAAACTCCGAAACCAGACTCTGAGCCTGCTATGGACAAAGAAACCGCATGCCTGGAACTACCACTACCACTGCACCTGTGGCCCGAGTTCGAGTAGCCCACTGGTCCCAGCGCTCCAGAGTACGAGGCCACCGTGGGTTGAACCCTCCAGGACCCCTCGACATCGCCTGCATCCTCTCTGCAGGGAGCCACCCCCCCTCACTGCCCCACCCCCCACCTCGTGTATCCCGATAAGGTGAAATTCGACCTCAAAAGACACCCCTGCATCCAGCGGCCCTGCGTCCTGGAGCACAGAACCAGAGGTTCCCCTACGTCCCTGAGTCCTCCAACTTACCTGCCAAGCTGTGGTTCCTCCCGGAAGTCTTCCTGGATCGAGCCTGCAGCTAAAAATAAAAAAACAAAATCCCCATTGACAACAGGGCACCCAACGCCAAAACAGCACTCTGCACCCGGCTGCCCCAGCGCCACTGAGGGTGCACCTTTTGTGCTGGCTTGATTCCCCATTTGCCGAGAGCTCAAGTCCAGGAGCTTTGCTCCCACAGCCAACTGGCCTGCTCGTCAGCAGCCACCAACCGGAGGCCACCTTTCCCCATTGGATAACATTGGGCCTCAACACACTGCACCTAGCCATCCTAGTGCCGCTCAGGGTGTAACACTGACCCTGGGGGACCACTGAGTCTACCCCAAAAACCTTAACTTCCACTACCAAATACTTACCTCAAAACCGATGACACTATTTTCCTCCATAGGATACCATTGTTTTTCTTGGAAAAGTATCTAAGTGTGGAGTTTGAAAACCTAAAGAAATATTTTAAATTTACACTGTTTAACAAAAATTATTTTACTTACCTGTTTGCAGGAATGTCCCAGAGTAGTATCAAGGCATACTGAGTAAAAAAAGTAATCCAAAAAGTAACTTACCTGGTATTTTACTGAAAATCCCATTCAAGTGTATGTACAGTATTTACAAATCATTGCATTTCTATGAAACAGTACTGGAAGTCAAATCAAAGTACATTTACTATTGCAATCCAAACTGTTTACAAACTGCATTACTACTGTAAAGTATTTATTGCTTCCCTGTGTCAGGCTTGCTTGGTTCTAGAAAATAAAAAATCAATTGGTGTGAAGTTTAGTCTTGGAGTGTGTGAAATCATTTGCTGACTGAGTGCGTACAACAAATGCTGAACAGTGTCCTCTGATACTGCCTTAGTGCTCGAACACACTACCACAAATAGAGAGTAAGGTGCTATCTAACCTTACCTCTGCCTACCTTTGGGGTTCCACTGGACTCTGTGCACACTATACCTCACTTTGGTATAGTATATACAGAGCCAGCTTCCTACAAGCCCTTATCCCGGGCTTTGGTCAGAATGACCTTGAGGCTGCTGGGCCTCCTGCATCCTGCTGGTAGATCATGCCAGCTGGCATATGCGGGCTCTGCAGTGGGACCTGAAGTTCCAGTGGTCACAGCATCAGGGGAATCTGTCTGATTACGTTTAGATCTTGGAGGGCACGGCACGTCAATTGCAGTGGTGGCTATCGAACTGAGATTGGGTCAACGGCAGAGCCCTCTCCCTTCCCCAACCGGAATATACAGTGGTGACGGATGCATCACTTCTGGGATGGGGTGGCCACATGGGAGAGGCGGTGATCAGAGTCCTCTGGTCTCCGGCGGAGTCCAGGCTCCACATCCGTCTTGCACTAAAAACATTCCTTACCTCTGTCCGGGGAAGAGTGATGCAAGTGTTCACGGACAACACCACCACCAAGTGGTAATGCAACAAACAGGGTGGGGTGGGGTTGTGGACCCCTATGTCAAGAGGCTCTCCGTCTCTGGATATGGCTGGTACACCAGGGCATATCCCTGGTGGTTCAACACCTGGCAGGGTCACTGAACGCCAGGGAGGAGAACCAACTCAGCTGCAGTGGGGAGAGCCTTGGTTAGATCTAGTCGCCACCGAAGAGAACATGCAATGTCAGCAATTCTGCACGTTGGAATTTCCAAGGCGGCACTAGTGGAGTTGTGGTCTTCTATACGTCTTTCCGCCTAAACCACTTCTGCCCAGAGTGCTGAAGAAGATCAAGCGCGACCCAACCCAAGTCATTCTTGTGGCTTCGGATTGGGCCCGAAGAGTCTGGTATCCCGAGCTGTTACACATGGCCATCGATCCTCCGATCAGACTGCCTCTTCGGGAGGATCTTCTGTCGCAGCAGCAGTGGACGGTCCTCCACCCGAACCTGTCCAGCCTCCACCACCTTGCGTGGAGATTGAGCAGCGACAGTTGACCGCCTTTGACCTTCATCTCGAAGTCTGTAATGTTATCTTGGCAGCCAGGCCTCCCTCCACTAAGACGGTGTACACCTGCAGGTGGAACAAATTTGTGACATGGTGCACAGCAAAGGCTGTAGATCCCCTTTCTGAGTTTCTCTTGTTCCTCCTTTCTTTGGCCCAGCAGGGCTGTGCTCTGGGCACTCTTAAGGACGATTTCTCGGCCATTTCAGCCTTTCTGTAGTAGGGGATCTCTGTGTATAGTCATAATCTAGTGAATAGTCCCGCCCATATGCGTGGACCCCGGCAATCAAAAATAATCTCTTAAGTTGTCAGAAAATTGCAGAACTGCAAAGACACTTAAGAGAGAATTTAAAGACAAATAATGCAGCCTATATCCACAGGCTACACTGTCCAGTACTTCAACTAGAAATTCCACCAAAAAACACAAACCGCACAGCCAGCCCAGTTTCTCCCAAAGAGAAACTTGCCTCTACCAGTAAAAGCCTCTGGAATGATAGAGAGAAAGGCATGGACAGACAAGCCCCATAGGCTGCCATTATGTGGCTTAAATAGGATACTGTGCCTTTAAGAGAACTTTCCAGAACTTCTCCCAGTATCCCAGAATGCACAGCAGGTCCCTCTTACTTTCAGTTCTTTTTTCCGACTCCTGCTAACAGGACCCTGGTGCATTGAGCTCTCCCTTTTTCAAGGGTTTATTGGAATTTTGTGCACTTTTGGATTAAAAGTGTTTTCAGTTTGTGTGCTTGGTGTTTCCCTTCACTCCTGTGTATTTGTTCATGCTTTTTAGGGCTCTAAAATGCCTGCTCTTTTCGACAATTGCCCAGCATGTGGAAGGAAGAAGGCCAAGTCTGATCCACACGACGTCTGCATACTCTGTCTCCCTGAAACACATGTCCCTGAAGATTGTGAGATCTGCCAGACCTTCACTACAAGGACCCTGAGGGACAGGCTGAAGATTAGGCTTCAAGGCCTGGAGGAGAGACGACTGCAGGCTGCAGGTGGGTCTGGGCAGGCTGGGAAGGCTCCCTCTGCCTCTGCTGAGGCCTCTGGGGGGCTCCCCAGAGGCAGGAAGCCCAGCATTCCCCAGCACGACGTCGAGAGGGATGACTGTGTGTTCCCTATCTCCCCGGGGATCCGGGTCGAGACAGCGTGGAAGGTCGACGTCGAGAGGCCTGGGTAGGCCGCCGTCTAAATCACCGCCGACGGCGTCTTCGTCGTCAGCGTCGAGTCATCGTCGACGAAGAAGGACCGACAGGCATCGGCGCTCGCCGTTGAAGCGACACCGCCGATCGCTGTCGAACAGGCGGTCGTGGTCGAGGGGCTCCTCGACGTCGAGGACCGCGAGAAAACGGTCGACGCAGAGGAGGAATCGACGCTAGTCGTCGAGGACTGACCGTTCGTCGTCGAGGTGGCGGAGTTCGGCGTCGGAAGAAGCGCTCGACGTCGAGGAAGCGGCGTTCGACGCCGGAGTCATGGGGTCGACGTTCGACGCCGGAAAAGCGACGCTCGACGTCTAGGAGAAAGATCGGCGTCTGAGGCTTTCCGCCTCTCCTAAGCGGCGCAGAAGGAGTTCTGGCGCCAAAAGCCACGCTGGGTCTAGAGGACGACGCCGGAGGCATTGCTCACATACTGGGGGGTCTGGCTCACAGTCCCCTCCCCCGAAGAAGTCACCGGGCTCTGTGTACTCGGTGGTTTATACACCACCTCGGCCTAAGACTCCTCCCCCTTTGCCTAAGGAGGATCCTCCCCTCAATCCTCCTCTGCCTCCACTTCCTCCAGCGGGACAACCTCCACCACAGGCCCCACCTCATGGGCCCGCGCCTCGGCCGGAGATGCCTCCAGTCCTGCCACCGAGATCGGTGTCCCTGCCTCCGCTCCCTACTCTGCCTAAGGGGACTCCAAAACCTAAACCCCAGGATAGGCCACGGAAGACGCCTCCACGGAAACCTGCGGAGCGCCCACGTGCTGGGAGATCGCGTTCATGTTCCAGGAGGAGGGAACGCTCACGCAACAGGTCGTCCACAAGGTCAAGGCGGCGCCACAGGAGGCACAGGTCTCGTTCACGGACAAGATCTTCAGGGACCAGAGACTATTCCCCGACTTTGCCGGAGTCACCGTAAACAAGGGTTTCACCGATTGATGATCTGGTGTCTTTCCACGACGTCCTTTTACGAGGTGCAGCAAAACTGGGCATCTCGTTGACGGTGCCCAAGCCATCGGTGATCTTTGAGACGCTGCATCAGAAACATCTGTCTCGGCCATTACTGCCCTTGGTTCCGGGCCTGGAGGAACCGGCCATGGACCTTTTTCTCACCCCGGCGGTGACTAAGGCGGCCCCCTCGAGACTACAGAAAAAATACCGGGCTCCCGACTCGGATCCGGCTTTTCTGAGGGTGAAACCCCCTCCAGACTCTGTGATTGTGACGGCGGCTCATAAACAGCATGCCACCACTCCGTCCTCCACAGTTCCGCCAGAGAAGGGATCCAGGTGGCTGGATTCGTCTGGGAGAAAGGTTTGTGGGACGTCGGCGACTTCCATGAAGGCTGCGAGTGCCACGGCCTTGTTGGGACGCTATGATCGAGCACTCTGGGAATCTCTGCAGCAGTTTGTGGAACATCTGCCGCGTGATAAGCAAGAAGATTTCCAAGAGGTGTTGAATGAGGGGATGTTGGTGGCGAATCAGGTCATCAGTGCCGCAGCCGACTCTTCCCTGCTGGCGGCGCATAGTTTCTGCCATGGAATTAACCAGCGAAGACACGCCTGGCTCCGCCTCACGTCATTAAAACCGGACGCACAACAAAGGGTTGCCAATCTACCATTCTCTGGCGAAACCCTATTTGGGAAACATGCGGATGACGAAATGGCCCGCATGAAGGCGGAGGCCGAAACGCTCACGGCTGTGGGTTTGGAAAAACCCAAGGAGACCAAGAAGTCATACCGACCGTTCCAGCGGCGGTTCGGTGGCCAGGGCAGAGGGCGTGGCCAGTCTTCAGGACAACAGCAGCAGCAACAACAGCAGCAGCAGTTCCGAAGAACGTTCCAGAAGCGCCAGAAAGGCAGAGGCGGCCACCAGTCGGCAACAGCGACTAAAGGCCCGGCCGGGTCTAGGCCCTGAGCGCTTACTTCCCCTACATCCGTTACCCACTCCGGTGAGGGGAAGCGTTCAATTTTTTTGGGCAGAGTGGCGAAAAATTACTCAGGACAAGTGGGTGCTGAATATTGTTTGCAATGGGTACAGTCTTCGGTTCACCAGCCCCCTCCATCAATCCCTCCAGTCAGCTCGCAGTTTCGGCCGCGCGAGCTCCAGGCGGAGGCCGATATCCTGTTAAGGAAAAGGGCAATAGAAGACGTACCTCTGTCTCAAAGAGGAAGAGGTCTGTACTCCCGGTTCTTCCTGGTTCGAAAAAAGGACAAGAACAAATTCAGGCCCATTCTGGATTTACGACAAGCAAACAAGTGGATTCGCAGATAAAAGTTTCGCATGCTGTTGTTGCATCAGATTTATCCTCAGCTGCAACGGGGAGACTGGCTGTGTGCCATAGACCTACAGGATGCATACTTCCATGTGCCCATTGCACACAAACACAGGAAGTTCCTGCAATTCCAAGTCTGCGCCAATCATTATCAATACACAGTACTGCCATTCGGACTGAAGTCTGCGCCGAGAACATTCTCAAAGTGCATGGCGGTGGTAGCGGCACACCTGAGAAAGAACAAGGTGTTTGTCTACCCGTACCTGGACGATTGGTTGATCAAGGCCTCCTCCTTCTCGGCAGCGCAAGCACACTTGGTAGCGGCACACCTGAGAAAGAACAAGGTGTTTGTCTACCCGTACCTGGACGATTGGTTGATCAAGGCCTCCTCCTTCTCGGCAGCGCAAGCACACTTCCAGAAGACGTGCGTTCTATTGAACAAGCTGGGGTTGCACATCAACATGTCCAAGTCTGTCCTGACTCCGGTCCAGTGCATACAGTACTTGGGAGCCTCCATCAATACGCTGTCAGCAAGCGTGTCTCCTTCGGAGGAGCGACGATTATCACTCCTTCGGAAGGCTCAGGCTCTTATGACCACTCCATCTACAACAGTGAGGACGGTGTCTTCTCTACTGGGATCGATGGCCACGTGTATCTTCCTAACGCCTCATGCACGACTGCACATGAGACCGTTACAAGAGTGCTTGGAGGATCAGTGGGATCAGAGGAGAGGATCTTGGGACGACAAGATACGACTGTCTCTGCATGCTCTTCAGTCTCTGAGGTGGTGGTGGTGTTCGGCGGAGAATCTCCTGAGAGGGTTTCCCTTCCACAAGGACATTCCCACGCAGACTATCGTGACGGATGTGTCTCTCCACGGTTGGGGGGCGCACTCTGGAGACTTACAGATTCAGGGGACGTGGTCACAGACGGAGTTCACGTACCACATCAATTTCCTGGAACTCAGAGCTGTTCACTTGGAGCTGAAGGCCTTTCTTCCGTCCTTCCAGACCAACTCTCTGCTTGTACAGACGGACAATACGACCACGATGTATTATCTCAACAAGCAGGGGGGCTCGAGATCGCGCACCCTGTTGCAGGAGGCGCAGGCAATCTGGCACTGGCTTCTGGCCAGAGGACTGACGATAACGGCTACCCATCTACCAGGTGTGCAGAATGTTAAGGCAGACGCACTGAGCAGACTGATTCAGGAAAATCACGAATGGGTCAAACGACGAGGTCCTAGGAGAAGTCTTCGCATGGTGGGGGACTCCAGACGTAGATCTGTTCGCCACCGCCGAAAACAGCAAATGCCGAGACTTCGCCTACAGGTACTACCAGCCGGGGACGCTGGGGAATGCGTTATGGATCAACTGGTCGAGCAACTTTCTGTACGCTTTTCCACCCATTCCCCTGATTCCGACGGTGCTCATCAAGCTGTCCCGGTCCAGGGCGCGGATGATCCTGATTGCCCCGGATTGGCCCAGGCAGTGGTGGTTCATGGACCTGCTTCACCGGTCTCTACTTCCTCACATACGGCTGCCGTGCAGGCCGGACCTTCTCACGAAGTTCGGCGGACAGATGTTGCACCCCAACCTCTCGTCTTTGAGTTTGGCGGCATGGCTCCTGAGAGAGTGCAATATGGTCATTTGAATCTGCCAGAGATAGTGCAATATGGTCATTTGAATCTGCCAAAAGATTGCATGGACATACTGAAGGAGTCTAAACGACCTTCCAATCGGACTTCCTATGCTTACAAGTGGAAGAGGTTCTGTATCTGGTGCCAATCCAAGAACTATGACCCTACGACGTGCAAGGAGGATGTTATTCTTCCTTACCTTCTACATTTGGCGCAGTCTGGCCTTAATGTTCATTCTATTAAGGTTCATCTCGCTGCTTTGACTGCCTACAGGAAATGCCCTTCACAGACGTCCTTCTTCCAGATCCCTGTGATCAAAGATTTTCTGGAAGGCTTGAAGAAAGTATTCCCTCCTGTCAGGCTTCCTTCGCCTTCATGGGAACTGAATGTGGTGCTGTCCAGATTGATGAAGGAGCCTTTTGAACCTATTCATAAGGCTTCGTTGCAGCACCTGTCCTGGAAGGCGGCGTTCCTCGTGGCCATTACATCGGCCCGCAGGGTGAGTGAAATTCAGGCGTTGTGTTGCCAAGAACCATTTCATGCTGCTAAGGTTGTTATGCATACTCACCCTAAATTTCTTCCCAAGGTTATTTCTGATTTTCATGTCAAGCAGACGATAACTTTGTCTACGTTTTTTCAGAATCCTTCCTCTCCAGCGGAAAGGTCCCTGCATTCCCTGGATGTTAGGAGGGTGTTGAAATTTTATCTGGATAAAACCAAGGATATTCGTAGGTCAGACCAATTGTTTATCAATTATGGATCGGTCAGGACGGGTCTTGCGACCTCTAAGCAGTCTATCTCTAGGTAGATTGTGTCCTGCATACAATTGTGTTACCAAAAAGCTAATAAGACCTTAGGGGGTAAACCTAAGGCTCATTCCACCAGGGGCAAAGCTGCCACGACAGCTCTGCTCCGTAATGTTCCTATTGCAGAAATCTGCAAGACGGCCACTTGGAAGTCGGTCCATACCTTTGCTAAGCATTACTGCCTGGACACTGATGCCAGGGCAGACGCTCGGGTTGGGCAGGCTTCGCTGCGAAATCTGTTCGCACAATAGTGGTGTTATTTTTCTTTTCTCCAGCGCCGCTTTGGTGTGGGTATGGGCTTGCCATACTATTCACTAGATTATGACTATACTCAGAGATCCCCTACTACAGAAGGAGTAGTTTCTGTCCTGTAACTCCAGTTCTGTAGTAGGGGTATCTCTGTTATAGTCATAAGCGCCCGCCCTCCTCCCCGGTGGAGAGAGATGTTCATGTAAGGAATGCTACAGGTCAGGCATGTTACGCCTTCAAAAAGAACTGAAAGTAAGAGGGACCTGCTGTGCATTCTGGGATACTGGGAGAAGTTCTGGAAAGTTCTCTTAAAGGCACAGCATCCTATTTAAGCCACATAATGGCAGCCTATGGGGCTTGTCTGTCCATGCCTTTCTCTCTATCATTCCAGAGGCTTTTACTGGTAGAGGCAAGTTTCTCTTTGGGAGAAACTGGGCAGGCTGTGCTCTTTGTGTGTTTTTTGGTGGAATTTCTAGTTGAAGTACTGGACAGTGTAGCCTGTGGATATAGGCTGCATTATTTGTCTTTAAATTCTCTCTTAAGTGTCTTTGCAGTTCTGCAATTTTCTGACAATTTAAGAGATTATTTTTGATTGCCGTGGTCCACGCACATGGGCGGGACTATTCACTAGATTATGACTATAACAGAGATACCCCTACTACAGAACTGGAGTTACAGGACAGAAACTACTCCTTCTTAGGCTTTCTGATGAGCCTTCTCTTTTTAAGTCCCCTGTTGTAAATCGCTGCCTTAGGGGCATTACTCCTCTTTTTCCTCCTGTTCCCTTCGTAATGCCTCATTGGTACTTGAACTTGGTTCTTACCTACCTTATGTGCGCTCCCATTGAGCCGCATCATAACTGTCCAATCAGACTCCTTACTCTAAAGACTGCCTTTCTGGTTGCCATCACCTTTGCTCGCAAGGTGAGTGAGCTGCAAGCCCTTTCTTCACAACCTCCTTTTCTGGCTGTTCATCCGGACAAGGTCGTCCTCTGAACCAGACCTTCCTTTCCTCCAAAGGCGGTTACTTCTTTCCACAGTGACCAAACCATCATTTTGTCCACCTTCTTTCCGCCTCTACATCCTTCTTAGAAGGATGAGAGGCTCCTCTGTCTGGATCCAAAAAGTGCCCTTTCCTTTTAAGCATTTCCGGGTGGATGACCAGCTCTTTATTGGCTACGTGGGTGCTGAAAAAAGTCAGGCCGTGCACAAACGTACCCTCTCTAGGTGGGTCGTGTTGTACATTAAAGCTTGGTACTCTTTGCCAAAGAAGCTGCCTCCAGTGGGACACTGTGCCCATTCCACCAGGGCGACTGTAGCTACCACTGCTTTGGGATGGGGAGTCCCCCTCAATGGTATCTGTCAGGCAGCTACGTGGGCATCTCTGCACACATTCACAAAACACTACTGCCTGGACAGCCAAGTCCAGAGAGACAGCTTTTTTGGCTGTTGTGTTCCAGGACTTTCTGGTGTGAACTTGGTTCGCAAGCCCACCTCCGTGGTTGGTATTTCTGGGGGATCTAGTCTAAGGTAAGGAATCTTTAACTAATTGTCTCTTTCAGATGAACAAGTTACTTACCTTCGGTAACAATATATCTGTAAGATACATAGATTAGTTATGGATTCCTTGCAGCCCCACCCATCCTCTGCGACTTGACTTCTAGAGTCAGGGAATCCCTTTCAGGACCCTAGGTTTGTGCACCAGTGGTCAGTGTCCTGCATGGCTCTGCGCTTCTGGCGTGGAATGTCGGGTAAAAGAACTGATGTCCGCGCGCGAGGGCGGTGTCTAAGTAGCTACTGTGACTTCATCCCAGCGACCACGACGAACGCGTAGCCGTTGACTCCACCTTACGGTGCACAGGTACACTGGATCAAGTCTTGACGCCTCGTGTTAATTCTAAGGTAAGAAATCTATAATTAATCTAAGTCTCTTAGAGATATATCGTTATTGAAGGTAAGTAACTTGTTCGTTAGGTCGTTTTTCAGGGGTCATCTCTATTTGTTTCTGAAAGGGAGAAGGCGGCTTTCCGCCCGGAGCTGGCTAGGCAGCTTGTTCCAGAGTATGGGTAGGAGGATGGAAAAGGCTCTGCCACCTTTGGTGGCATAGTTTAAACGTGGGCATTGTAAAAGGCCCTCTGTGGAGGACCTTAGCGAGCGGCCTGGGCCGTAATTCTCTAGGTCCTTGGCCTTTCTCTGTACTTCAGGGTTGAAGGTAAGACTGCCAAGGCTTCAATGTCCACCCCTCCCAGGGAAACCAAAGTTGCCTCAGTGTGACCTCTGGACCCTCCAGAGTATACTTCTACTCCCATCGCAACTCAAACAATACCCTTGGATTGTCCACCAGTGGGGGACGTCTTGGTATATATTGCATCATCTCTTTTGTGCCCTGCCTGTTGACAGTTAAAGCATGTCCCAGCCTTCTTGGTATCCCAGTTCCTAGCCTGATACCCCTTTCCTTTGGACTTGGAAAATTCTCTGGGCCCACCATCCTTGGAAGTCTTTTGGGGGCCTGAAGAGGACTGTATTTTTACCCTTGTCAGTACTCCTCTCCTTCCCCTGTTGGGAAATTTGAGCACCCTTTTTGGGGTCACCTACACTTTGGTTCTTGTGCTGGATCTGACCCATTTATCTGCAATCTTTTCTAGTTCTCTGGGAGAAAATAACTCTGAATCTACCAGATGCTGTTCTAATTTCTCTGTGGAACAATTTGTTAGAACGTGCTCTTTCATCAATCGATTATACAACCCTTCATACATTTCCACATCATCACCTTTAATTCAGCCTTCCAGTGCCTTGACTGTGGAGTCCACAAAATGTACCCAAGTTTGGTTTTGTCCTTTATGGAGTTCCCTAAATTTGATTTTGTACCATGACTTTAGTTAATTCAAATCCTTCAATGAGTGTGTCTTTCATGTGATGATAGAACTCAGCTAATTCTTCATCTAGGGCTAAGAAGTCCATCTCTGCCCTTAACTGGTAGTAATGCCCACAGTAGTGAGCCCCAGTGTTGGTGACCTACGCTCCTCATGGCGCAAGCTCTTTCAAAAGCTTCAAGCCATTTAGAAATGTCATCTCCATCTTTGTGACTAGGGACTATATCCTTTGGAATTTTAAGGTCTCAAGATTCCTCCCTGAACCTCATTAACTTTGCTGCCACCCTCTCTGTCCTGTAGTCCCAGATTAACCCTTCTCTCTTCTAGGGTCTCCTCTGCTCAAGTTCAAGCTTTCTCTACTCCAGGGAGATTTGGGCAAGCTTGTCCACAAGGTCTCCTACCACCTTACCCATATGTTTACCTCTAGAGTAACCTCTGCATCACTTCCTGCATGTGAGGAGGTTCTTTGGAAGTGCTTGAGATCTCAGTTCTCATGTACGACCCAAGATGATATCCTCTGTATCAGGCTCACCTGATGAGACGTTCCCTGGTTGGTCTTGCTCATCCTCTTGGAGGGCCTGTATCAGACCCTCCTTTCTGGCAGTAGCTTTGTAGCTAATGCCCATACTTTTACACACAACTGCAAGATGCTGGATCCTGAGAGGGATCAACTCGAGTTCTGGTGCAGCATTGTGCTCACTTTATCTAGAAAGTGGGTAACTTATTCAAAATGATAAAACTTTTAAAATATTCTAAAACATTTTACTCTTAAATTTACAATTGCAGTAGGGATGTACTACAGCGCCCTGCAATTTAAATTAAAATTCCATTTTAAAAATAAAAATCTGAAAAAATACACTTGTCTAAAGTCAATCGAGGATTTTTTGGGCACAAAAAATATACTTATGTCTAAGTGGTGAAGCGAAACAAAAGTTTAGGCATCCTACCACTAAAACACCAATGTTTCAAGGTGAAAGTATTGTGTGGTTTGGCAGAGGTGCATTATCATGTAATACTAGCACAATATACAAAGATGGACCCTGGGTACTCTCTTGTCCACCTTCTCCCAGTTCCGGTAGAGTGGCAAAGGTCAAACAGGCTACTTAGAGGAACATGTGTTAATTACTTTTTGTCCATGTTGGTGATGTGAAATGCTTCAATCAAAATAAAGGGCCACTGTTCCTAAGAAAAGACAGAGGGAGTCATTTTAGAGCGATAAGAGGGGAAGTACTTGGTGGCCTCACACATCCTGAGGGATGTCATGCTTCATCATAGAGCAGTGCTCCTCGTAGGGCTGGCTTCAATGCCCTACGGGTCCCCTGAAGGGTTGCTTTGGCAGAGATCTTTTCATTTATACGCCTTATGATGGGTGTAAGATAGTGCTCATAAAGTGATAGGTGACTTAAAAGTGGCTGAAGGGTATCTGTAATGAGCAGGTTTAATAGGGTTGGCGGCTGCTCAAGGATAGAAATGGCCCTCAGTAGCTGTAAGATACTGTGCAAGTGTGGGTGCTGTTTTGGCGTCTGGTGCCCTGTTTTCAAGGGGGATTTTCGTTTTTGGTTATTAGCTGCAGGCTCAGTCCAGGAATACGTCCCGGAGGAACAAACAGCTGGGCAGGTAAGTTGGAGGACTCGGGGACGTAGGTGCACCTAGAGTTCTTTTCTCCAGGGCAACTATTTGCACGGATGTCTTTTGAGGTCGGATTTCACCTTACCGGGCCACTTGCGGTTGAGGAGCGTTTCCCTGCAGAAGCTGCAGGTGACATCGGGGAGTCCTGGAGTAGTCAACCCATGGTGGACTCGAACTCTGGAGCACTTGGGGACCTTCGCTGGGACCGGTGGGCCACTCTAACTCGGGCCGTAGGTGACTGGTGCAGTGGTGATCCCAGGCATCGGGTTTCTTTTTCCTCAGCAGGCTCAGTCTTTCTTTGGTGTTTCTTCTGAACACAGATGCTGTTTATAGGAAAGTGTTTCTATTGCAGTAACCCCCCCCCCCCCCCCCCCCAAACACACGTTTTCCAGAATTCTGATGAACTTTCACTTGATGTGACCTGGGTCCTTGCCAATCAGGTTCCCAGGGCCGGTATTCTTTCCCCAAAACTAACCCAATTGGCATCTCTGGCCACAGGTCAGCCCCTGGTAAATGGTACCACAGGTACCCAGGGCACTGTGACCAGGGAAGACCTCTCAGGGCTGCAGCACTTATTGTGCCACCCTTAGAGGCCCTGTACCTTTATACACACACACACAGGTTGCGTGTTTTGGTGAACAGTCGACATGGCACACACCTGTGTGCCATGCCTACAACCCACTTGCCTGGCATACATCAGTCACCCCTCTAGCTGGTTGCAACATTCTAGTGTTGAGGGTACAGGTACATGAGCCCTGTACCCCTAGAGTGTCTAAGTCCATGCTTAGACATTGTAAGTGCAGTGCTGCCATTAAGAGTATATGGTGCCGGGAGTTTGTCATTACGAACTCCCCAGCACCGTAATGGCTACACTGAAAACTGAGAAGTTTGGTATCAAACTTCTCAGCACATTAAACCCAAACTGATGCAAGTGTGGGATTTAATAAATAATTCACACAGTGGGCATCTTAGAGATGCCCCCTGAAAACGAACCCACCACTAGTGTCCAGGTGGAGTTGCTGCTTTCAGCTGCCACCACCATCATGTTTCTGGACCCCTGGGTCGAGAGCCAGCTGCTCTCTGGTGCCTGAAACAGTGCACATCATGGGATGAGGTGCCAAACCTCCTCCCCCAGGATGGGCATGGTTCATGAAGGAAAGCTTCAAAGGCTTGCTGCCTTTGTGAGCTTCCCCAGACCACTTGCTGCTTTCAGCAACTGGTCCCCGCTGGTTCTGATCCCCACTTTTGGCGGGAGAACCGACAGAAAAACCAGGTGAGGAATAGAGGTGAGCCTACCCCACCCCTCAGGTGGGGGAGGCGAGGTGAAGCACAACTCCCGGCTGAGTCCCGATGGGGAGACTCAGCCAACCAGGGACAAGCTCCTGCCCTCCTCCCACTGGAGGGTGGCATAATAGGAGGTGTACCAACTCCAGGGAAGGGACCCATTGGTCCCTGCCTTTTACCTACCTGTAACACCCCTAAATGTAGTATTTAGGGGCACCCTTGAACCTTGCTTCCTCAGACCAGAAGAAACTACAAGAAGGACCGAACAGCCGTGCAGCAGCTAACAAGAGGAAGACACCCACTGACTTGGCCCCAGCCCTACCTGCCTGTCCCCCCCTCAAACCTGCTCCTGTGAAATCCTGTTGTCCTGCAGCCAGCAACCTCGAAAACCCTAGAGGACCTGCCTGCCTTCAAGTACAAAGACTTTGTCTCCCGTGAACACCGGATTTGTTCATCTGCAACCTCTGGCTCTGGCTGAACACTGCAAATCTGCCCCGCTCTGCACCCGCCGTCCACCGCCCGAGTGGGAAAACACCACAAGGAGGTCATCCCGGCGATCCTGACCCGTGATCTCGTGACTCCTGACCTGCCTCAAGCCTCCAGCCGACGCCTGCAGCCTAAATCCCGAAGCTCCCCCCAACCGCGACCAGGAGCTGGTAAGAAGATCTGACCCCAAAAGGCACCCCTGCACCCGACGACCCATGGCCCTGTGTGCCCAATCCGACGGTGCCTAAGCAACCCCCTAACTTTCCAACTTTCCTCTCTAAGTGGTGGTCGCACCAAGAAGACCTTCGTCCCCAAGCATGCAGTGCCTTAGCAAACCGTAGGTTCTGCATTAAAAACAACAGGGCGCCCGATGTCGAAACAGCCCCCTGCACAGGGTCTCCCTAGTGCAGCTGAGGGTGCACCTTTGGTGCTACTTTGTTTCCCCATTTGCCCTAAACTAAAGTCCAGGAGTTTTGCTCCCACATCCAAGTGGCCTGCTTGCCAGCAGCCACCAACTGGAGGACTCCTATCCCACATTGGATAACATTGGGCCTCAGCACTTTACACCCGGCCGCCCTGCAGCTGAGGTTGTAACTAGAGTGCATCCTTGATGCTGAGGGACCCCCGAGTCTACCCCCAGAACTTCAGCTCCCACTAATAAATACTTACCTCAATACCAATAACACTATTTTACTCCATAGGATAACATTGACTGTTTTTCTGTGAAAAGTTTTTAAGTGTGGAGTTTGAGAAACTAATGAAATTCTTTAAAATTGCATAATCTAACAAAAACGATTTTACTTACTTGTTTTCAGGAAATGTCCCAGATTAGTATCTAGGTTTATTACTGTGTAAGCCTAGTAATCTTGAAGGTTTCTTACCTGCTATTTTACTAAAAAGCCTATTCAAGTCTATGTACTGCATTTACTAAGTATTGCATTTCTCTGCACCCATACTGTAAATCAAACCTAAGTGAATATATAATTCTCATTCAAACTGTATATCAATTGTATTGCTACTGTAAAGTATTTATTGCTTACCTGTGCCAGGCTTGCTTGATTCTAGAAAATAGAATAACTAAAAGAATTGTTTATATAAAAACAATTGGTCTGAAGTGTTTGTGCTTCTTCTTTAGCCCCTTTTCTTCTTAAGTTGTGGGAATCTTGTAGTTTCTTGTGGTGTGAGGAAGCAAGGTTCAGGGGTGCCCCTAAATACTAGATTTAGGGGCGTTACAGGTAGGTAAAAAGGTTGGGACCAATGGGTCCCTTCCCTGGGGTGGGTACACCCCCTGTTATGCCACCCTCCAGTGGGAGGGGGGCATACGTTTTTTCCTGGTTGGCTGAGTTCCCCACATCTGCAAGATGGTGGGGACTAAGAGTTGTGCTTCACGTCGCCTCCCCCTCCTGAGGGGTGGAGTTTACAGAGGTGGGCACAACTCTCTTCTTCACTTGTTTTTCCTGCCGGTTCTCACGTCCAAAGTGGGGGTGAGAACAAGTGGGGACCAGTTGCTGTGAGAAAGTGCCGTCTTTCTTGCATGGCATACCCCCATGTTTTGCTGAATTGATGATTTACTTTGACTGAGTGTGCCCTGGGCTCCTGCCAATCAGGTGCCCAGGGCCCGTGTTCCTTCCCTTAAGCTGTGTTGAAACCAAAACCCAATTGGCATCTCTGGCCACATGTCAGTCCCTAGTAAATGGTACCCAAAGTGTACACACGCACACACGCACCACACACGCCCACCCCGAGAGGCGAGGTGAAGCACAACTCTGGGCTACCGCCATCTTGAGGAGGGGGGAGCCTTACCCAATCAGAGCTAGGCTCCTGCCCCCCTCCCATAGGAGAGGAGCAGGATAGGGGGTGTACTCACCCCAGGACAAGGACCCATTGGTCCCTGCCCTCCCTGTAACGCTCCTAAATTTAGTATTTGGGGGAATCCTGAACTTTCCTTCCTCAGATCCAAATTGGAAAACAAGAACAAAGACCTGCCGTGCAGCTGCTAACAAGAGGACGACACCAACTGACTTGGCCCCAGCCCTACCGGCCTGTTGATCCTTGAACCTGTTCCTGCAAAAACCCCGGCGTCTCCTGCGGACAACAACCTCGAAAACCCTGGAGGACCTGCCTGCCTTGCTCATCTAAAGACTGGGACTCCCATGAGCAGTGGTTCTCCTCAAACAGGAACAACCCCTGGTGCCAGCCAGGAACCGCGAATCCAGCACACTCTGCACCCACCTGGCTCGTGCCTGAGTGGACCAAGACCACGAGGATGTCCCCCGGCGAGTATGACCCGGAATCCAGCACCCATGGTCCCTCCTAGACGATCCTGACGACTCTTGCAGCCTCACAACAAGGGCCCCTCCAACCGTGACTAGCTGAGGGTAAGATTTCCAGATGTCAATATACTCCCCACGGCCCCCTGTGCCCAACTCCTGGGTGTCGACCTATCCTCCAAGATCCCAACTTACCTCTTGAAGTGGTGATGGCGCCTGAAGAATCTCCGTCCCCGAGCCTGCAGCATTTGTTCAACTTCCAAGTCTCCTATTGAATAACATTGGGCGCCCGAAGGCCCAAAAGCACCCTGCACCCAGCCGTCCGAGTGCCGCTGGAAGTGCAGCAACTATCCTACTCTACTTCCCCACTTGCCCTGTGTAAATGACCAGGAGTTCAACTCCCACAGCCTCGTGGTGTGCCTGCTTGCAGCCACCAACCAAAGGCCCCCTATCCTCTATAGGACAACATTGGGCCTACTCACTCTGCACCCCGCTGCCCCGTGCCGCTGAGGGTGTAACAACTGTACTTACCTAATCCTGCGAGACCCCTGTGTCTGCCCACAGAACCTTAACTTTGCCAGCCGAGTACTTACCCAAAGACCGATAACTTGATTTTCTCTATAGGGTAACATTGGCTGGGTTTCACTCAGAATTTGTCAAGTGTTGATTTTTCAAACGTACAAGTATTCCCTAAAAATCGTCCGAACATCAAAAACAAATTTACTTACCTGCAATCAGGAGAGATCCCAGTGCTGTATCTTTGAGTCCAACACTGATCCTGAAAAATAATTATGACAGTGATTTACTGTTAACTAAATTTTCCTCCATAGGAATACTTTGCCTGGTTTTGACCAGAAAATCTTCTAAGTGTCAATTTTCCAAACTTACAAATATTCCTTAAAAATCGCCTGTATAACTAAAACGATTTCTTTCAACTATTTACAGGAAATGCACCAGGGCTGAATCCAGGATCCAGCCCTGAGTTAGAAAAACATATGTAAAGTGATTTTATTGCATTTACTTACAAACCTCCATTGAGCTCAATGATATTTTGTGTTTAAACTTGTGTTGCATATTACAACAACTGTAACTATTGCATTTAAAAGTCAACTGCTATTTGAAAATATTCAATTGCAACATCTCTTTCTGAGAAAGTATTTGATACCTACTGTGGTTCTAAAATAAAGTAACTATATATTTTTATATACAAAACAATTGGCCTAGAGTTCAGTTCTTGAGTGTGTGAGACCATTTGCTGACTGAGTGTGTACAACAAATGCTTTACACTGTCCTCTGATACTGCCTTACTGCTCGACAAAGCTACCACTTTAGAGCGTAAGGTTATATCTAACTTTAGCCTCTGCCATACCTCTGGGGACTGTGGACTCTGTGCACACTGAACCTTACTTTGGGGCAGTATATACAGAGCCACTTTTACAGTTTCTGAAAGCAGCAAGTTGACCGGGGAAGCTCACAAAGGCTGCAAGCCTTTCCCTTTGTGAACCCTGCCCATCCTGGGGAGGAGGCTTGGCACCTCGTACCCAGGATGTGCATTGGTTTAGGCCCCCAAGAGCAGCAGGCTCCTGACCCAGGGGTCCAGAATCATGTCCTGGTGGTAGCAGCTGAAAGCAGCTACTCAGCCTGTACAGTAGTGGTAGGTTTGTTTTCAGGTGGCATCTCTAAGATGCCCTCTGTGTGCATTTTTCATTAAACCCCACACTGGCATCAGTGTGGGTTTTATGTACCGAGAAGTTTGATACTAAACTTCTCTGTTTTCAGTGTAGCCATTATGGTGCTGTGGAGTTTGTAATGACAAACTCCCAGCACCATATACTCTTAATGGCAGCACTTCACTTACAATACCTAAGAATGGACTTGGACACTGTAGGGGGCACAAGGCACCCAGATAGAGGAGTGGTTGATCTATGCCAGGGCAGTGGGCTGTCTGCATGGAGCATGGCACACAGGGATGTGTGCCATGCCGACTCTTCCCTTTGTTCTGCACCAAAACACGCGGCCTGCAAAGGCAGTGTTTAGGTGTAATGGTACAGGAGCTCTCGGGGTGGCGCAAAAGTACTGCAGCCCTTAGAGGCCTTCTCTGGTCAGTGCTCTGGGTACCCGTGGTACCATTTACCAGTGGCTGACCTGTGGCCAGAGATGCTGATTGGGTTTAAGCAGTTTTAGGGAAAGAACATAGGCCTTGGGTACCTGGTTGGCAGGAGTCCTGGGCACACTCAGTTTAAGCACATCTGCAATTCAGCAAAAAAAGTGGGTGCAACCATGCAGAAAGAGTGCACTTTCTCACATGCACAAAATCACTAAATATATTAAGCACCTTTTTATTGTGCATGTGAAGTCCTTTTCTTGGTTGTCCCACGTCAATGAAAAGTTACAGGTTTATAACTGTAATATTTACAACTAGTGTACTGTTGACATTGTGCTGTTGCACCCAAAGTAAATTGCCATGTAGTGCCCTAGCACTTGACTGTCAAGGTAGCGGGGTAAAGCAGTCCTGGTGTTCACCAGAACGTGATGTGTTGCTAGACACCCAACCTATATGATACCTTAAATAACAGACCTCTTTAACGTGTGTAGCTTATTCTTCACAAAAGAAATGGTCCTCATTGATGGTAAGTGAAAATATTCTATACCTTAAACACAGATTCCTAAAGTAAACCAGAGTGGATAGCACATTTGGGCCAGTGACGCACCTTAAAAGAATGTAGCTGCTCCATTTTAAGTTTTAATTTTATATTGAGGGCACACAGGCTCGCTTATGGACGTACTGTTGGCCTTTTCAAACCTGTTGGTGTAATTCTTTACAACCCAATAAATTAGAATGCCCCGAGTTCAAACATGTTCTTACAATTGCACATTATGTAGGTTTTGATATGGGGTGATTTGACTTAAGAGAGTGTTATCACGTTTTTGCCTCAAACGTAAAAAATTTGAAGGACACACCACCCAGTGAGCAAAGTTGATATGAATATGTGCCATATGGATGCTGTTAGTGGTGTTCAGGTGAGCCAGTGCCTTGTTCTGCAGAAGACCATTTATCTAGAGTCTAGTTTTTTATGGCCCATGGACTCTGAGAAATGGGAGAGTAGCTGGCAAAGGAGCAGTGGTAGAAGCCTGTAACTCAGCAAGCACCAGCCCAGTTATGTTTTTCCACTAGAGTGTACCCACAATAAACACTTCAAAGCCTGTTATCTAGTGGGCTCCTGGCCTAGGTAGAGTTCTTGACTTTAAATTTGTGATTTTGCTGGAACTGCTGTCTCTAGGGCAATTATTTGCATTAAAGCCCCCATAAATGTTTATGGATCAATGTACATGTCACTGGGGCCCAACCCTGTACTTTGATTGAATTGAAACAGCACAAACTATGTTCCCTAATGTACCCCTCTATGTAAAGCGCTCTGATATCTGCAAAGATCTTGTTCGCGCTATATAAAACTCTCAAAATAAAATAAATAAATAAAATAAGTAAATGGGTGACACTATTCCCTTAAGTATATATGATCTGTCTAGCATCTGAGATGATGTAACTTATGACTCATTGACTTCCTAATGGAAGTTTGAACCAAATAGTCTCCTATCTATTGACCATCCCCTGTTCTATCTGCCTTTATTCACTGTAAAATTTGAATGTTAACCAAAGCATTCACAAATCAGTAAGTGTAACCATTTTCAGTATCTACAGAACATAAATCAGTCCACAGAAGAAAACTGCAATCTTTAAGATATTTGTCCAGTTAATGACACCATGTTTTCCTGTTTTGTAGCCATTAACTCCAAAACAAAGATGTCAACAGTTTCCAAGATTTCTAAGTTACTTGTATAGTGATGGATTTGCAGTGACGATTATAAAGAGCTTAAAAAAAAAAACATTTATAATATAAATATATTAGAGCTTTGCTTAAATTTATCTATATAGCACCAATTTCTTAATCTTAATTCACATGAAATATGCTAGATTTTCTGACCGCAATGCTCTACCTCAAAGGTTACCAAAAGCTCTCTCATGCCTCCACTGGTTTTTGGTAAACAAAAAAAGATTGTAGCAGTTAAAGTTTTCCTTTCCCCCCCCCCCCCCCCTTTTTTTTTTTAAAAGTACCCATCAGCTACAGTTTGCTACTGTGACGCTCCTGTATCTTTGATGCACTTTTACACGTTTTTTACATTTCCAAGATTGCAGTCTGTTTTTAAAATGTAATGTGCAATACAAAAAAAACATTTGCAATGCAATAGGTCTCGCGTTTACACGAGTTTGAGCTATTCACATTGCAAATAACAATGCCTTTTTTTTTTGTTTTCGCTTTTAAAACCTAAATAAGACATTGTCATTTACAATGCCAATAGCTTAAACTCGCGTAAATGCGAGACCTATTTCATTGCAAATGCTTGTTTTTTCTGCCATAAGTTGTCCTCGTGTCCACATACATTTTCCTCCCATCACCTTCATTAATAGGATTTGGTTATACTGAGTTTAACGCTCACTAGTTAGCATTCTAAAACAGTATGTGCACAATTTTCCTTTCAGTCACCAGGTGGCGTCATGTACTCACACATTTTACTCCTATCCCCCTTCATTAAGATATGTTTAAACGACCTGAGTTGGCTGCTTCAGCGACATTATCGGCACTGTTTTTTTTTTTAAATAACACACTAGATTAAGGTATTTTCATACTGTTCCTTCGATTAGAGCATTTAGATAATATTTCTTCAGATACCACTGGTCTATTATATAAATCATGGGGAATGTAAAACCATGACCTTGCACGACACCGTACGTGGTATTGTGATTTAGTATCTTAGTTTGAACATCAGTCTTGGGTGATACAAAAAAATATTTTATTCACAAATCTGTCTCCCATAAGTCGATAAACTGAGAGCTGAAGGATGGGGTTCTGGGGATGTCTCTGGCAGAGGACAGGATAGGGCACATATGCGATGCTGTGTGGATAGACATGACCTAGTTGTCAGATTGTGGATGGGCCCCGGCCTGTGGAAACCACACGGAACCGTACGAGGATAGATGAAAGCAATTGCCCCGTCACTCACAGCTAAACAACGGGGTGAAAGCGAACACTGAGTGAACAGGTATCCAAGCTCCTCAGCCAGAGTTTTAACAAGTGCTCGCCATAGCACTGTTCATATTTGCATCACGCTTTCACTTTCAGCGAAAGCACGATGCAATAATAAACACGCGGCGCCCTGTCTCCTTTTGGGAGGGCCATCAGGACTGTATTTTAAAGGCTTGTTTACATAACAAGCCTCTGAGATAAGAAATTGCTTCACTACAGCCGTGAAGCAGGAGACCCAGTCCGGATGAGCCGTCCCAAAAGGAGAAAGGTAGGTAACACAGAAGCCTCATTTTCAATGGGAAGCCACCGTTTACCATAAATGGTGATGCTACCCCCTTCTGAAATATGCTCTCCCACAATATGTCTCGCAGATGCGAGCAGTGCATGCACGCTGCAGCGCAGGTCTGCGAGACCTAAAAATGACTCCTGCCTTATTAAGCATATGGACGCCTGCCTTATGACACTGCTGTGATTGTCGTTACGCTGTGGAAGTTTGTTTTGGCCAATGCCTGTCGTATTGCCAAACAAGCATTTTTTTCTTTTTCTCAAAGTGGACAGAGTATGCGAAATAATTTAAGACAGCCAAAATGTTGGTCTGTACCATTGGTAGTTGAGGCCTATTGGCTTTGCCAATGCTTAATTTTAACTTTCTTTTCTTTACTCTAGAATAGGCTGCTCTACAGTGTAAAACAATTTGGGTGCAGCGGTCTCTGGAATATGATTTTGCCACCGTTGCTGCAGTCCCACAAATTTTTTGTGCCTAGCATGGCAATTACTGTGCATGTGTTGCACCGATTGCTAAGTTCTTGGTATATTAAAGTGTCAATGAGGCTCATCCTGGTCTACCGGACTTCCTTCTTAGAGACAACTTGCTTGTCATTGGTGCATTGTATGTTTGATCAATGTTTCTCTCAAAATTGGATACCCAAACTGATGTAATGGTTAAGGGATTGATAAGTAGGTTTTTCTGATGTTGAAATCTCAATATGCTATGTCTCTATCGTTTGTATAGCTCATTATTCAAATTAAATCCATTTTTTTATTGTTTAGGCCAGAGAGCAAGCAAGAATCTGTGAAAACTGAGATGGGCCCTCCTCCTTCCCCAGCTTCCACCTGCAGCGATGCTTCTTCAATTGCAAGCAGTGCATCAATGCCATATAGTAAGTAAAAGTAACAGTTGTACAGATAAACTGAACTTAAGGTGTTCATTGTTTATAGTATGGCTTGACAACACAGCTGTGGCCACACAGTTAAGTGAGCATTTCTAGAGAGGGGCTTTTCTCAGTCAGAAGTACATGTTTTCGTTGGGCAGACGTTGTGTGCTTTCTCAAAAAAATTGCCTCTCCACGCAGCTGTGATCATTTTGTTCTTTGATGCAGCCGCTTAAGCTTTCAGGGCACACACAACATTGAAATGCTACTCAGCGCTAGGCCTATGCTCCCTTCCTAAAGTAGGGTGGCATAATAGGTGCAGTCACCCCAGGTAAGGTGCCCATTGGCCCTACCTACTAATCCCCTGAAACGTCCCCTAAATGTAGTATTTTGGTGGCTTCCCCAGACCTAGAGACCAGATTCCTGAAACCTACAAAGAAGACGCCGTGCAGAGAAGCCTTAAGAAGACTACTGACATGACCCCAGTGCTACTGGCCTGACGGCAGCTTTAAACTCCCTGCAAAGAAGACAAAGCCTGTCCTGTGTCCAGCGACTCTTATAATCCAGAGGAATCCTGCGTGCTCTTCAACAAAGACCAGATCTCCCGAGGACAGCTGCCCTGTCCAGAAGAATCCAACTACAAGGACTCTGGATCTAGCTGGAACCAGGACTCCAGATCCACCTTGAACCGGGACTCCTGCCCACTCTGCCCCCGATGCCCACGGTCCGAGTCTGAGTGGCTCACCTGTCCAGGGGAGACTCCCCAACAATCCTGACCTAGAGTCGAACGTTGGCTGACCCCTCCTCCAAGCATGCAGGGTGATTCCAGAGGCTTCCCCTGACCGCGACCGGTTCAGGTAAGAAGACTCTGACGTCGAAAGACACCCCTGCAACCGAAGCCCCTGCTTAATTGGCTATGTCCCTACTACCACTACATCTCTACTTACCTCTGCAGTAGTTTGTCTCCCTCCTCCGGCGTGATGCCTGCAGCATGTTTTTCAAAAACAGATTCCTATCCGAAATCCATAGGGCACCAGCTGCTGAATTTGCACCCGGCTGCCCCGGTGCAACTGGTGGTTTGTTTGATGCTGCTTTGTGGCCCCTCCTGTGCTTGACCTAACTCCCAATACTTGGCCGCTGCAACCGATATACTTACATGCAAGCAGTGTGGCTTTGAGCACCCCCTGTCTCCATTGAAATGCATTGGGCGGAACTCTGATTATGACTCCTGCACTCGACATGCCTTGTGCCGCTCGTGGTGCAGTTTTGGTGCTCACTTGACACTTTCCCCTTGCTGATGTTGGGTCCCGAAGACTGGAACTCGAAGTGTGGTACTTAGTCGAATAACCACATTATTGTTTTTTCTCCATAGGATAACATTGAACTGCTCTGAAATTATTATAAGTATAGATTTATTTAAATTCCTACTTACCTTATTGCGAAGATCTTGGTCATAAAGTTAAAAAAAAAGCAAATTTTTCTGTGCTGATATCTGGCGGATACCTCTGGGGTACAGAGATCTGCGATTGTCTATGTGATCTATCAATAAAATCTGTTTTGAAAAAAAAAAAAAAAGCAAATCTTTCCAAAATTGGTGTGGAACTCCTTTTTGAGTCTGGTATCTATTATTGGTCAGTGTTTTGCAACAAATGTCTTGCACTCCTCTGTTAGGCCTAAGGCTGCTCGCCCACATTACCACTAATAGAGCACTTTGGTTTTTACATTGAGCCATGCACACTTTTGGGGAACCCCTGGACTCTGTGCATGGTATAACCACCTAGTGGCATACAATATAGAGGAGCCAGCTTCCTACACCTTAAAGCAGCACAGGAAGAACCAGAGGACCTGCTAACCCCTATGAGTTAAGAGCCACAGGAGGAAATGGAAGAGGAATTATTTGACTTTGAAGAACGGCAACCAGAACACTCCCAAATAAAGGAATCTACAGACTAGCAGCAAGACATCTACGCCGACTTACCAATCAAAGTGGTAGAATCAGATCTATCCTAGCCATGACCACCACATGGCATCACTGCATACAACGCAGTTATTAATAGAGCAGCAAATACATACAGGGTGCAGTTGGAGGAGGGGCAATCAGAAGCATGTTTCCTCCTAGAGACATTGCTGTCGGATGAGAAGAGGAATTGATTACTACTCCCAATGTTACCTAGTATTCTAGTCCGAGGCAAAGAGGCTTTTAAAGAGACTGTGGCTTCAAAGGCCATAACCGCAAGGGTGGAAAAGAACTAGTTTTTCTTCAAGAGATCCACCCTACTTCAGGTAAAATGTGCCATCTGACTCCATTATTGTTATGACAGCTTACAAGAGAGCTAACAGAGTCTATAGGCCCCCGGCCTCCTGACAAGGAAATAGGGTAGACATGTTGGGTAGGAATTTGGAGAGTTCTGCGGCAACTCTCTGGCATATAGCAAGTTCAAAGAAAAACCAAAGGAAATGATGGACGGAGTGTTGACAATACAAGCACTCACCCCCAGTCAACTGATCTGGGTTGAATCCATCACCGTTTTTTAGCCCACTCTGCCACCCCAGTTCAGACATGGCCATATGCAAATCAGTCTGACCCTGTGCCTCATGGGAACAGTCCAGCCCGAACCGCCAAGCCATGCCTTCCCTGGACCGGAAACAAGCTACCGAGGACCGGTTTCTGGCATTTCAGCCGTCTTCAGCCCGGCTTGCTTGAATCCAGTGGCAAAGTGAGCATGGGACTCATGTCTGAGCATACCCTGCCAACTTATGGCGAACAAAGAAAAACCAAAGGAAATGATGGACGGAGTGTAGCAAGTTCAAACACCCTGTAAAACAGGTACGCTGACAAGCATTGGGAGGAAATGGAACAACTCATGGAACACCCATCAGAGGAGTTGAACGAAAGGGCAAATATTGTGCTGCAGAAGGCAAGACGATCACCAACGCATATCTCAAATCAGCATTGTATCCAACGGACACAGCCAGCAGGCAGTTATACACTGCTACCACTTCACTCAGGTGAGTTTGAGTCTGAGGATCCCAGGTTTCAAGCAGGAGGCCTTTCACTCGGGATGGCCATTTTGGAGAGGCAGTGGATGACCAGCTGCAATACATGAAGGATAATGAGGCTGTCAAGGCCATGGGAGCTCTGCAGTACAAGGGCCCTTTCAGAGGAGGAATGGCTCAAAGAAAAAGAGCACCCACAAGGGGAGGTGTGCACTCACACACTCTGACTGCAGCCAGCAACGAAGTGAAGTAACACCACCACAATGACAGGTACTAGACAGCCCTTCCATGGACATGAGATGAAGTGCCTAAACCCACAAGGGAAGAATCCACCTAAGCCATGCAGAACCCACCACTCTAGTTGGGATAAGCGAGTTACTCATGCAAGATAACCCCTGCTCACTGCTTGCTACAGCAGTCGGGCTTATCCCAGAGGCAATGTTTATAGCAATTGTGCACACACTAGGCGCACACACTAGGCGCACACACTAGGCGCACACGCGCTAGACCCACACCCACCCCCCACACACACACACACACACACACACACACACACACACACACACACACGGCACACACATGCACGCTAGGCACAAACTAGGCTCACACACACACACACACGGCAGACGCACACACACACACACACACACACACACGGCACACACATGCACGCTAGGCACAAACTAGGCTCACACACACACACGGCACACGCACGCACACTAGGCGCACACATGCACACTAGGCGCATGCACACCAGGCACACGCTCGCACCCCCACACACACGACACAGTAGGTACGCCACAAAGAGAGACTCCACACAGTTATATAAAAATATCCTTTGTATTGGACATAAAACACTTTAGATCATAATCACACATCACTTCACAAACCAGGTGATTTTTGATGCCCACGGCCCGAGTTTGAGTGGTCCAACACCATGAGGAGGTCTCCCCAGTGATCCTGACCTGGGATCTGGTGATCCCTGACCTGCCTCGAGTCTCCTGACGATGCCTGCAGCTCTTTTCTGGAGGAACACCCCTCACCGCGACCAGAGCTGTTAAGAATCCGACGCCTAAAGACACCCTTGCACCCAATGCCTTCTGTGGCCCAACCAATGTTGTCCCGACATCCCACAACATCCCAGCTTATCTCTCGAAACGGTGTTCGCCTCCAGAAGATCTTTGTGCCCGAGCCTGCCATGTTTGTTCGAACCGGAGAATCCCCATTGAAAGTAACAGGGCACCCGACGCCAAAACACCCTGCACTGGCCACCTTAGTGCCGCTGAGGGTGCTTTGAGAGTGCATCCTTGACCCTGGGAGAACCCATGTTCTAACCCCAGAAGACCAACTCCCAAAACTATGTATGTACTTTTAAACCAATAACTTCATGTTCGAGGCATATGAGCTGCAGATGGTACATTTATGAATAGATTGCCATCTGGTGATGGGCTCGGATGATTGCACTTGTTTTTCTCTTGGAGAAGTCTTTTGTCGTCACAAGACCGATGATTGCTCCTTTGGGTGCTAGTGCGCATGGGCATCGGCTCCATCCTTAGATTGTTTTTTTTCCGCCATCGGGTTCGGATGAGGATCGAAGCGCTCCGGATAGACTTCGAGAAAAAAGCGATATTTCGGCGTGTATTCCCTTTCCAATTCGACGGTATTGTTATCGAGCGCGAGTACATTTCCATTTCGTTGTGCTTCGACGTCGACAACAAAATTTCCAACTTCTACGTCGAAGAGGCCTATCTCGACGTAGTCCAGCCTGGAGTCCATGGAAAGGACTCCATTCAAAAAATGTCCGTGTGGTGCTAAGATCCCACACAAGGACCTACACGAGGTGTGCAACCTCTGTTTATCACCTGAACACGAATCCAGGGACTGTGAAGCCTGCGCGGCATTCTCCTCCAAGTCGACGTTTAGAAACCGTTGAGCCCGAAGACACGAGGCGTCGAGAATGCAGTCCGAGGCAATCCCGGAGCTGTTTGAGGCCCAGCACCCCGAAGAGGAAGAAGATGATGACTAGTCGGGGTCGGAAGCGGACGAGTCTGACGTTGAAGAAATCGACGTTCATCAAACCGTGAGTGACGACGTCCCTTTACCAAAAAACCGACCCAGTTTGGTGTCGACCCCGCCTTCGAGCCCGGTCAGACAACCGAAAAAAGTTTCCGACGCCCCGCCTTCGGGCTCGGCAACGAAACCGAAACACTCGGCCTCCCACCATGTTGGATCCGAGAAGCGGTCGACATCGACACCGAAGCTCCATACCAAGGAAAGCTCGAAGTCGAAACATTCCATGTCGAAACCGAAACATGCTTCGACGTCGAAGACTTCCTCGACACCGAAAATATCGGATTCGAGCAAACTCTAGTTGCCGAAAACACAATCTGACAGTCCGAATCAAAAGCACCTTTCGGAACCAAAAACTTCGGTACCGACACAGGAGCATCAGACAGATCCAAAACAAGACTTTGTTTATTGATCCGCAAACTGGCATGGTGGTGACAAAACTGCCTAAAAAGAGGAAGAATGAACAGTTGGACGACAAAGCTCCTCCTCCTAAAAGGAGAACAATGGGGACAAATACAACTCCTCCCCCACTCCACAACCTAAAGACACACCCTCTTCTCCTCTTCCTCACACTCCACGGCCATCTACACCTCAGATGTAGAAAGTGACACAGGGGAGGGGGAACTTCCTAGGGATGATGACGACACTGTCCCAGAAGAAGCAGACCCATGGGAAGATTATAACGCAGTGTCAGATAATGATAACGACCCTGAACTGTATCCCTCAAAACCCTCACCTCCTGATGATAATACAGGTTTTGCACAGTTAATTAATAGGGCAGCAAAATACCACAAGGTAGACTTACATGCAGAACCTCAAATAGAGGATTTCCTTTTAGAAACACTACCTGCTGCACAAAGAACATCAGGAACACTACCAATGCTTAAGGGTCTCCTCAATCACACATCAGAAATATTCAAAGACCCTGTGAGGACTAGGTATTAAACCCAAGAATTGATAAAAAAATATAAGACAGCCCCAAAGGACCCAATATTTATCAAGGGACAAATACCTTTAGACTCGCTAGTAGTCACAAACGCTCGTAAGAGAGCAAACTCATTAACTACAGGAGAAGCTCCTCCTCCTGACAAAGAGTCCAAGTTAATAGATGCCTCTGGCAAAAGAGTAGCATCCCAAGCGGCAAACAGCTGGCGCATAGCTAATACGCAAGCGCTACTTGCACGTTATGATAGAGCTCATTATGATGAGTTAGAAAAACTCATTACACATCTCCGTAAGGAACATCAAAAAAGGGCAGATCAGCTCATACAAGAAGGAAAGATAATAACTAACACTTCCATTAAGTGCGCCTTAGACGCAGCAGACACTGCAGCAAGATCCATAAACACCAGTATCATGTTAGGAAGACATGCATGGCTCAGTCTCAGGGTTCAAACAAGAGGTACAAACATCCTTATTGAACCAGCCTTTTGATGGGAAAACACGTTTCGGCTCAGGTACAGATGAGGCGTTAGAAAAGATGAAAATAGATACAGAAACGGCTATGTCAATGGGAGCATTGCAACAGCCAACTCAAAGGGGTTCCTTTCGTAGGTCCACCTATAGAGGCGGTTTAAAGAATACAGGCACAAGCCAGCAATCAACCTCTTTTACACCAACATCACCCAAAGGTATTCTAGAGGCAGTTACAGAGGTAACAACAACAAAGGTAGAGGTCGCGGAAATAACATCAACCGCAACTCTCCTACCCCAAAACAGTGACTTCATACAGCTCCCCCCAAACCATATAACACCGATCGGGGGACGCCTATCACAGTTCCTACCTGTCTGGGAAAACATCACATCAGACAGGTGGGTGAGACAAATTATCCAACATGGTTATTGCCTAGAACTCGCAGCTACCCCACCAAATATCCCCCCAAACAGCGTCCAATGAGTCAAGATCATCTAACATTGTTAAAACAGGAAGTACTATCACTACTACAAAAGAATGCCATAGAGAAGGTTCCACAACATCAACAGGGAACAGGAGTATACTCTCTATACTTCCTAATTCCCAAAAAAGACTGGTCTCTAAGGCCAATACTAGACCTCAGACCTCTCAATGCATACATAAATTCGGAACATTTCCACATGGTCACGCCCAACAAGTACTTCCTTTACTGAAGAAAGGGGACTTTCTTTCTACACTGGATCTAAAAGACGCTTACTTTCATATCCCAATTCACAAGCCCACAGGAAATACCTCAGGTTTGTTGTAGAAGGACAACATTATCAGTTCAAAGTCCTTCCGTTTGGGGTCACAACAGCACCAAGGGTGTTCACAAAATGCCTAGCAGTGGTTGCAGCTCATCTAAGAAGACAACAAATACATGTCTTCCCTTACTTGGACGACTGGCTAATAAAGGCCAAGTCACAAGAAGAATGTCTTCAAAAGACAATTCAGTTACTGCACCAGCTAGGGTTTACGGTGAACTACACAAAATCCCACCTGCAACCAAACAAGGTTCAACAATATCTAGGGGCTACTATAGACACAGAAAAAGCCAAAGTATACCCCAATCCAGTCAGGATTCAAACAATGCTTACATTGATTCAAAGATTTCAACAACACTACTCACTAACAGTGTTCATGCAGCTATTAGGGATGATGTCCTCTTGCATACTGCTAATACCATATGCCAGACTACAAATGCGTCCGCTGCAAGAATGTTTAGCAACACAGTGGAATCAGGCTCAAGGTCAGATTACAGATCTGGTGTTGGTAGACAACCGCACACCTCGCTCTCTGAAGTGGTGGAACACAACGAACATTTCCAAGGGGCGGTCGTTCCTAGAACCAATTCCACAAGTGATACTAACAGCGGATGCATCGCTCACCGGATGGGGAGCGCATATGGCGAAATATACAGTACAGGGAAGATTGGAGTGTACAGCAAAAAAGACTGCACATTAATCGTCTAGAACTACTAGCAGTGTTTCTAGCATTAAAAGCCTTTCAAATGCAGATTCTCAACAAAGCAGTCCTGATCAGAACAGACAACATGACAGCAATGTATTATATTCAAAAACAAGGAGGGACACACTCTCTCCAACTATCCAGACTAGCGCAGGAAATTTGGAGATGGGCCATTCCTCAAAACATCTATCTGTTAGCCGAACACATACCAGGAGTTCAAAATCAGATAGCAGACATCTTAAGCAGAGAGTCAGAACAAATACACGAATGGGAACTGCACGACCAAATACTGCAGCCATTCTTCCAAAGATGGGGACAACCAGAGATAGATCTCTTTGGCACTCATCAGAACGCAAAATGCCAAAGCTTCGCATCCAGGTACCCACACCACCTGTCGCAGAGCAATGCATTATGGATAAATTGGTCCAACAAATTTGCATATGCTTTTCCCCTTCTCCCACTAATTCCATTAGTGGTTCGAAAACTGCAACACCATTCAATGACCATGATACTAGTAGCACCCACGTGGGCACGACAGCCGTGGTTCACCACGCTCCTGCAACCCTCACAGGTGCCACATCAAAAATTAAGAATCTTACCCATGCACCCTACACAGAACCATGGAGAAATAATGCACCCAGATCCCAAACAACTGAACTTAGCGATCTGGCTCCTGAGGTCTTAGACTTTGGATACTTAAATTTACCTCCAAACTGTATGGAGATCATTAAGCAAGCGAGACGTCCCACCACCAGAGCATGCTATGCAGCGAAGTGGAAAAGGTTTGCTGTATACTGTAACAGTAACAACATCAACCCTCTGGACGCATCAACAAAAAATATTATTTGCTACTTACTACACTTACAGCAATGTAACCTTGCTTACACCTCCATTAGAGTACATCTTGCAGCTATAGCAGCGTACCTGCAAAACAGGCAACATCTATCCCTGTTTAGAGTGCCAGCAATTAAGGCCTTCATGGAAGGCCTCAGAAGAGTCATTCCACCAAGACTACCACCTTCCCCGGTCTGGAATCTCAACATAGTACTCACCAGACTAATGGGACCACCTTTCGAACCTATGCATAGGTGTGAAATACAATTCCTTACATGGAAGGTGGCCTTCCTTATAGCCATTACCTCCCTCAGGAGAGTGAGTGAATTACAGGCATTGACAATACAAGAACCATTCCTACAGCCACACCAGAATAAGGTGGTTCTTAGAACAAACCCAAAATTCTTGCCTAAAGTAATTTCAGCATTCCACATCAATCAACCAGTGGAACTACCAGTCTTTTTCCCAAAACCACAGACGGTAGCAGAGAGGGCCCTACATACATTAGATGTCACAAGGGCAATATTGTATTACATAGAAAGAACACAAACTTTCAGGAAAACCAAACAACTATTTGTAGCGTTTTCCTCAACACATAAGGGCAATCCTATCTCTAAAGCAGGCATTGCCAGGTGGATTGTAAAATGTATACAAATATGTTACATAAAAGCAAAGAGAACATTAACTGTTCCTCCTAGAGCTCATTCTAATAAACTAGGGGCATCTATGGCATTCTTAGGAAACATTCCCCTAGATGACATATGCAAAGCAGCAACTTGGTCTACACCACATACCTTCACAAAACACTGTGTTGATGTGCAGGCAACACAACAAGCTAGAGTGGGCCAAGCTGTACTAAAAACTTTATTTCAAACTGTTGCAACAGACACTGGTGACCACCGCTAGGGAGGTAACTGCTGTATAATCTATTCATAAATGTACCATCAGCAGCCCATATGCCTCGAACGGAATATGCTACTTACCAGTATGCATCTGTTCTTGGCATAAAGGGCTGCAGAGTGGTACATGCCCTCCCTGCCTCCCCGGAAACCTGTGTCTGTTCCAACACTATCTTATTTAGATACACTTACATGGGCATCTCTTTCTGTATTCTATTATACTACTCCATCTAACCCTACTATGGCAAAACAATCTAAGGATGGAGCCGATGCCCATGCGCACTAGCACCCAAAGGAGGAGTCATCGGTCTCGTGACGACAAAAGACTTCTCCAAGAGAAAAACAAGTGCAATCATCCGAGCCCAACACCAGATGGCGATCTATTCATAAATGTACCACTCTGCAGCCCTTTATGCCAAGAACAGATGCATACTGGTAAGTAGCATATTCCTTCCTCCCATAGGATTACATTGACTGATTTTCTGTGAAAAAAATCCTAATTGAGGAGTTGGAGAATTGTATGAAACAAAAACGGTACTTTTACAAAAAACGATTTACTCCCCTTTTATTTAAGAAATGTCCCAGTATGATATCTAGGCATATCGCACTGAGTAGAAAAAGTAATTCCAGCTGTTTTATGAATGTGACTTACCTGTAAGCAATCTAATTGCATTCAACTGCATTCAAACTGTATTTAACTGCATTATTCTTGCAAAGTACTAGTACACTTACCTGTACAAGGCCTGACTTGGTTCTAGAAAAAAATACAACTAAGTAAAGGTATACAAAGAAAATGGTCTGAGTTCAGTCTTTGAGTGTGTGACATCATTTCTTACCCACGTGTGTACATCAAAAGATTAACACTACCCACTGATAAAGCTTTACTGCTCGCCCACACTTCTACAAATAGAGAGTAAGGTATTATCTACTTTTACCTCTGCCTACCTTTGGGGGATTCATTGGACTCTATAGTATATACAGAGCCAGCTTCCGAACACAGTTGGTTTACCGGAGGTGGCCAAGTGGGAAGGTGTTTGTGTCTACATGAGATCATGTATGCAGGCATGTGTTATATGCTCTTTAGCTTAATGTTAAAAAGGAGTCCCAGTGAGTAACAATGGACTAAAAACGAGATGTCGTAGGGAGCAGTCATGTGTAGTAAGGGAGAGGCATCCCCAGGGCTAAATAAACATTCTCTGAATTTAGAGACTCTTCGAAAAAGGTGTTACTGAATTCAGTTATGCAATGAACGGATCATCCATTTATGCTCTACCCAGGTGGGCTGGTTGTCATCTTGTGCACTCTGACCTGGGTATGTCATCATTGAGACCGTTGGTGGGTGTGTATTTTGAGACGAAAGACCCATCGTTGTTCTCTGTTAAAGAGTGATTCGGTGCTCCATCTGTAATTGGCCTCAAGGATTGTCCACTTGATGGTTTCTGCAGTGTGGTTCAATTCTAAACAAGCATTTGCAATGCAATAGGTCTCGCATTAGGAAAGTTTGAGCTATTGGTATTGTAAATGACAAATTTTTTATTTATTTGTTGGTTTGGAAAATAGTGAATTGAATAGCTTTGTCATTTACAATGCCAATAGTTTTAACTTTTGCAAATGTGACACCTATAGCATTTGTAATGCAATATGTGTTGTATTTACGTGACTTAGATGTATTGATATTACAAATAAAAATGGCTTTTATTTTTTTAATTAATACTTAAAAGTTATTGTAATTTATAATGGCAATAGCTTTTGTAAATAACTTTTGTGAAGATTATATTCATTGTATTTTATTGTGATATAAATCCAAGAACAGAAGTGAACTATTAAAATATTTTTGTGACATTTGTAATGAAGTTTGAAACATTGAGAGAACATATTTGAACCAGTTGTTGAATGGTTGCAAAGATTGATGCTGTGGTGGCGCGGAGGGATGTTGTGGTGGCGACAAGTGATGCTGTGGCGTTCAGTGATGCTGTGGTAGCGCATAGTGATGTTGTGGTACCCCTGAGTGATGCTCTGGTGGTGTTGAGTGATGCTGTGGTGATGCGATAGATAGAGGGAGGGCGATAGGTAGAGTGAGGGCGATAGAGTGAGGGCGATAGATAGATAGAGGGAGGGCGATAGGTAGAGTGAGGGCGATAGAGTGAGTGCGATAGATAGATAGAGGGTGGGGGATAGGTAGAGTAAGGGCGATAGAGTGAGGGCGATAGATAGAGTGAGGGCGATAGATAGAGTGAGGGTGATAGAGAGATAGACAGATAGAAGGGTGATAGATAGATCGACAGATAGTGTATTTATGTTGCATTGAGTAGAGTGTAAGTATGAGGCATGTAATTATATGGCACTGAGTGGTAATATGGGGAGTGTATATTGTATTCAGTAGTGTAATTGTGTGCCGTGTAATTATGTGGCACTGAGTGGTATTTGGAGTGTATGTTGCATTGAGTGCAGTGTAATTATGTAGCGTGTAATTATGTGGCACTGAGTGGTAATATGGGGGAGTGTGTGTTGTATTCAGTAGAGTGTAATTATGTGGTGTGTAATTATGTGGCACTGAATGGTATTTGGAGTGTATGTTGCATATAACTATGTGATTAAGGAACAGTGAGCAACCCAACATACCCTTGAGGGCTTGGGTGAGTAAGTAGAAAGGTATAGGTGCCTTCAAGGGGATTTGTTTAACAAAATATAATTAAACGTGATTCAACTAACTCTTTAGGACAGGTCAATGGTCCTTATTCTTGAAAGGACCATTGACTTGTCCTAAAGAGTTAGTTGAATCACGTTTAAATATATTTTCTTAAACAAATCCCCTTGAAGGCACCTATACCTTTCTGCATATAACTATGTGGCACTGAGTGGTATTTGGAGTGTATGTTGCATTGAGTGCAGTGTAATTATCTGGTGTGTAATTATGTGGCATTGAGTGGTATTTGGAGTGTATGTTGCATTGAGTGCAGTGTAATTATGTGGCGTGTAATTATGTGGCACTGAGTGGTATTTGGAGTGTATGTTGCGTTGAGCGCAGTGTAATTATGTAGCGTGTAATTATGTGGCACTGAGTGGTAATATGGGGAGTGTGTGTTGCATTCAGTAGAGTGTAATTATGTGGTGTGTAATTATGTGGCACTGAATGGTATTTGGAGTGTATGTTGCATATAACTGTGATTAAGGAACAGTGAGCAACCCAACATACCCTTGAGGGCTTGGGTGAGTAAGTAGAAAGGTATAGGTGCCTTCAAGGGGATTTGTTTAACAAAATATAATTAAACGTGATTCAACTAACTCTTTAGGACAGGTCAATGGTCCTTATTCTTGAAAGGACCATTGACTTGTCCTAAAGAGTTAGTTGAATCACGTTTAAATATATTTTCTTAAACAAATCCCCTTGAAGGCACCTATACCTTTCTGCATATAACTATGTGGCACTGAGTGGTATTTGGAGTGTATGTTGCATTGAGTGCATTGTAATTATGTGGCGTGTAATTATGTGGCACTGAGTGGTATTTGGAGTGTATGTTGCATTGAGTGCAGTGTAATTATGTGGCGTGTAAATATGTGGCATTGAGCGGTATTTGGAATGTATTTTGCATTGATTGCAGTGTAATTATGTGGCACTGAGTGGTATTTGGAGTGTATGTGGCATTGAGTGCAGTGTAATTATGTGGCGTGTAATTATGTGGCACTGAGTGGTATTTGGAGTGTATGTTGCGTTGAGCGCAGTGTAATTATGAAGCATATAATTATGTGGCACTGAGTGGTATTGTGTGGAGTGTGTGTTGCATTCAGTAGAGTGTAATTATGTGGCGTGTAATTGTGGTACTGAGTGGTATTTGGAGTGTATGTTGCTGTGAGTGCAGTGTAATTATGTAGCATATAATTATGTGGCACTGAGTGGTATTGTGTGGAGTGTGTGTTGCATTCAGTAGAGTGTAATTATGAGGCGTGTAATTATGTGGTACTGAGTGGTATTTGGAGTGTATGTTACATTGAGTGCAGTGTAATTATGTGGCGCGTAACTATGGGGCACTGAGTGGAATTTGGCGTGTATGTTGCATTGAGTGCAGTGTAATTATGTAGCATATAATTATGTGGCACTGAGTGGTATTGTGTGGAGTGTGTGTTGCATTCAGTAGAGTGTAATTGTGTGGCGTGTAATTATGTGGCACTGAGTGGTATTGTTTGGAGTGTATGTTGCATGAGTGCAGTGTAATTATGCAGCATATAATTATGTAGCACTGAGTTGGATTGTGTGGAGTGTCTGTTGCATTCAGTAGAGTGCAATTATGTGGTGTGTAATTATGGGGCACTGAGTGGTATTTGGAGTGTATGTTGCATTGTGTGCAGTGTAATTATGTTGCATATAACTATGTGGCACTGAGGGGTATTTGGGGTGTATGTTGCACTGAGTGCTGTGTAAATATGTGGCGTGTAATTAGGTGGTACTGAGTGGTATTAGGAAAGTATGTTGCATTGAGTGCAGTGTAATTATGTGGCGTGTAATTATGTGGCACTGAGTGGTATTTGGAATGTATGTTGCATTGAGTGCAGTGTAATTATGTGGCGTGCAATTATGTGGCACTGAGTGGTATTTGGAGTGTATGTTCCATTGCAGAGTGTGTGAGGGTGCTGAGTGTGAGGGAATGGTGGCATGCTGCGCTTTAGATGAATATGTTTAAAAGTAAAGTGTGCCATACTGCGATTGCTACAATAGTTAATTGTGGATGCGTTAACAATTGATGTGTGCACTGATGGCTGGTGGTGTGTGCCTGTAGAAATGGTGCACTGATGGCTGGTGGTGTGTGTGCCTGGTGAAAGCGTGCACTGACGGCTGGTGGTGTGTGTGGGCCTGGCCGGCTGGTGGTGTGTGTGCCTGGTGGAAGCGTGCACTGATGGCTGGTGGTGTGTGTGCCCGGTTGAAAGTGTGCACTGACGGCTGGCGGTGTGTGTGTGTGGCTGGTGAAAGCGTGCACTGACTGCTGGTGGTGTGTGTGCCTGGTGAAAGCGTGCACTGATGGCTGGTGGTGTGTGTGTGCCTTTTGAAAGCATGCACTGATGGCTGGTGCTGTGTGTGCCTGGTGGAAGCATGCACTGATGGCTGGTGGTGTGTGCCTGGTGAAAGCGCGCACTGACGGCTGGTGGTGTGTGTGCATTCTTAAAGCGTGCACTGACATCTGGTGGTCTGTGCCTGGAGGAATCGTGCACTGACTGCTGGTGGTGTTTGTGTCTGGTGAAAGCGTGCACTGACGGCTGGTGGTGTTTGTTCCCGGTGAAAGCGTGCACTGATGACTGGTGGTGTGTGTGTGTGCCTGGTGAAAGCGTGCACTGACGGCCGCTGGTGTGTATGCCTGGTGAAAGCGTGCACTGACGGCTGGTGGTGTGTGTGGGCCTGGCCGGCTGGTGGTGTGTGTGCCTGGTGGAAGCGTGCACTGATGGCTGGTGGTGTGTGTGCCTGGTGAAAGCGTGCACTGACTGCTGGTGGTGTGTTCCTGGTGAAAGCGTGCACTGATGGCTGGCGGTGTGTGTGTGTGTGGCTGGTGAAAGCGTGCACTGACTGCTGGTGGTGTGTGTGCCTGGTGAAAGCGTGCACTGATGGCTGGTGGTGTGTGTGTGTGCCTTTTGAAAGCATGCACTGATGGCTGGTGCTGTGTGTGCCTGGTGGAAGCATGCACTGATGGCTGGTGGTGTGTGCCTGTTGAAAGCGCGCACTGACGGCTGGTTGTGTGTGTGCCGCCTTAAAGCGTGCACTGACATCTGGTGGTCTGTGCCTGGTGAAAGCGTGCACTGACGGCTGGTGGTGTTTGTGCCCGGTGAAAGCGTGCACTGATGACTGGTGGTGTGTGTGTGTGTGTGCCTGGTGAAAACGTGCACTGACGGCCGCTGGTGTGTATGCCTGGTGAAAGCGTGCACTGATGGCCGGCGGTGTGTGTGTGTGCCTGGTGAAAGCGTGCACTGACTGCTGGTGGTGTGTGCCTGGTGGAAGCGTGCACTGACTGATGGTGTCTGTGCCCGGTGAAAGTGTGCACTGATGGCCGGTGGTGTGTGTGCCTGGTGAAAGCGTGCACTGATGGCTGGTGGTGTGTGTGTGTGCCTGTTGAAAGCATGCAATGATGGCTGGTGGTGTGTGTGTGCCTGGTCGGCTGGTGGTGTGTGTGCCTGGTGGAAACGTGCACTGATGGCTGGTAGTGTGTGTCTCTGGTGAAAGCGTGCACTGACAGCTGTAAATGTAAATGTATTGCGACTTATATAGCGCACGTATCACCCGAAGGCATCAAGGCGCTTGCCTTGGGAACCCGTCCTGGCTTTTCCCTGTGAGATAACCCCTACTGGGTATCCCCAGGGTGAAAGCCAGGCATCCCGCAGCGGGTGGGCCGTCGTAGTGGAGATTAAGCAACTATTGCCCAGAGTTGCAGCGTGGGACCCCATGATTAGAATAGGCACCGAGGCGAGAATTATCGAGTCCGTGGACATTTTGGGCTCAGGACCCTGCCGCGTCGGGAATTGAACCCTGGTCCCGGGCCAGACCTCTGCATCAGGGTCTGCCGCTCTAATCAGTGAGCCACACTCCTCCACTCCACAGCTGGTGGTGTGTGCCTGGTGAAAGCGTGCACTGATGGCTGGTGGTGTGTGTGTGTGTGCCTGGTGAAAGCGTGCACTGGTGGTGTGCGTGTGTGTGCCTGGTGAAAGGGTGCACTGATGGCTGGTGGTGTGTGGGTATGCCTGGTGAAAGCGTGCACTGATGTCTGGTGGTGTGTGTATGTCCCTGGTGAAAGCGTGCACTGATGGCTGGTGAAGTGTGTGTGCCTGGTGAAAGCATGCACTGATGGCTGGTGGTGTGTGTATGTCCCTGGTGAAAGCGTGCACTTATGGCTGGTGAAGTGTGTGTGCCTGGTGAAAGCATGCACTGATAGCTGGTGGTGTGTGTGTGTGCCTCTGATGGCCGGTGGTGTGTATGCCTGGTGAATGCGCGCACTGATAGCTGGTGGTGTGTGTGTGTGTGTGTGTGTGTGCCTGGTGAAAGCGTGCACTGATGGCTGGTGGTGTGTGTGTGCCTGGTGAAAGGTAGAAGGAAGTGCTATGGACTGTGTGTGAAATCCAAGAAAGAGTTCAGAATGCAAAGGCAGAGGGCAGCTCGGTTTACAAGCTGCCTTTGAAGAAGATCAGGCAGCACTGGGCAACCATGCCAGCATTCCAAGGAGCAGACGGTCGTTCACGTTAGAAGTGTGATGCCCTGAGGACATATGGCACTGTGAGGAGCCTGGGAGACACACGTAGACGCTAAGTGCCTGAGGAGATAAGGAGCGGAAGGAATTCCTTTAATAGGATGGATACATGGCATGTGCTAAAATCCAGGAAAAATCGCTATTTACCATTGTAAGAAGATACAAGTTGTGAAAACGTAAAAGTAACATACTGAATTATATATGAAACCTTCCCAGAAATACAAGCCAGTAAGACTGGGAATGCGCTTGCTATATAACAAGCCCTCGCAAAAGCAGCACAAGAGACATACAAGTGATTTTAAACATAGGGGTCAGTTAGGAATGTAGCTCGCTTAAATTAGGAGTCTATTTGGCGAATTATAGCTGGAAAGGGCTAGGTTGGTTGCCAGACTATGGACGAAGTGCCCTCTGCTGGCCTAATTACAAATCTTTGTCGGACGGATCTATTAATTTCATGGGAACGTGCCTCTTTGTTGATGCTCTATTAAAGTCGAGAAGGAAATGGGCTGTGCTCCTGTTAAAAGCCCAGCTCGTAACAGTGTCTGGTGTTTTCGAGCCCAGAATTTGCAAAATTAGCAAATCCAGAGATTGCAGACCGGATCATTCCGCACCTGAAGGCACTCGGAATTGCGGGCAGAATTCTGCCCAGGGATATAGCTCTGCCCGACATTCTGCAATGGGTAATGAGGGCTAAATAACTAAAATCCAAATGTTTTTTCTATTGTAAAACAATGCCGATCTGACATGAAATTGTGACGCTGCTTTTATTACTGAATGTGTTTATTTTATTAGGACGCTCAGAGACAGGCTGTTAGAAATACAACTTAAACTGTGCTTTTCCTAAACTCAACGCCCCCTGCGTCTTAAAACAGTTCTGGTTAACTTGGTGATAAGTGAGAACCAGAAAGCATGCAAGGCGCCCGTTCACTGCGTATTTTATGTGACTCAGCGGACACTGCATGCTTCCATGTGTCGGCTGCCCGCCGGGAGGAATTTATACCTGAAAGCTGTCGACATCACTGGGCAAAACCTGCCGATGGCTGGGGGGGGGGGGGGGGGGGGGGGGGGAGCGGGAAGTGCTGCTCTCGAAGAAGGCTTTGGAACAGATGGTAATTTAGGTTAAAAAAAAAAGCCTTCGATGCAGCAGGGGGCGGAGAGCAGGGGGTCTGAGCGGGAAGAGCTGCTGGCGTGGGAGGGTGATTGATGGGCGGGGCAGTGCTGGGGAAGCCTTTGATGTGGCCTGGCGGCCGTGGAGAAATGCTGCTGGCAGTGGGAAGGCTGGGCTGGGCATGCTCGTCCACGAGGAGTCTTGTGACTCTCTCGTGCACTGTCCAAAATCCGCCGAATCCGCCTGTTAGGAAAGGAATTTTTTGGATTGACTACATTAGGTTCGAGTAAACTCGACCTAAAAATGAGATGACGTGCTTGTGGTTGCTCTTTTGCAGCGGATGTTGCCGTGATGTTCTGTGATCCTGATTATTATCATCCTGGTGGACATCCCTATATAGTGAAGTGTGCAGAGACCCTTGATAAGATAGAGTTCTTGGTATTGTATATTGTATGACTCCTTTGCTCCCATGGGCGGATTTCCCCCAGATCAATCTTTCTTGTTGGTTGTGTGAAAATGCATATTATACAGGCCCCACATGGGTAATGGCCAGTGACTGGTGGTAGAATCCACAATGTCCGCTGGGACTCCCTGTAGGGAGCTGAGCGTGTGTGGACTAGGAGATCTCCCAGGTTGCTTGTGCGTTTATACGCAAACAAGGGATCAATAGTGTCTTAAGGTGCCTGTTTTGAGAATTGGCCAGTGTCTTTTAATGATTTTTTTGTAACTGGTTGGAAGAGGGAATGAAGGTCGAGACACAGGTCATAATGTTGACGGGTTCCTTCATTTTTGTCTCCAGCAGGGATACACAGTGGTTGTTCCTTGCCCTCTTATGTTTGGTTGATTATCCTTGATGGGTAGTGGCATCTGGCCACATTGGTACTCTGCTCCTTCGCCTTGTTTTCCTTAAGGGAATTACAGTTCTGCCATAAGCGGAGAAATTGTACCACCAGGTTGTCAAAGTAGAAGACTATTCCGATCTGTAGGTTTCGTGTAGTTCATAGTTTACAATTTTCCTGCTTCTCTGGAGATCAATAGGTCCAGAAATAGGACAGTGTGGTTCGACACGTTGCTGATAAATTTCAATAATGGTTTTAAGATCTAGATCCATATGCGGAAATCTGCACACAATGTCATATCTCGATGCCACAGAATCAGGATGTTGTCAACAAATCTCTGCCATGTGATATTGGTCCTGTACGGATTCTCATCCGTGAGAAAGTATACTGCCTCATAGTCCTCCATATAGAGCCATGCGAAGATTGGTGCAAAAGTACTGACCTTCGAAGTTCCTTCTATTTGATGGTGCAATTGATCCTTAATTTAAAAACAATTCTCTTTCAGAGCTATGGATGCACACTCCACAATAAAACTGATAGTGTTTCTGCCATAAATGTGGTTTCCATCACCATGTGGTGTTTGGTTCCTCTTGTTGATCTTGAGTAGCGTGTAGTAATATGATGTTTTGGTCTAGTATTCACCAGTCAGCCTCGTTGTTGGATATCCATCCTTTGGTCTGCTTTACTAACCAGATGTTTTATCTGTATTGTTAACCTGGCTGTAGGGTCTGTGTCAATAGGACAATCATATCGATTGTTGGAGAGTTGTCGCAACCAAAAGTGTTACAGTATCTTAGGACCATCTGGACTGTTCCCCCACATCACCTTTCTCCTGCCCTGACCTATGCTGGTCTACTCTGTACGTAAAAGCATATGTTTGAGGCATGTGCGCTGTCGATCACTTGCTTGCATACTCCTGCCATCTAGTGTTGGGTCCGGATGTTTGCAAGTTGTTTTTCTTCGAAGAAGTCTTTCCAGTCATGAGGTAGGTGACTCCTCCTTTCGGTGATTGTGCGCATGGGCATAGACTCCGTTGTTAAATTGTTTTTTCCGCCATCGGGTTCAAAGCCGTTCTTCAGGTACCCCTTGGTGCGCAATCACTCACCCTCAATGGTATTATTTGATCGTGTTTCCTATTCTCTGCGTATCTTATCGGTTCATAAAAACTTTAGATCTGGAAACTTCTTGGAAAGCTGTTGTGGCTACCCACACCGAAACATCTGTCGATGGAACAGACTCCATTTCAATTCTGTCTTTGGTGCCACGAGCACTGACTCGCACAAAGTTTGCAATTTGTGCCTCTCCCCTTGGCACGACAAACTAGACTGGGACGCGTTCAAATCTTTCTGATCCAAGAAGACGCTCCATGGTAACCTGCAGCTTTCCTGATAACTCCTCGCTCTCCTGCTAAGAACTGTAGCCTTATGGCATCTTATTAAAACCTTCTGCTACCATATCCGCTGCTTCGATCACCAGTTCCACTACCGGCTCCGTAGCCACCACCTCCACCACCATAGGGACTACTGCCAGAACTTCGTCCACCTCCAAATCCGCTTTCACCCTTCATCGGGCCATAGTTGGATTGCTGTTGGCCACCATAATTTCCGAAATCGTTGTAGCCACCACTGCCCCCATAGCCACCGCCTCCACCGCCACCAAAGTTTCCTCCTTCGTTGTAATTATCGTAGCCTTCGCTACCACCACCACCATATCCTCCACCACCTTGGCTCCCATAACCACCAGGACTACCACCATAACCGCCGCTTCTTCCACCACCATAGCCGCCTCCATAGTTTCCACTGTCCCCGCCATAGCCGTTGTATCCATCACCGCCACCGTACCCACGGCTTCCACCTCCATGTGCATTAGGAGGAACTGTATCTACCACAGGAGGAGCGATGATCCTAGGCAGAAAAGTTACTGCAGCTTAAACAGGAGAACCTTCTTGTTCAGGACTCAGAGCCACAGTTCGCTAAAAGAAAAGTGCAGCTGTTGAATACAATGTAGTGTTGATTTAGATGTACAATCCTGAGGTCTTATTTTTTTTTGTCTGTTGTAGTTTGTCTCTCTTATTTTTTCATTACATCAGGTATATTGCCCTGTAAATAGTGCTAGTGATGTCAGGAATAAAGAAATTGAGGACTTTAAAAAAAAAAAAAAAAGACGCTCCTTGACCGTCCGGCTCGACGTCTCAAAATGCAGCACCACCACAGCGGCTCCATTCCGAAGCTGAGAAAGAAGAGGAGCCTATTTCCATGTCGGAAGCAGACTCCGACATGGATGACGAAATTCCACAGGGTCATCGTACAGTGAGTATTGAGCCATCCCTGCCCCAATCTCCAGCCCTGTCCAAGAAAAAGGCCACAGGCAATCCCCTGCCTTCGGGCCAAGATCGGCACAGAGAAGGTCTCGGATGCCCATCTTCGGGCCCGGCACCAAAACAAATATTAAAGCCTTCTGCTTGGGATCGAGTCGACCCCATTCAGGCACCAAGCCGAAATAGTAATCGAAACAAACACGTTTCAGAATCAACTCCTTCGGTACTGAAACCATCTTCGGATCTTAAAACTTTGGCACCGAAAACCTTGGCTCCAAAAATATTGGCAATGAAAGATCAAATGACTCCTACTCCATCAAAGGAACCTCGTTTCGAATCCCCACCTTTAAACCCTGATCCAAAACAAAAGGAATTGATCATCAATCCCAAAACTGGACCTATTCAAACAAAATTACCAGTAAAACGTGAAGCAGAGGACGTTTACCACATTCCTCTTTAGAGAAAAAATGTTGGTACTAATCCCTCACCTCCTTCTATTCCTTCTCCTTCTCCATCTAACCCACACATATTGATCACACCCTCAAATTCACCACCACCACAGTCACCTGATAACCAGGATGATGGGGACGGGGTAGATAATTGTCCTGATCCATGGAACGATTATAATACAGATTCAAACACAGGCAATGATCCATATTTATACCCTACAAATCCCTCTCCACATGATAACATAGGGTATATAGATCTAGTAAATAGGGCTGCAGAATGTCGTGGACTTCAGCTTCATAAAGAATCCATGGAGGAAGACTTTCTTTTTGAGACATTAAGCTCTTCCGAAAGATCCACTCACACACTACCCATGCTTAAGGGTATGCTTAAACATGCGGACAACATTTTTAAAGATCTGGTCTGTGCACAAATTCTTATTCAAAGGGTGGATAAAAAGTATAAATCGGCCCCGGCAGACCCTGCTTACATCAGAGGCCAATTACCATTAGATTCCCAAGTGGTATCTAATGCCCGTAAGTGGGAAAACTCTCAAACATCAGGAGATGCCCCTCCTCTTGACAAGAAATCTAAACTTATAGATGACTTTGGAAAGAGTATAGCTGCACAGGCAGCCAATCATTGGCCTATTTCCAACACCCAGGCTCTGCTAGCTAGATACGACTGAGCACACTATGACAAATTAAAACAAATGCTCCAATTTCTGCCTGACTAACACAAAGCTAAGGCCCATGACCTAGTTCAGGAAGGGAAGTTAATTCCAAACATATCTATTAGATGCGCTTTATATGCAGCTGAAACAGCGGATCGCGCAATCAACACCAGTGTCTTGCTACGAAGGCACTCCTGGCTTAAGGTTTCAGGGTTTAAACCCGAAGTACAGGCTTCTATTTTAAACTTACCTTTTGACAAGGAGCATCTATTTGGTCCCCTTGTAGACACTTCTTTAGAGAAGATGAAGATGGACATAGACTTCTCAAAATCTATGGGGGCCTTACAGTTGCTCCTTCTGCAGAGGGTGCTCTAAAAACATATCTACGGACAACGCATCTACTTCCTACAAAGGTAACACTTAGCCATCCTTGTGAGAAGCTGGGTTTGTTGCAGTAACACACACACACACACACACACACACACACACACACACACACACACACACACACACACACACACACACACACACACACACACACACACACACACACACACACACACACACACACACACACACACACACACACACACACACACACACACACACACACACACACACTCACTCACTCACTCACTCACTCACTCACTCACTCACTCACTCACTCACTCACTCACTCACTCACTCACTCACTCACTCACTCACTCACTCACTCACTCACTCACTCACTCACTCACTCACTCACTCACTCACGACTTGATTTGTCCTGGGTCATTGCCAATCAGGTTCCTGGGCCTGTGTTCTTTCCCCAAAACTAACCCATACCCAATTGGCATCTCTGGTCATAGGCCAGCCCCTGCTAAATGGTGCCACAGGTACCCAGGGCACTGTGACCGGGGAAGTCCTCTAAGGGCTGCAGCACTTATTGTAACACCCTTAGAGGTCCTGTACCCTTACATTCACACACTGCTTTAGCATGCTGTGTGTTTTGGTGCAGAACATAGTGAAGAGTCGACATGGCACACATCTGTGTGCCACGCCTACAACCCACTGCCCTGGCATATATCCGTCAACCCTCTAGTTGGATGAACTATACCAGTGGTGAAGGTGCATGAGCCCTGTGCCCCTACAGTGTCCAAGTGCATTCTTAACATAAATAACAAAAGAGGGGAGAGAGAGTTTTTAGATGGATTCGTTCTCCCTAATAATATATGTGTAAACAAATTGAATCCACTATTAGAATGGAAGGGTTTCCCTACAATGGTAGGGAGCACCCAGGGTTGGTAAAATACCCCTCACACACCAAAAGGACCCTTGGTGTCATGCTTCATCATTGGGGTCTTCGCACCCCTCTACGGGATGCGGCGTGCTGCGACCTACGATTACGCTGGAGCACTTTTTGAATGACTTATGTATGGTGTGTGTGAGGGTTTATGTTTTATGTGCGTGAGTGGTGAGGTTATCGTAGAGTGATGTTTAAAAAGGGCCTGGCTCGTGGGGTAGACGCAAAAATTATTTTAATGGGCCCCCGGGCTGGCGCTGTTAAAAAGGTGAAAGAAGCGGAGGTGAGGTATGCAGGACAATGTGCATCACCTCCTGTGTGTGTGTGTCAACATGTTTCAGAGTCGGAACTCCTTCAGGACGGGGTACACAAATCCCCACCTTACTCACGTTTCTCTACTTTAAAAAAAAAAAAGTGTTTTATTTACAAAAGTGAGATATGGTGCAGGTTATGCAATGTACCTACAAATTCTGATTTCTTGTCGCTATTCAGCTGACCTGCAAAGGAAGGGGCCAAAACATTTTTTGGGGTGGTCCACTCCTTAGCATCCATAGGCACAGTGACTTGTGAGAAAAAATCAATAGGTGCGGGCTCCGATCTCTAGACATGGAATGTCATACTATGCGTGAAATCGTGCCTGGTGTGAAAAAAGAACGATACAGACAAGACACACAGACGCAACATAAAGCACACACTACTAACACACTCTAAAAGTTAGGTTGGTTGCTCCTCAACCCTCATCAATCAGGCTTCCGAGCAGGACACAGCACTGAAACTGCTATGACTCACATAATTGACGACGCCCTTCAAATCCTAGATCAAGGTGATACCTGCCTCCTCATCCTTCTTGATCTCTCTTCAGCATTCGACACTGTTAAACATGAGAAGTTACTCGATCTTTTGAGCACAAGAATGGGTCTTTCTGGGACTGTTCTCAAGTGGTTCACCTCCTTTTTACACAACAGGTCGCAGAAATTCAAGAGTAACAACCTGATGTCCTCTCCAATACCTGTTTCGTTAGGCGTCCCCCAAGGATCTTCCCTATCACCAACTTTGTTCAACCTAGTTATGGAACCTCTCACCACCTTGCTTCAAGCAACCAATGTACTTTTTCACATGTACGCAGATGACACCCAACTATATCTCAAATTACAATCCCCCAATGACATCTTACTACTGAACTCAACGATCAGAAGCACCCAATCCTGGCTTGCTGATAATCATCTCAAACTCAATGCTCTGAAAACAGAATTCCTGCTGATTTCACCTCCCGCGAAGATCTCCACCACGCAAACCTGGCTTAAACAGTTAACTGCACTCAATGTCCAACCCATCATAGTGGTCTCAGCGAAATCCCTAGGCATAACTCTCGACTCCAACCTCAACATGCAGCATCATATCAGCAAGGCTACTAAGGGAGCGAACTTCCAAATCAATACCCTGATGAAATTGAAACCCTTCCTACCAGCCAAAGACTTCCAAACTGCAGTACAAGCACTAGTAATCCCGCGAATTGAATACGGCAGCACCGCCCTCTGCGGTCTCCCGTTAACCACCACTGCACCCCTAAGAGCCTCTCTAAACGCTGCAGCCAGACTCATCACTGGATCAAAAAAACACTCGCACATCACCCCTGACTTGAAAACACTGGACTGGCTGCTTTTTGAAGCCAGAATACATTTGAAAATCGCCTGCATGACACACAAGGCCCTACATCTGAGCTCTCCATGATACCTCACTCAGAAGCTGTCAATCTCTAGCGGCTCTAGAAACACTAGAGGCACAAACAATCTTCTGCTAAAACCTCGAAGATTCCGGAAGGAAAAAACTTATAAACGCTCTTTCTCAGGAATGGCACCCAGGATCTGGAACTCACTCCCTCCTGAAACCAGGCTCATCTCCTCCATCACACTTTTTAAGAAAGAAGTAAAAGCTATTTTTATGGCCAAATACACTTGACCTATTAGCGTGGATCTGGAAAGACTCTACACCAACCTGTATTACTCTGTTCGAACTCTATGACTATGTTTTTCACCTGTATTATTGACGCAACTGACTATCTATGCACACATTTAACTGTAATATTTGTATTTTTGATGTGCTGTACTACTTTGCTCCCTCACGTACCTACCCTTCCCACTTATTATGTTTAATTCCACTCTCTTGTTGGTATTCCCGGCTTTGTAAAGCGCTCTGATATCTGCAAAGATCTTGTTCGCGCTATATAAAACTTTCAAAATAAAATACATCTGATCGCCTTCTTGTGTTGTCATAAGGATCAAGGGTATAACTTACTACAGTGAATAGTACCAAAAAGAGCATACTTTTATGAATCAATTCCAGTGCCTCATGAGCCTCAGGAAACATAGGGGTCCTCGTGCTGGTTCGCTACCTGTAAATGATGCATAGTTTAAGCATTCTCAAGTACTTACATTGTCGCAGGATTCATAGTCTGGGTTCCATTGTTTGTATACTCACGAAGCCTAAGAGAGAATACCTCCTGACTACCCCGTACACGGCTCCGTTGAGAGTGCGTGGCCTACAGGTCGGGTCTTGTGTTATATACTTGTAGTAATTGCCAATTAGCTGCGCAATTAGCAGTTAGATGGTCGGATATGCCCTTTCTTGGGTTTCCCGGTGTCCGTGGCCGCGTAGCACCTGTGTAGACTGGCCCTGCTTTCTGCGCATGCGTATTGAAGGGACGCGTCTATGCGCATGAGCGTCTCGGAGGTATCTTACTGGGCCTGCGTGGGTCAACAGTGTTCTATTAACGGAGTTTGCGTGGTGAATTAGTAATTGCATTTCACGTGTTGGTGTAATACGATGTCCACATGTAGTGCCTCCTCACCTCCCAAGGATTTAATATGATTTTCTTGGTGGTAATGGATACGCTGAGGAGTACGCTTACAAAAAGGGTGTTGGATGTATAAACCCTGGCAGTGTATGAATCGATGCTAATAAAGACAGGGGTGCCGTGTTACTCACTGGGCAGCTAAAGGATTAGAACCCCTCCCAAGTGATAGGTTTATATGTAGCTATGCAGATAGCTGGTGTGAACGCTGCTCAGCTCGAGCTGTGCTATCTAATGCTGAGTGTACAGGGATAGTTAATTTTAGATGTTGAGAAACAGGTGGACCAGGGTACCCGAGTTAGAGGAGGGGGAGTACATGTAACAAGCCTTCTGAAATAAGTTTGTGAGTTGGCCCCAAGGTATTTCATCGTTGAGGCCTCTGATGCGGGTGCCCAGTCGGAACAACCAACATTGTTCCTTCTCAAATAATCCTACCTCTGATGGCAGTTGCTCTATTATTGTCCATGCAATGTCGTTGACAGTGTTACGTTTCTAGGAAATGGGTGGCCATTTTGGTGGTGCTTTTCTTGCACCGTATGTTACTTTTGTGTTCGTTTAGTAGTACTTTCACTGCTCTGGTGGTCATACCTATGTATTCTAGGCCACAGGGACAGGTAATCATGTAAACTACATTCTTACTATTGCAATTTGTCAATTTACGTTGGTCCCATTTCGTACCATTACTAAACGTCAGTTGTTTGCTCTTTCTAGTAAGGTGGCAGCGGCCGCAGTTGCCACAAGGGTAGTGGCCTTGTATTCCATGTAGGGCGAGTGGAAGGTGCTGGTCGTGCAAATATATGCTTGAGATTTTTCCCTCTTCTGTGTGCGTACAGTTGTTTCTGAAAATGCAATGTTCCACATGTAAGGATGCGCCAATGTCAGTTAACGATCTTGGACACCTCATTGGAGTGTGTACTATATGTAGTTACACAAACTGGTCTTGTCTGCTCTGTGCTGGGTTGTACTTTGTCTTCCATTAGGGCTTCTCTGTTGTTATTCCTGGCCCTTTTTATGGCTGCATTTATGATTTTGTCTGGGTACTGTCTCTTTTGTAGTTTTGTTTTGAGGTCAGACGCTTGGGACTTGTAAGCGGCCACATCTGTACAGTTTCTTCTCAGGCGACGAAACTGGCCATAAGGTAAGTTTGCCCGAAGGTGTCTGGGATGGAAGCTATCGCACCTGAGTAGGCAATTTCTTGCCGTGGGCTTGAAGTGGGTCCTTGTTTTCAAGATTCCGTCCTCGTGGTAAATGTTACGATCTAGGAAAACCAGTGATTCGTTGGACACTGAGTGTGTAAACTTCAGATAGCGATTTTGGACATTCAGCCACTCCATAAATTGTGTGACTGACAATAGGTCCCTCTGCCAGATGACAAGCACATCATCGATGTACCTTTTCCAACTGATTATGCGCTGTCTGTAGGGGTTGAGGGTGTGGAGAATCTTGTTAGTTTCCATGTGGTGGACATACAGCCCGTCCAGGCTTGGAGCGAAGGTGCTCCCCATGCTGGTCCCATGGCTCTGGAGAGAGATGGTGGTATTGAATTCAAAGAAATTCTTTGTGAGGGCTAGTGCGATGCACTCTAGCACTACTCCTCTCGGTGTCTGGTATTTCCAATTCGTGGTGTATAGAACTTCCTCAATGATTGCAAGTGTCTCGTCGTGGGGGAGGCTGGTATATAGGCTTTCCACGTCGAGACTTAGCAGTAGTTGGATATCGGGGTCGAACGGAAGCTCTTTTAGCAATTGTAAGACTGCCTTTGTGTCTTTAAGGTAGGTGTAAGTGACTTGTACTAAAGGGCAGAGGAAGGCATCGGCAAATTTTGAGAGCGGTTCCAGGATAGACCCGTGTAATCATAGGTCGCAGCACGCCACATCCCGTAGAGGGGTGCGAAGACCCCAATGATGAAGCATGACACCAAGGGTCCTTTTGGTGTGTGAGAGGTATTTTACCAACACTGGGTGCTCCCAACCATTGTAGGGAAACACTTCCATTATAATAGTGGATTCAATTTGTTAATACAAGTGCATTCCTAGACATTGCAAGTGCAGTGCAGACATTAAAAGTATATGGAACTGGGAGTTTGTCATTACGAACTCCACAGCACCATAATGGCTACACTGAAAACTGAGAAGTTTGGTATTAAACTTATCCGCACATTAAACCCACACTGTGGGATTTAAGTAAAAATGCACAGTGGAAATCTTTGAGATGCCCCCTGAAAAACGACCTACCACTAGTGTCCAGGCTGAGTGGCTGCTTTCAGCTGCCACCACCAGACATGTTTCTGGATCCCTGGGTCAAGAACCTGCTGCTCTCTGGGGCCTGAAACCATGCACATCCTGGGATGAGGTGCCAAGCCTCCTCCCCCAGGATGGGCAGGGTTCACGAAGGGGAAGCTTCAACGGCTTGCTGCCTTAATGAGCTTCCCCATGCCACTTGCTGCTGCTCAGCAACTGGTCCCCACTGGTTCTGAACCCCACTTTGGGCGGGAGAACCGGTGGGAAAACCAAGTGAGGAAGAGTGGTGTGCCACCCTCTGCCAACTCCACCCCTGAGGTAGGGGAGGTGAGGTGAAGCACAACTCAGTCCCTACCATCTTGCAGATGGGGAACTCAGCCAACCAGGGACAGGCACATACCCCCCTCCCACTGGAGGGTGACATAATAGGGGGAGTACACACCGCAGGGAAGGGACCCATTGGTCCCTGGATTTTACCTACCTGTAACACCCCTAAATCTAGTATTTAGAGGCACACCTGAACCTTGCTTTCTCAGACAAGAAGAAACTACAAGAAGGACCGAACAGCTGTGCAGCAGCTAACAAGAGGAAGACGCCCACTGACTTAGCCCCAGCCCTACCGGCCTGTCTCCCCCTTGAACCTGCTCCTGCAAAATCCCGGTGTGTCCAGGAGGCCACCATCCTCAAATACCCCAGAGGACCTTCCTGCCTTCAAGAACAAAGACTGTGTCTCCTGTGAACACCGGATTTGTTCATCTGCAACCTCTGGCTCCATCGGACACCACTTATCCGCCCCACTCTGCATCCGCCATCCACGGCCCAAACTTGAGTGGGCAAACGCCACGAGGAGGTCTCTCTGGCAATCCTGACCAGAGTTCTGGCGACCCCTGACCTGCCTCAAGCCTCCAGCTGAAGCGTGTTGCGTAAATCCAGAAGGTCCTCCCAACCGCGACCAGGAGCTGGTAAGAAGAGCCGACCCAAAATACACCCCTGCACCTGACGCCCCGCGGCCTTGGGTGCCCAAACCGACGGTGCCTAACCAACCCCTAACTTCCCAACTTACATTTCGAAGCGGTGGTCGCACCCAGAAGACCTTTGTCCCCAAGCTTGCAGTGCCTTTCAAACCGGAGGTTCCTCATTGAAAACAACAGGGTGCCCGATGTCAAAACAGGACCCTGCACCCGGCCGCCCTAGTGCCGCTGAGGGTGCACCTTTGGTCATACTTTGTTTCCCCACTTGGCCTGATCTAAAGTCCAGGAGCTTTGCTCCCACAACCCTGTGGCCTGCTTGCCAGCAGCCACCAACCGGAGGCCCCTATCCCCCATTGGATAATTTTGGGCCTCAGCACTCTGCACCCGGCCACCCTAGTGCTGCTGAGGGTGTAACTAGAGTGCATCCTTGACCTTGGGGGACCCCTGAATCTACCCCCAGAACCTCAACTCCCATTACCAAATACTTATCTCAAAACAGATAACCCTATGTACGAGGCATATGATCTGTAGATTGTATTCTTTATTATAGATCTCCATCTGGTGTTGGGCTCAGATGTTTGCAGTTTGTTTTTGTCAAAGAAGTCTTTTAGTCACAAGATAGGTTACTCCTTCTTATGGTGACCATGCGCATGGGCATCAACTCCATCCCCAGATTGTTTTTTTCCGCCATCGGGTTCGGATGTGACTTGCTGCGCTCCGGGTCGGTGTCCTTATCGAAACCCCCTTGTCGCAATCCCCTAACAATCGACTGTATTCTCTCGATCGCGTTTCCCTTTTCAGCGCACATCTTCTACAATCGAAAAAACTTCGATAAACTTTGACACGGGCGGTGGGGCCTACCGCGCCGATTCCGATGGAAGTCAATGGAACGGATTCCCCTAAAGAAATGCCCTCAGTGTAGTGCTAGATTCCCACACCAGACCTACACCCAGTGTGTATTCTCTGCCTCTCTCCGGAGCATCAAGAGGATACTTGTGAGGCTTGTCTGTCTTTCAAGTCTAAGAAGACCATTCGAGATCGTCTGGCTCGATGCCAAGAAATTTCCAGAGGAATTGCCTTTATTCCGGACATCTTCTATTCAGGCCCCGACAGCCTTCCGGAACAAGACAGGAGAAACCGGTCTCAATCTCCACAGATTACTTCGACACCGAAGACAGTCACCCAAGCTCAGCGGGGAACGCCTTTCACAGTTCCTACCTGTCTGGAATTCCATCACCACAGACAGGTGGGTGAGACCAATTATCCAGTATGGTTACTGCCTGGAACTCACGTCCACTCCCCCACATATTCCTCCTAAACACTGTCCGATGTGCACAGAAAATTTGACTCTCCTCAAACAGGAAATTCTCTCTCTACTACACAAAAATGCAATAGAACCAGTTTCCTTACCCCAACAGGGAACAGGGGTTTATTCACTCTTTCTGATTCCAAAAAAGCACTGCCATCTCAGGCCAATATTAGACCTCAGACCTCTAAACCTCTACATCCAATCAGACCACTTCCACATGGCCACTCTCCAACAGGTGCTCGCACTACTTCAAGGCGACTTCCTCTCCACTCTGGATCTAAGGGCACCTACTTTCATATTCCTATTCACCCCGCTCACAGAAAGAATCTCAGGTTCACGGTGGATGGACAACATTACCATTTCAAAGTCCTTCCATTCGGAGTAACCACGGAACCCAGAGTCTTCACCAAATGCCTCGCAGTGGTAGCGGCTCATTTAAAAAGGCAACACATTCATGTGTTCCCTTATCTGGACGACTGGCTCATAAAAGCCAAATCTCACAACAGTTGTGTACACAACACACACAAAACTATCCACCTACTTCACGACTTAGGTTTCACATTAAACCTCGACATGTCTCACCTTCAGCCATCCAACATACAACAGTATCTAGGGGCTACTCTAGACACCGCCAAAGCTCTAGCATACCCCAATCCCGGCAGGATTCACTCCATGCAGGCTCTAATATTACAATTTCGGCCTCAACACTCATTGCCAGATCGAGTGTTAATGCAGTTAGTCGGGATGATGGCTTCTTGCATCCTCATCGTCCCTTATGCAAGGCTCCAGATGACTCCAGACTCCAGATGCTAAGCATTCCTTGCAGGAATGCTTAGCACATCAGTGGAAGCAGGCTCAAGGTCGGGCGACCTATCTGGTGTTGGTGGATGGCCGCACACATCGCTCTCTGCAGTGGTGGAATACACAAAACCTTTCCAAAGGGCGGCCGTTCCTCGGCACGGTTCCACAGATAGTTCTAACTACTGACTCGTTGCTCACGGGCTGGGAAGCTCATCTACAAAGTCAAACTGTTCAGGGCTTATGGACCCCTCGACAGAAACAACTCCACATAAATCACCTGGAGTCACTAGCAATCTTTTTAGCACTAAAGATTTTCCAACTTTTGCTACTAGGCAGAGCTGTCTTAATACGTTCAGACAACATGACAGCAATGTATTACATTCAAAAGCAGGGGGGGAGGGGTTTGTGGGGGGTGGGGGAGGGACACTCTCTCTAACTTTCACGCCTAGCGGAAACTATATGGTGATGGGCTATTCCTCAAAAGATTACATCCTCGCGGAACATCTCCCGGGAGTACACATTCAGATCGCGGATCTGCTCAGTCGACACACACAACATAACCACGAATGAGAACTTCACCCTCAAGTTCTTTTTCCGTTCTTTCAAATGTGGGGTTTTCCAGACATAGATCTGTTTGCCACACATCACAACACAAAATACTCTAACTTCGCCTCCAGGTATCCACACCCATTGTCCAAAGGCAATGCGCTATGGATTAACTGGTCAGGAAAATTTGCTTACGCTTTTCCGCCTCTCCCACTAGTGGTTCGGAAGCTCAGGCAAACATCCCTCACACTAATCCTGGTAGCTCTAACTTGAGCTTGCCAGCCCTGGTTCACTACCCTGTTAGAACTCTCAGTAGTTCCTCATCAAAAGCTACATCTCACACCCAGTCTACTCACACAGAGCCATGGAGAGATAAGACATCCAGATCCCAAACCTCTCAACCTTGCGATCTGGCACCTGAAATCATAGTTTGCTTATCTGAATCTTCCACCATCATTAAAGAGGTCAGAAGACCTACTACAAGAGTTTACTATGCAGCAAAATGGAAGCGGTTTGTTATTTATTGTAATAACAACCATATCAACCCACTTGTTGCTTCCGTTCAAAATATAATTTACTATTACATTTACAATGTTCAAATTTAGCGTACACATCTGTACGCTTTCATCTCGCTGCAATAGCTGCTTATCTTCAAAATATACAACACTTGTCCCTTTTCAGATTGCCTGTTAAGGCCTTCATGGAAGGACTCAAAAGAGTTATTCCTCTAAGACTTCCATCTGCCCCAGTATGGAATCTTAATATTGTCCTTACCAGGCTAATCGGTCCAACCTTCTTGCCTTTACATAAATGTGAACTACAATTTCTCACTTGGAAAGTTGCTATCACATCACTCAGGAGAGCGGGTGAGCTTGAGGCATTAACCATAGAAGAACCATTTTTACAAGAACACCAAAACAAAGTGGTTCTTCACACCAATCCTAAATTTCTACCTAAAGTTGTTTCTGCCTTCCACATCAACCAATCAGTTGAGTTGTCTGTGTTCTTTCCACAACCTGATTCTGTGGCAGAACGTGTTCTACACACTTTAGATTTTAAAAGAGCATTGCTGTATTACATAGAAAGGACAAAACCTTTTCTTATCACTAAACTTGTTGTCGATTTTGCTCCACTCCACAAAGACAATCCCATTTCTTAATCTGGTATTGCACAGTGGATAATGAACTGTATTCAAACATGTTATGCAAAAGCAAAGAACTTTACCAATTCCCCCTAGAGCGCATTCCACTCGCAAAGTGGGCGCTTCTTTGGCTTTCTTAGGAAATATTCCCATAGAGGACATCTGTAAAACTGCAACATGGACGGTCTACACCACACACATTAACAAAACACTATTGTGTAGATGTTAGCCAGACTACAAGCTAATTGTAGGCTAGTTAGTTTTACGTACACTATTTCAAACGACTGCAACAGCTACAACTCTTTGGGAGATTACTGCTGTATAGTCTATGCACAGCATGTGATCTACAGCTCACATGCCTCGAACGGAATATGCTACTTACCCTGTATGCATCTGTTCTTGGCATGTAGAGCTGTAGATTTACATGCACCCACCCACTTCCCCGGTTATCTGTACCTATTGCAGTAATATGTTACTTAGATACTTACTCATGGACATCTCTATTCTACTCTTACTAACTCCATTCTCACCCTCTGCGGGAAAACAATCTAACAATGGAGTCGATGCCCAGGTGCACTATCACCGAAAGGAGTCGTCACCTACCTTGTGACTGGATAAGACTTCTTTGAACAAAAACAAAGTACAAATGTCCAGGCCCAAGACTAGATGGCAGACTTATGCACAGCATGTGAATCTACAGCTCTACATGCCAAGAACAGATGCATACTGGGTAAGTAGCATTTTCCTTTCCTCCATAGGATACAATTGACTGTTTTTCTTGGACAAGTTTCAAAGTGTGGAGTTTGAAAACTAAAGGAATTCTTTAAAATTGTACTATTTAACAAAAACGATTTTACTTACCTCTTTTCAGGAAATGTCCCAGAGTACTATCCAGGTACACTACTCTGTGTAAAAAAAGTAATCTCTAAAAGGAACACCTGTAATCTTACTGAAAATCCTATACAACGTATATGCACTATATTTACAAAGCATTACATTTCTCAGAAACAATACTGTAAGTCAAAAGATAGTGCATTTACAATTGCAATCCAATCTGTTACAAACTGTATATTTACTGCAAAGTACTTATCACTTACATTTCCAGGCTTACTTGGTCTAGGAAATAAAATAACTAAAAGAATATTTTTATACAAAAGCAGTTGGTCTGAAGTTCATTCTTTGAGTGTGTGAATTAATTTGCTGACTGAGTGTGTACAACAATTGCTTAACACTGTCCTCTCATACTGCCTTACTGCTCGACCACACTACCACAAATAGAGTGAGGTGCTATCTAACTTTACCTCTGCCTACCTTTGGGGTTCCCCTGGACTCTGCGCAGACTATACCTTCCTTTGGATTAGTATATACAGAGCCAGCTTCCTACAGGTGGCACGGCAGACCTCACGGAGAACCATAACAAAATCAGGCACCCAGATCTCGGGTCCCTGAACTTTGCGATGTGGCTCCTGAGGTCATAGGATTTGGATATCTTAATCGTCCACCTGAATGGATGAGCGTTCTCCACGAAGCGTGCATACCTACCACCTGGTAGAAGAGATTTTTCTGCTACTGTCACTCTAAAGAAATGTAACCATTGTAATTCTCAGTACAAGATATTGTCTGTTAACTTACTTCACTTGCAGGTTTCTGGACTAGACTTTACTTACATATGAATGCATCTAGCTGGGGTGGCTGCTTACCTTCATAATAGACCTCACATCCCTCTCTTGATACCGGTCATTAAAGCTTTCATGGAGGGTCTCAAGAGTATTATTCCTCTGTGGGTCCTCCATTTGAGCTCTTCCACACCTTCACCCTTCGTTTTTCTCTTGGAAGGTGGCATTTCTAGTTGCTATTATCTCACCCAGCTGTCAGTGAGCTCCAAACATTAACTCTTGAAGAACTCTTCTTCAAGTACATAGGTATATGGTTGTCCTCTGCCCAAACCTCAAATTCTTGCACAAGATGGTCCCTCACTTCTACCTTAATTAGTCCAATGACCTTCCCGTATTTTCCCCCATAAACTTCATTCAGTTGCAGAACGGTCTCCCCATACTTTGGAGGTAAAATGAGCCTTTATGTACTACTTGATAAAACCAGACCATTTAGAAAAACACATTTTGTTCCTTTCTCCGAACCCCAGAAAGGAAAGGCTCTATCCAAATTAGGCATTGCTAGATGGCTAGTTAGATGCATCCAGACATTGTATGCTAAAGCCAAGAGAACTCAACCCAATCCTCCTATTTATTTATTTATTTATTTTGAAAGTTTTATATAGCGCGAACAAGATCTTTGCAGATATCCGAGCGCTTTATAAAAAACAAGGGGTACGAAAACGAGTGATTAACAGACTTTTGAGCAAAGAATAGTTGTAGGTAATAAATGAGTAGCAAAATAGGGTAGGTACATGAGGGAGCATAATTAATCAGCTAAACCAATAATACAAATAGACAATCAGATAAACGAATAGTACAAATAGGTGCAGAGTCTCGAATAGTTCCAAAGTAAAAGTTCAGGTGAATTTAGCCATGAGGATAGCTTTTACTTCTTTCTTAAAAAATGTAGTGGAGGAGATGAGCCTGGTTTCTGGAGGGAGTGAATTCCAGATCCTGGGTGCCATTCCTAAAAAGGAGGTTTATATGTTTTTTCCTTCCGGAATCTACGAGGTTTCAGAAGATTCTTTGTACTTCTAGTGGTTCTTCAGCCACCAGATATTGTCAGCTTCTGAGTGAGGTAGCCGGGTGAGTTGTGGTGTATAGCCCTGTGTGTCATGCAGGCAATTTTCAGATGTATTCTGGCTTCAAAAGGCAGCCATTTCAAGGATTTTAGGTCAGGGGAAATATGCAAGTGTTTTTTTGATCCAGTGATGAGTCTCGCTGCAGCGTTCAAAGAGGATCTCAGGGGTGCAGTTGTAGATAGGGGGAGTCCGCAGAGAGCGAAGCTACCGTAGTCTAAGTGAGGCATGACTAGGGCTTGTACTGCAGTTTGGAAGTCCTTGGCTGGGAGGAAGGGTTTAAGTTTCCTCAAGGTATTGATTTGGAAATTAGCTCCCTTAGTGCCATGCTGCTGCATGTTGAGATTGGTGTCAAGTGTTATGCCTAAAGATTTCGCTGAGTCTACGATGGTAGGTTGGACATTGAGTGCAGTTAGGTGCTTAAGCCAAGTTTGAGTGGTAGAGATTTTCGCGGGAGGTGAGATCAGAAGGAACTCAGTTTTCAGAGCATTGAGTTTGAGGGGATTATCGGCAAGCCATGTTTGGGTGTTTCTGAGCGTTGAGTTCAGAAGTTTGATGTCTTTGGGGGATTGTAATTTGAGATATAGTTGGGCGACTTCGGCGTACATGTGAAAGTGTACATTAAATGCTTGTAACAAGGTGGTGAGAGGTTCCATGACCAGGTTGAACAATGTTGGGGATAGGGAAGATTCTTGTGGGACGCCTAATGTTACAGGCACTGGTGGGGACATCAAGTTGTTGCTCTTGAATTTCTGAGACCGGTTATGCAGAAAGGAAGTGAACCACTTGAGAACAGTCCCAGATAGACCCATTCTGGTGTTTAATAGCTCGAGTAAGTTCTCGTGTTTGACTGTGTCAAATGCTGAGGAGTGAAGGATCCAAAATCTAATGCCAATGGACTATACTCACCAATAGCCCGCATACATATATTAGTATTAATAATTCAGTCGGCAATGGAGAAGGTTCAATCGTTTATTCAGAAAATACACGCCCTGGCAGGGGAGCCTCAGTCTACACGACCCTCAGAGGTGCGCAGAGGAGACTGACTACATGTACAAAACACAAAGCATATATACGTTTCATGTATTCAAGATGACACCCTACAAGGAAAGATACAGTTTGTCAGTACGCCAAGAGGAATGCCCATATAAGGCACAATTGATTGCTTTTAGCCTGGGCCTAAGCTATTCTGGGGGCAGGTCAATGATGTGCCTCCGTGTCTATCTGTAGCCTGGGGAGGACAGGAACGGGCTCTGCTAGAATGTGCGCATCCCACAAGAAAGGCAGATGTGACCTTGAGTTTCCCTGAGCTACCAGCTAACAATCATAATCGGCCTAGCCGCCATCATGGTTTCGAGCAGCGAGGGTGATCACATGATTTCAGGGAAATAACACAGGCACACAAGGAAACGAAACTAACTGACTCTAGTTATATCAATAGGAACAAGCAAATAAAAATTGCAATTACGGTTTATACTGTATCTTACTTCGTGATTATATAATTTCGAGGTTACATTGGATATATTAGGCCAATAATGCATGGTATTGAAAATTCAATCCCAACAGGAGAGATCAAGAAGGATGAGGCGGCAGGTATCGTTTTGATCTAGGATTTGGAGGGCGTCATCAATTATGTGTGTCATAGCAGTTTCAGTACTGTGCCCTGCTCGGAAGCCTGATTGATGAGGGTTGAGGAGGTCAAACTGATCAATGTGTTTTGTCAGTTGGAGTTGTACGCATTTTTCCAACAGTTTGGCAAGGGTGGGAATATTGGTAATAGGACAGTAATTGTTTAGGTCAGTAGGGTCAGCTGTTGGTTTCTTGAGTATAGGTGTGACTTGTCCAACTTTGAGTCCTTGTTGAAGTGAACTGTTAATAATTTTGGTCCAGAGTGGGAGGAGTAATGGGATGAAGTCCTTAACAGCGTTAGCAGGAAGGGGGTCTGTGAGGTGATTAGAAGGTTTCAATGTGTTGAGCAGTTTGTCAATTGTTTCTTCTGAGTAGGTGTCAAAGGATGACCATGCAGCATTGTTTTTTGGTTCAGTGGGTGTTATGCTGTGGGGGTTGGAGTAAAGGCTTACGTCATTGAGGAGATCGCTCCTTAGGTTATCAGTCTTTAGATTAAAGAAAGCAGAGAAGTCTTCACAGGATGGTATATTGCCTATTGTGCTATGTGATTGTTGGGGTTATTCCTTGGATTGTGTTTTGATTAGTTCAAACAGTTTTCTTGGCCGGTTTTTTCCTTGGTCGAGCTGGAGGCTGAAGAAATCTGATTTTGTGCGCTTGATTTTCCTGAAGTAGGCGTTTCTCTTTTTCTTCAGAGTTTTAAGGTGCAGTGCCGAAGGCGCTGATCTCCAGGTGCGCTCTGCCATTCGCATGGCCCGTCTATCTTCGTTGAGTCTACCATCGTACCATGGGTTGGAGTTCTTAGTGGAGACTCTTTTCAGTTGCAAGGGGGCGGCCTCATTGATTATTGAAGTCATAGAGTTGAGGTAGTGGTTGGTCAAAGATTGAACGTCAAAAGCGCCGGTAGGGGGAAGGAGGAGACTTCAGCTGTGGGAAGGTAAAGAGTTTGGGTTGAGTTTCTTTAGGTCCCTTTTCCAGACCTTGGATTTGGTGGATTGAACCGGGTTAACTTTAACTTTTTGATTGATGAAGAATGTGATAATGTGGTGGTCTGACCAGTCACAGGGTTGGATTGACCCAAGTTGGGTAGAGTTCTCTTTGGAGATGATAAGGTCTAGGATAGAGCCTTTATCGTGGGTCGGGCTGTTGCAGATTTGGGTGAGGTCAAGAGTGTTGAGGTAGTTTTTGAGACTATTTACCACTGCGTCATTGTGATCGTTCCAATGGAGATTGAAGTCACCTAGGAAAATTTGAGTGTTTTGCCGTCCGGAATTGGTTGAGATTGTGTCCATGAGTTGTTGGGTGAAGATTAGGTTGTCCCCAGGTGGGTGGTATATGACATGTAGAGAGCATACAGGTTTGCTCTCGCTGATGACATCGAGGCAGATGTATTCACAGGAGGTTAGAGGGGGGGGAAGTGACTCTAGTAACTGAGAGGTTTTTCCTATAAATACATGCGATTCCACCGCCTGTCTTGCTGGACCTGTCAAGTCTAATGATGTGGTAGTTGGGGGGGAACTAGAATATCCATGATAGGTGTAGAAGATTCAGTTAACCAGGTTTCAGTCAGAATGGTTAGATCAAGGTCCAGTGTTTTGATGAGATCAGCGATGTCGGAGGAGTGTCTAGGGGCCGACCTGCAGTTGAGAAATATGTATTTGAGCCTGGGGGTGCAGAGGGTGGTAGAGGGTTCTAGAGTGAGGGGGACTTTTTTAAGGTTATTTGGGACGGAGCCTCTGTTGTTTTGTGTGGGGTGCCTAAGGGGGTTAGAGTGAATCGTGGGGATGGAAAGGTGTGTGGTGGCTAAGTGGTTTTGGGGAACTGGGTCATATAAGCGGAGGACGGTGCGTATGTCGTGGTCCGAAAGTGGATTGATGGTGCGTCGGGAGCGGTTGGTGGGATTGCGAGCGGGGATTGAGGTCCAGTGTGGGGAGTTTTGTGTGAGAGGGTGGGTAGGATGGGTGGGGGATTTGTTAGGAGGGGACGTGGTGGTGGGTAGGGAGTGTCTGGGTTGTGTGAAGAGTAACTCTTTGAGGGTGTGGAGATCTTCTTTGACTTGGAGGAGGGTGGACATAATCATGTTCAGCGTGGGATTGGGAAAGGAGTTGGGGATGGGCACTGAAGGTGAATAAGTGTCTAGGTTACTGGAGTGGGGGGGGGTGAGGGGTGTGGTGTTATTGCAGGGGTTAGTGGTATTAGTGAGTGGGTTGGTGTTCGGAAGGGTCAGGAGGTTGGGGGGGAAGGGTGTGGTTGAATTAGGGAGGAGGTTAGTGGAACAGCCCAATATCTGATATATGTAAAGCAGCTATCTGGTCCAAACCACATACTATCACAAAACATTACTGTGTGGACGTCCTAGCCCACCAACAAGCTAATGTTGGCCAGGCAGTTCTTCGTACACTCTTTAAATCTACTGCAACACCCACTGGCTAGCCACTGCTTTTTTGGAAGGACACGCTTTACAGTCTATGCACAGCATGTGTATCTACAGCCACACATGCCTTGAATGGAAATATATTACTTGCCCTCTGAGCATCTGTATCTGAAAAACAGGTTAGTGTTAGATTCCTTACCTTAGAATATCCCCAGGCGTCAGGCTGGATCTGGAACGATTTCGTCCACAGTACCCTGCGTGTCAGTAGGCGTCGTCTGCGGCTCTGCGTCAGTCGGTGTCGTGATCGCCGGGATGACGTCTGAGTGCTTGGACGCCGCCCTCGCGCGCTGACGTCATTTCTTTTTTCCGCGCCAGTAAGTGCAGATCCAGGAAGAGCAGTTACCCAAGTCATTTTTTGACTAACTTTTTGGCCTGTTTTTGGCTATTCTTTTCGAGTCGATTTCGACTCATGGTGCTGGTAGGGATGCCCATGTTCAAGCCGTGCGACACCTGTCACCGCCTGATGTCGGTGACTGACCCCCTTCGCCGGTGTCTCTACTGCCTCGGGCTGCCCACGACGACAAGTCGTGCCCCGACTGCTGGGGCTTATCTTCGAAAGCTATGCGGGAGCGGTCCCATAAGCTCCTCGAGATCCGGCAGTCGGCTCCGCTCGAGGAGGAAGTCGAGGGACCGGTCACAGAGCCGCAGCCATCGGCGCTCGTCTAGTCACCACCACTCATCAGGCTCGAAGTCATCCGGTAAGTCGAGGAAGAAGTCGTCGAACAGGTGTCATTGCTCTTCTGACTCCCCTCGCCGGTCGCACAATGCAGCTGAGGGTTCGGGTGACACCACCCGCGTGGCTCCGTCTGAGCCGCAGGCGCCCCCATACCCTCTGGTCCCTGTACTGCATTCGACGCCAAAGGAGATATGTGACTTCCTCATGGCCATGAGGACTCACTTCCCTCCGTCGAGGCCTGCCGGCGCGCCTTCGGGCCCACAGACCCGACTTCGGGCCTAAGCAGGCCGGCGGCTTCGGCACCGGTGCCGTCAGGGGCTTTGGTCCCGGCGCCGTCAGTGGCTTTGGCTTCGGCCCCGGCACCGTCTGGAGCTTTGGCTTCGACCCTGGTGCCGTCGGGGGCTTTGGTCCCGACGCCGCAAGGCCCAGGGGGATCCAGGCCTGGATCCTTGTCGATGCCGGTCGAACTTACAATTTCTCCGCCGGCTCCGACCCCATTGGGGTCACTCCCGGCGCAGTCTTCGGACAACACCACCCCCGGTTTTAGCCCCGGTCCGGGTCCGGTGTTGGAGCGGCGCCGCTCGGCGCCATCTCCGGTTGGTGAGCAATTCACCTATGACCTGGCTCTGTCATTTTTGCCTGTTTTTCAGGATACGGATGAAGGGGAGTGTAGGAGAGTAGGGTCTGCTTTCCTATGGTCACCCCATTTTTTGCTTCTCTGGTTTTCGACCAGACCCACAGCCCTGCTGTTCTCTCTAAATTTCACACCAAGTACTTTAGGTACATCACCAATTGGAATTTGGGTCACTCTTATGAGTCCCTGTACAGTGTACTATAGGTACCCAGGGCATAGGTGCACCAAGGCCTACCAGGGGCTGCAGCATATCTTTTGCCACCCCTGGCTGGCCATCCAAACTGACACAACTGGCTGATCACTCAGCTGGGGAAGGTCGTGTAATCACCCCTTGCTTAGATATAGTATTCCTATGTCTAACCTTATATCTGGACACATATACACCTATAAGTCACTCCTATGGCAGGCCTTAACAATCCTGAATGCAGAGTGATTGGTTTTATGTGAGATGGTGCTCTAGCATGAGCTGAGCCTGTCTGCAGCTTTCGGAATCATGTCCTTATAGCTTTTCTAGAATATTGCCATACCATATACTCTTGCGTGCATTATGTACCTCGCGGTCAGATGCTAACTTTGTTTTGGCTTTATCAAAACATGTCGTGTAAGGTGTCATACACTTTGGAATACTACCCCCTCACCAGTCCTGGAGACGGGGGTAGCATTCCTCCCTTCTAGAGGGAGAAGACCTGTTACTTCCATTAATCCTGGTTAACGTTAACCAGAGCCTCGGCATCACAAAATGGATGCTGCTGCCACAGACACAAGTCTGACCTCCTGCTGCGAGTCCTTCCAGCGAGGGAGGCTTGGACAATAGGTTCCCTGTCACAGGGAGGTGCTAGCACCACCCCAGACAGGCTATAGTGTATTGGGGCAGGGAGGGCTGAATGAAATGAGACACTGCCTGGGGCACACAAGGTGTTCCATGCATTGTCAAGTTCAAACTGATGCTGGGGCACTCCAGCCCCAGCTCTGGCGCAAAACTGGACAAAGGGAAAGGGGTGTAAGCACCCCCTTCCTGGTTCCCACCCACAGGAGGGACCTAGCAGGTAATTCAGCCCCTAGATTTGGTATATAGGTAGGAGCTGAGTCCCAAGACTTTAGATTTATCCTGACTGAAACTCTGATACAAAACTCTGGACCTTCGACATCCTTCTCGACGTAGAAGATTGAAGAATCTCCCTTGTGGTCAAGGAGTGACCACCCTGCACAAGCAGGCACCATCAAGCGATCAACGGTTTGCTTTGTCGACGCTCCCGCCGGAGCCCGAGCACAGAGCCTGACAAGACCCAGACTTTCCAACTTCCAACAGCCCGATCCACAGTCACAGCAGAGCTGAGACACGTGGAGGCGACGAGAGACGTGGGACCGGCCATCTTGGAAAGCCAGCGAATTGCTTTCCGTGCAACTTCTGAGGCACCCTCCAAGTTGTGCATTGGGGATTGAGAAGCCCCAGCCCCGAGCACCAACTGCACCGAAGATCACTCCTCCACACTCACCAAGTGCTGCGTGGGGCCCTTTTGCGTTTTCCTGCTTGACGCGTCTGTCCGATCACTTGCCCGTTAGCTAGAGGCCTCTGTGACGACGAAATCTTGAATTTCCAACGCTGGTCTGGTTGCTCCAGACTGGCCCTTGCTCCCCTGAAAAGGAGCAGCCCATCAGACCTTGCTGGTCTGACCCAAAAGCCATCTTCGATTCCTGCGTGGGTTGCATTTGCCAAGACCTGTTTATTCCGAATCTCGAACCGACAACGCCAACAGCGAGAGCCTTCGTGAGACAGTCCGTGCTCAGCTCCTGGTCGTCGACGACGACACCTGGTCCACGTGGCAGCGGAGACCAGCTTCACGACAGCACCTGATTGCTTCCCGACATCGCCTGGTTCCTTCCTGGTTACTGGCTATTGACCCAGACTCTGTCCCCTCTGCTTTCAGGTACTCTTCATCCTCGATCCGCCCTTTTATCCAACCGGACTCTTCTCTCCTGGTCGCCTGCAGCATCTTTTCTCCAAGGCTCCACAGAACTCCACGACGAAACACGTCACACTTTGGGACCTATGCATCCGCTTCCTGTGGGTGAGGTAACGTGAGTACTGCGGTGCTCCTGTGAAGATTAACTCTCCTAGTGTCCTAGTTTCAAGTGGTTAGTTTCTAGTCCAGTCGGGACACTCCTAAACCTTTAACTTTCTAACTTTACGCACCCATTGACTTCTATGTGTGCACGCGTGTGCATTTAGACACTGCACCCGCATCCTGTGGGCCTCCTGCTCCCTAACTACTGTTATTCCAGTGTAGCCCCAGCTATTCCCTAGGCCCTAGGCCTTTCCATTGTTCGTGAACTGGTTCTTATACCACTATTTTAGTATATGGTTTAGCGGGCCACCAGGGCCTATCCATATTTGTGCAACTTATTGTATGTTATATTAAGTTACCTGTTATGTGCTTGTGCCTCTGCCCTCATAAAGAGTTCAGATGATTGTTTTAGAAATAAATACATATATAATTTGAATATATAACCTGTGTGGTGTCCTTTCATTTGGTATTAAAGGGATTGCATATGGTTAAACAGCTGGCTTCTCATGCCCTCTTGAGGTTAGCCTAAGACTGCTTTTGTCCATGCTACCACTACGATAGCTGGTCTATAAGGTTGACTTTACAACCATCACCATAAGGGTTGTTTGGACTGGTGCAAGGTGCTCACTAGAATAGTGAACATCATATACCAGGCCAACTTCTCACATTCGTGTGCAGCGGTTGGGATTTGAGCTTGCTGTTTTACCAATTTTAATCTTTGAGATATCCTTTGAAAGATCACATTAGGTACCATAGGTACATATAACAAGACTTAGAATACATAAGTTCTACTGAACTTAGTTGTTGTAGACCGAGTGGCCTAGCACACCCTGACTACAACTCCTAGAGAGGTTCTAGTAGGAAACACATAGTGTAGGTAGGTGCACACACCACACCTCACTAGAATCATGTCTACCACAGGTGAGGCAAGTATGACTCTTCCTGTTGGAGGTGACCCTCCCAGGGCACCCTCTAGATATGAAATGCTCAATTTCCAAGAGATGAGACTTGTGTACCTCAAGGATATTGAAACCGTGTTCCAACCCTACCATCCCCCACCTGATAGAGCTCCTAGAGAGGGCTGATGCTGAGAAGGCCTCTAGACAAGGTCCCTCAGTTGATGCAGAAGAGGTCTTGCCCTCTACAGATGATGCATCAGACCCCACTATTATAGGTGGAGAAGGAGATGAACCAGAGGAAGAATCTGAAGAAGACGTTTTCCAAGATAGCCAGGTCCAAGTTGGGAGACTTAGCCAGGCTAACCTAAGCCTACATGGGGCTGACAATGGGCTAGGCCCATACAGACCTATTAGTAGACTTAACCAGGTGTATGAGAGGAGGAGGTCTCACTGAGTTGACTCCCACCACTCTAATGCCTCTAGGGGATCCAATACCCTTGCTCAGAGAAGGATGACCACTCCTGAAAGGAGAGAACATCAGGCTAGGATGAGGGAAGCTAATCTAAGGATTGAGAGGCAAGAACTAGAAGTTGCCCTTGCCAAAGAGAAGCTTGCCCTAGCTGGGGAGCAGAAGTTGAGTGGGTCACAACCCACTGGTGGCAGCAATATCCCTAAGGATAAAGACAGGTCCCATGATAATACAAGGCACCGGAGTAAGATTGTGCCCCCCTACAAAGTTGGGGATGACATCCACAGGTGGACTGCTTTGGAAAGGGCCTGCAAAGTCCAGCAGGTCCCCCAGAGTCAGTGGGCAGCTATCTTGTGGCTCTCCTTTGAAGAAAGAGGTAGAGATAAGCTCCTCACAGTTAGTGATGCGGATGCTAATAACTACCCTGTTCTGAAGAGTGCTCTAATTTATGGGTTTGGCCTAACCTCTGAACAGTACAGGTTGATGTTCAGAGATACCCAAAAGAGACAGACTCAGGACTGGACTGATTTTGTTGATTGTGCCACTAAGGCTCTGGAAGGTTGGTTACTGGGAAGCAAAGTTAAGGACTATACAGGATTGTATAATTTGATCATGAGAGAGCAAATCCTTAATAATTGTCAGAACCAGTTGTTGCACCAACACCTGATTGACTCAGATCTGACCTCTCCCCAAGAATTGGGAAAGAAGGCAGACAAATGGGTCAGAACCAGGGTTAAGCAGAAGCCCCGGAACCAATGTGGTGATCAGAAAAAGGCAGACCAAAAGGGTGGGGATCAGAAACAAAAAGGCCATAAGTCTTCATCAGGCCCCCCAAATTCTAATGAAGTGGGGTCCCAAACTTCCAAGAAGAAAGAAGGTCCAAAGAAACCTTGGTGTAATTACTGTAAATCTGCCTCTCACTGGTTTAGTGAGTGCACCAAGAACGGTACAGCCCCTACCACTGCAGCCCCTAAGGCAACTGCACTCCCTAGTACAGTCAGCAGTGGTAGTTCCCAACCCAAGGCTATAGTGGGGTTAACCATGGGTACTGAGGTGTTTTCTGGCCTAGTCAGCATTCCAACTCAGGCTGTTCTGATCTGTGATGTTGACATGGCTATGTCCACTACTGTGAGTCCCAATACTTTGGACAAGTACAGACAGACACCTTTGATAAATGATAGTGACTCAGGCCTACAGGGACACATCTTCCAGTGTCACTATGGTAACACCTAACTTTGTGGACCCTGGACAGATTGTACTGGGTGATAATTACCTGGTGACCAATGCTAGCAATGTCACTACTACACATAGTGTGGCAGTTGTTAATTTCTCCTGGGGAGGGGTAACTGGCTTCAAAAGAGTTGTGGTAAGTGCAGACCTCCCAGTTGAATGTCTTTTGGGCAATGATCTAGAAAACTCAGTAATGTCAGAAGTGGAGTATAGGACTCATGCAGAGATGTTAGGCATATCAGCACATGTCCTTGCTGTGACCAGGTCACAGGCCAAAAAGTGCCAAACTGAACAGGCCTTGGATCCTGAAACTATGGACCAAGTGCCACCCAAGAGAAAGAGCAGTAGGGTTAAGGCAGTGCTTTCCCCCCTGATCTTAAGTGAGGATCAGCCTTCTCAGGAAGCTGATTTAGAGACTCCTGAAGGAACAGTCCTAGAAGAGCTTGAGCCTGAACAGGTTGAGTTTCTTGGGACAGGGGGACCTTCAAGGGCAGACTTGAGGCAGGCTCAGTTAGACTGCCCCTCTCTTGAACCCCTCAGACAGCAAGCTGCTTCTGAGGCTGATGGGAATGCTACAGGTACCCATAAAGTTTATTGGGATGAAGGACTTCTTTGTTCTGAGGGTAGAGACCCCAAGCCTGGTGCTTCCAGGAGGTTGGTCATACCTCAGACCGTTAGGGTTTCCTTCTTACCTTAGCCCATGATATTCCCTTAGCAGGACATCTAGATCAGAACAAGACTTGGGACAGGCTTGTCCCTCACTTTCACTGGCCCCATATGTCAGAAGATGCCAGGGAGTTTTGTCGCTCCTGTGTGACCTGCCAAGCCAGTGGCAAATCAGGTGGCACAACAAAGGCCCCCCTGATACCACTACCTGTGGTGGGGGTACCCTTTGAAAGAGTTGGGATTGACATTGTTGGACCAATGGATCCCCAAACAGCCTCTGGGCACATATTTATACTGGTGGTAGTGGATCATGCCACCAGGTATCCAGAAGCTATTCCCCTAAGGACCACAACAGCACCTGTTGTGGCAAGAGCCCTCCTGGGAGTTTTCTCAAGAGTGGACTTTCCAAAGGAGGTTGTCTCAGACAGGTGCCAACTTCATGTCTGGGTACTTGACTGCTATGTGGAAGGAGCGTGGTGTTAATTACAAATTCACTACACCCTACCATCCACAGTGCAATGGGCTTGTTGAAAGGTTCAACAAGACCCTCAAGGGTATGATTAAGGGTTTACCTGAAAAGCTTATGCGAAGATGGGACATCCTTCTACCCTGCCTTCTGTTTGCTTACAGAGAGGTCCCACAAAAGGGGGTTGGCTACAGCCCTTTTGAGCTTTTGTTTGGGCATCCTGTAAGGGGACCCCTAAGTCTGGTGAAGGAAGGATGGGAGTTACCTCTCAAAGAGCCTAAACAAGACATAGTGGACTATGTACTTGGTCTCCGCTCCAGGATGGCTGAGTATATGAAGAAGGCTTCAAAAAACCTTGAGGCTAGCCAAGAACTTCAAAAAGCTTGGCATGACCAAAAGGCTGTGCTGACTGAGTACCAGCCAGGGCAGAAGGTGTGGGTGTTGGAGCCAGTGGCCCCAGCAGCACTCCAGGACAAATGGTCTGGACCCCACACCATTGTTGAGAAAAAGGGAGAGGTCACCTACTTGGTGGACCTTGGCACCCCTAGGAGCCCCCACAGGGTGCTCCATGTCAACAGACTCAAAGCATATGTTGACAGGGCAGACATGGGCTTGCTCATGGCTACAGATGAGGAACAGGAGGAAGAGAGTGACCCTCTCCCAGACCTGTTGACTCAGAACCCTGATGATGTTTCAGTTGATGGTGTGGCCTTAGCTGGCAGCCTCACTGACCAGCAGCAACAGGACTGCAGACAAGTTCTACAGGCCTATAGACATATGTTTTCATTGACACGTAGTCAGACTAACTGGTGCACCCATGAGGTTGACACTGGTGACAGTCTGCCTGTGAAGAGTAAGATCTACAGGCAACCTGACCATGTCAGGGACTGTATAAAGACTGAGGTACAGAAAATGCTTGAGTTGGGAGTAATTGAGCAATCAGAGAGCCCTTCGGCCAGCCCAGTAGTCCTTGTACCAAAACCTCACACCCAAGATGGTAAGAGAGATGAGGTTCTGTGTGGACTATAGAGGTCTCAATGCTGTCACTAGGACATATGCTCGCCCAATTCCAAGAGCAGATGAGCTCACTGATAGATTGGCTTCTGCCAAGTTTCTGAGCACATTTGATTTGACAGCTGGCTATTGGCAAATCAGGTTAGCTGAGGATGCCAAGGCCAAAACTGCTTTCTCAACCCCAGGAGGTCATTATCAATTTGTGGTAATGCCCTTTGGCTTAAAGAATGCACCTGCCACTTTCCAAAGGTTGGTGAACCAAGTCCTCACTCGGTTAGATGACTTTTGTGCAGCTTATCTTGATGATATTGCTGTCTTCAGCTCCACCTGGGAGGATCACCTGATCCACCTGAAGGTTTTGGAGGCCCTGCAGAGGGCAGGACTAACTATCAAGGCCATAAAGTGCAGATAGGGCAGAGTAAGGTTGTGTACCTGGGCCACCTAGTAGGTGGGGGTTAGGTTCAACCACTGGAGAGTAAGATCCAGACCATCAAGTACTGGGCTCCTCCAACCACCCAGACACAGGTCAGAGCTTTCTTGGGCCTGTCTGGTTACTACATAAAGTTTGTTAAGAACTATGGGTCCATTGTGACACCACTTAATGACTTGACTTCTAAGAAGATGCAAAAAAAGGTTCAGTGGACAGTCAGCTGTCAAAAGGCATTTGATGACCTGAAGAAGGCCATGTGCTTTGCACTTATCTTAAAGAGTCCTGACTACTCCAAGAGTTTATTGTCCAAACAGATGCTTCTGAGTTGGGGGTGGGAGCTGTGCTTTCACAACTTAATGTCGATGGTCAAGACCAGCGTATTGCTTTTATTAGCAGAAGGCTGACCACTAGAGAGAAACGTTGGTCAGCTATTGAGAGGGAGGCCTTTGCTGTGGTTTGGGCCCTGAAGAAGTTGAGACCATACTTGTTTGGCACTCACTTCAAAATTCAGACAGACCATAAGCCCCTCTTGTGGCTAAATCAGATGAAGGGTGAGAATCCCAAACTGCTCAGGTGGTCCATTTCCCTACAGGGGATGGACTTTACAGTGGAGCACAGACCAGGGACTGACCATGGCAATGCAGATGGTCTCTCCAGGTACTTCCACTTAGAACATGAAGACACAACTGGTCAAGGTTAGTCTAATGTCCCTGCGTTTGAGGGGGGGTTATGTAGGAGAGTAGGGTCTGCTTTCCTATGGTCACCCCATTTTTTGCTTTTTGCTTCACTGGTTTTCGACTTAATGTGGCTGTGGGCCTGCTATATCAGACCCACAGCCCTGCTGTTCTCTCTCTAAATTTCACACCATATACTTTAGGTACATCACCAATTGGTATTTGGGTCACTCTTATGAGTCCCTGTACAGTGTACTATAGGTACCCAGGGCATAGGTGCACCCAAGGCCTACCAGGGGCTGCAGCATATCTTTTGCCACCCCTAGCTGGCCATACAAACTGACACAACTGGCTGATCACTCAGCTGGGGCAAGGTCGTGTAATCACCCCTTGCTTAGATATAGTATTCCTATGTCTAACCTTATATCTGGACAAATATACACCTATAAGTCACTCCTATGGCAGGCCTTAACAATCCTGAAGGCAGAGTGCTTGGTTTTATGTGAGATGGTGCTCTAGCATGAGCTGAGCCTGTCTGCAGCTTTTGGAACCATGTCCTTTCAGCTGTTCTAGGATATTGCCTTACCATATACTCTTAAGTGCATTATGTACCTCGCGGTCAGATGCTAACTTTTGGCTTTATCAAAACATGTCGTGTAAGGTGTCATATGCTTCGGAATACTACCCCCTCACCAGTCCTGGCGACGGGGGGTAGCATTCCACCCTTCGAGAGGGAGAAGACATATTACTTCCATTAATCCCGGTTAAAGTTAACCAGAGCCTCAGCATCACAAAATGGATGCTTCCACAGACACAAGTCTGACCTCCTGCTGCTGCGAGTCCTTCCAGCAAAGGAGGCTTGGACAATAGGTTTCCTGTCACAGGGAGGTGCTAGCACCACCCCAGACAGGCTATAGTGTATTGGGGCAGGGAGGGCTGAATGAAATGACACTGCCTGGGGAACACAAGGTGTCCCATGCATAGTCCAGTTCAAACCGGTGCTGGGGCACTCCAGCCCCAGCTCTGGCGCGAAACTGGACAAAGGGAAAGGGGTGTAACCACCCCCTTCCTGGATCCCACCCATAGGAGGGACCTAGCATGAAATCCAGCCCCTAGATTTGGTATATAGGTAGGAGCTGAGTCCCAAGACTTTAGATTTATCCTGACTGAAACTCTGATACGAAACTCTGGATCTTCGACATCCTACTCGATGTAGAAGACTGAAGAATCTCCCTTGTGGTCAAGGAGTGACCACCCTGCACAAGCAGGCACCATCAAGCGATCAACGGTTTGCTTTGTCGACGCTCTCGCCGGAGCCCGAGCACAGAGCCTGACAAGACCCGGACTTCCAGACTTCCTTCAGCCCGATCCGCAGCAAAACTGAGACCCGTGGAGGTGACGTGGGACCGGCCATCTTGGAAAGCCAGCAAATTGCTTTCCGTGCAACTTCTAAGGCACCCTCGAAGTTGTGCATTGGGGATTGAGAAGCCCCAGCTTCGAGCACCAACTGCACCGAAGATCACCCCTCCCCACTCACCGAGTGCTGTGTGGGGCCCTTTTGAGTTTTCCTGCTCGACGCGTCTGTCCGGTCACTTGCCCGTTGTCTAGTGGCCTCTGTGACGACGAAACCTTGAATTTCCAACGCTGGTCTGGTTGCTCCAGTCTGGCCCTTGCTCCCCTGAAAAGGAGCAGCACATCAGACCTTGCTGGTCTGACCCAGAAGCCATCTTCGATTCCTGCGTGGGTTGCATTTGCCAAGGCCTGTTGATTCCGAATCAAGAACCTACACCGCCAACAGCGAGAGCCTTCGTGGGACAGTCCGTGCTCAGCTCCTGGTCGTCGTCGACACCTTCTGGTCCACGTGGCAGTGTAGACAAGCTCCACGACAGCACCTGATTGCTTCCAGACATTGCCTGGTTCCTTCCTGGTCACTGGCCAGTGACCCAGACTCTGTCCCCTCTGCTTTCAGGTACTCTTCATCCTCGATCCGCCCTAGGATCCAACCGGACTCTTCTCTCCTGGTCGCCTGCAGCATCTTTTCTCCAAGGCTCCATAGAACTCCACGACGAAACCCGGCACACTTTGGGACCTATGCACCCGCTTCCTGTGGGTGAGGTAACGGGAGTACTGCTGTGTTCCTGTGAAGATTAACTCTCCTAGTGTCCTAGTTTCAAGTGGTTATTTTCTAGTCCGGTCGGAAGACTCCTAAACCTTTAACGTTTGAGGCATGTGGGCTGCTGAATTCATATCTGTGCATAGATCGATGCCTAGTGTTGGGTCCGGATGATTGCACATTGTTGTCCTGGAAGAGTCTTCGAAGTATCACGAGATAGGTGGCTCCTCCCTCGGACTACAGTGCGCATGGGCATCTTCTCCATCTTCTCCATCCTCCGATTGTTTGTTTCCGCCCTTGGGTTCGGATGTATTTTCCTTTACCCGAAGTTCGGAATAGAAACTACACTTTCTAGGAGCCAAAAAGGCCTTCGGTATCGTCGGTATTGTCTCTAATCGGTGCCGACAACTTCTTTACAAACTTTATTCAACTTGGCACGTCGAATCGGGCCGCGGGCCTTCTCGGCGACACGCGACCAGTCGTCGATGGAACGGAGCCCATTCAAAAGATGCCCTCTTTGTAACTCTAAATACCCACATATCGATAAACACCCTGCATGTAAGTGTTTATCTCCAGAACATAATGAATCCGACTGCCTAGCCTGTGCCCAATTTCGTTCCAAAAAGACACTTCAGACTCGACGCGCCGCTAGACTAACCATGCAGAGACAGACGCCAGAGCCAGAAAATATCTTCGACGACGAACAAGATCTTGTCGAAGCTGGAGAATATGAACAACAGTCGGATCAAGATTCGGAGCATGACTCCGAATACTACATCGACGAGGAAGAAGACATCGTCGAGGTAGGGGACGACGAACAAGGGATCGGAGCTGTAGACTACGACTCCAGTGATGAATCGGGGCCAACCGGGAGTACGGCGACCCATACCCATACCTCCATGGTTCCACAGGCTCAGGTCGAGGCATCGCCACAAGGCCTTAGCCAAGATCTCAAAAGACATTCTATAGCCCCGCAATACAGCTCGGCTAAGAATATTACAAAAGAGCCATCGGATCAAAGTACTCCACAATTGGTAATATCGAAACCAAAGGTGGTACAACCAAAAACGAAACCGAAACTGATCGACTACACGGTCTTCGGACCAAACTATGTAGATCCATCGGAGTCGAGACCGAAGAAACTCATCGACAATACGGTCTTCGGGGCAAACTATGTCGATCCATCGGAGTAGACTACAAGGGTCGTCGAGCCGAAAACAAGCGCCCCTATATCTACTCCGAGAAAAAAGGTAGTCGAACCGAAAACATCGGCGTCGACAGCAACCATCACAAAAAAGGGACTCGATCCGAAGAAGGTCATCGACCCAAAATAAAAGGGCGGCAAACCAATGTGTCTGCAAAATAAAACAGTCGAGCCAAAGAAAATCGAGCCGAAAAAGGCCATCTAACCGAAACAAAAGGGCGTCGATCCGAAACCGCAGGTTCCAAAATCAACACAAGGACACAAAGCCATGATCGAAACGAAAAAGACTGTCCAAGCGGAATAAACTTCGGCTCCGAAGAAACAGGCACTACCGAAATACACTGTAGTACCACAGAAGGACATCGGACCGATTAAGTTTGGCCTCCCACCTTCCTCGAAGACAAAGGCGATCGATCCGAAGCAAACCAAACAAAAGACATTGGCAAAAACACCCAGAACTGCTCATCAGGAGGTCTTACATCCAGACCCTTAATCAGTTGAGCAGTCAAAACTTTACATTGACCCTAACTCTGGGAAACTCACTCTCTACAAAAGGAAGATCAGACCAGAGACTGAGAAAGAAACATATACTATACCACTCAAAAAGAAAAGGGACTGTTCTACTTCACCTATTCTATTTGAGCCTATTCAGCCAACTGGGCCTAACCCATACTCATATACACCCACACACTCAGATGAAGAGGTGGATGAGGATTATGATCAGGAATACAACTACCCAGTAGACACTGACCAAGACAGTAACACTCAACCGTGGGTTGACCCAGTACATCCCGGTGACTCTCAACCCATTCCTGATACATCTGCATACCCCGCTAGGCGTTCTCCTACAGAGGACACAGCTGATTTTAATTCACTAATTGAAAGGGCAGCCCACAATCACAATGTGGACATGCATGCAGACCCTGTGGAGGAAGATTTCCTCTTTGACACTTTTGCCACATCAGAAAGATCTGTTAAGACACTACCAATGTTAAAAGGGGTACTTAAACATGCAGGAGACATATTTAAAGATACCACTAGGGCAAGGGTCATTAACCCAAGAATAGAAAGGAAATACAGGCCAGCGCCATTAGACCCTACATATATTAAGGGACAACTGCCTTTGGATTCTTTGGTGGTAGCAAATGCACGTAAACGTGCAAACTCTCAAACAACTGGAGAAGCTCCACCGCCTGACAAAGAATCAAAGATCTTCGAGACATCAGGGAAAAGGGTAACCGCACAGGCAGCTAACATATGGAGAATATCTAACACGCAAGCCCTGTTAGCTAGGTATAACAGGGCACACTATGACACCTTAGAAACACTTCTCCAGCATTTACCAGACCCTTACAAGCAACAAGCTGAACTACTAGTACATGAGGGAAAGCTAATCACTAACGCCTCCATTAAATGTACCTTAGATGTAGCAGACACTGCTGCCAGGTCTATTAACACCAGTGTTATGATCAGGAGACATGCGTGGCTACGTATCTCTGTTTTCAAAAATGAAGTCCAGTCCACTTTGTTAAACCAGCCAGTCAATCCTGACTACTTATTTGGTCCAGGGGTAGATACAATCCTGGACAAAATGAAAAAAGACACTGAGACAGCTAAGTCTATGGGAGCACTACAGTCACAACAACATAGAGGCTCCTTTCGTCGCTCAAATTACAGGGGTGCTGCAAGAGGCAACTCATCACAGCAGATCACAAACCACCTACAATAAAAACAATAGAGGTGGATACCGTGGCAATAACAAAGGCAGAGGACGAGGGAATAACACCACCAGATCCTCTACCAACACAAAACAGTGACTCCTTAGCGCTACCCCCAAACCACATAACACCGGTCGGGGGACGTTTACAGCAGTTCCTATCAGTCTGGCAAAACATCACTAAAGACAAATGGGTAAGGCAAATTATCCAGAATGGCTATTGCCTAGAGCTAACCTCCACACCACCCAACATACCTCCAAAACACCGTCCTATGTCTGTAGAACACCTCAACTTATTGCAGCAAGAAGTCCTCAGCATGCTGCAAAAAAGGGCCATAGAACTAGTACCATTACAACATCAAGGTATAGGGGTATACTCACTATACTTCCTCATCCCCAAGAAGGACGGGTCGCTCAGACCAATATTGGACCTCAGGCCCCTAAATCTTTACATCTTATCAGAGCATTTTCATATGTTCACTCTACAACAAGTGTTACCACTGTTGCAGCAAGGAGACTTCCTCGCAACCTTGGACCTCAAAGACGCATATTTCCATATGCCGATACATCCTGCTCACAGGAAGTATCTCAGTTTCACGTTACTAAATCAACATTGCCAATTCTAAGTCCTTCCTTTTGGTGTAACAGCTCCAAGAGTGTTCACAAAATGCCTAGCGACAGTGGCTGCACATTTAAGGAGACAACATATTCATGTCTATCCGTACCTGGATGACTGGCTAATACAAGTAAAGTCAGCCCAGCAGTGTGCCAGCCACATGTCAAAAACAATTCACCTACTGCACAGCCTAGGCTTCACGTTGAACTACCAAAAATCTCACCTTCAGCCATCCCATGTACAGCAGTACCTGGGAGCAACAATAAATACTCTTAACAGCAAAAGCATACCCAAACGCTGCAAGAATAAACAGTATGCAGCTACTAATCCAAAGGTTCAAGCCCCAACACTCGCTCTCTGCCTGGATGTTTATGCAACTCATAGGCATGATGGCTTTGTGCATCTTCATAGTCCCTCATGCCAGACTACACATGCGTCCGCTACAGGAGTGCTTAGCACGGCAGTGGAACCCGGCTCAAGGACAATTGAAAGACCTAGTGTTGGTCACCAGTCGTGCATACAACTCTCTGCATTGGTGGAATCCACAAAACCTTTGTAAGGGATGACTGTTCCAAGAGCCTGTACCACAAATAGTGTTGACAACGGACGCATCCCTGATAGGATGGGGAGCCCATGTCCTTCAGTACACAGTGCAGGGCCTATGGACAGCACAACAAAAGAAAATGCACATCAACTTGCTAGAAATTATGGCAATTTTTTTGGCAATAAAAGCGTTCAAAGTACATTTATGCAACAAAGCTGTGTTGATCCGGACGGACAACATGACAGCAATGTACTACATACAGAAACAGGGAGGAACACACTCTCCACAGCTATCACATCTAGCACAAAGCATGTGGAAGTGGGCCATCCAAAGAAACATTTTTCTCATGGCAGAACACCTCCCAGGCAAAGACAACCAAGTAGCGGATCTGCTCAGCAGACACAGCCAACAGCTGCACGAGTGGGAGATTCATCCCACAGTGCTCCAACCATACTTCCAACAGTGGGAACAACCAGAGATAGACCTGTTCGCCACAAAAGAAAACGCAAAATGCCAGTACTTTGCCGCCAGGTTTCCACATCCGCAGTCGCAGGGCAATGCGATATGGATGAACTGGTCAGGCAGATTTGCGTACGCTTTTCCCCCAGCACCGTTAATACCGCTAGTAGCACGCAAACTGCGCCAGCATTCACTGACACTAATCCTGGTTGCTCCAACATGGGCGAGGCAACCATGGTACGCAACGTTCCTAGAGCTTTGCCTCATCAAAGACTGCGGCTAACACCCACTCTACTCACTCACAGCCATGGAGACATACAGCACCCAGATCCGCAACAACTGAACCTTGCAATCTGGCTCCTGAAATCTTAGAGTTTGGGTACCTAAATTTACCTCCTGACTGTATGAACATTATCAAGGAGGCAAGAAAACCTACAACCAGAGCTTGTTACGCTGCAAAGTGGAAGCGTTTTGTCATTTACTGCAATAACAATGACATAAACCCACTAGATGCTTCAACGCAAAATATAATTTGCTATCTTTTGCACCTACATCGTTGCAATCTAGCATATTCGTCTATAAGAATACATTTAGCTGCCATTGCAGCTTATCTTCAGAACAGACTGCATCTTTCGCTATTCAGAGTACCTGCGATTAAGGCATTCATGGAGGGACTCAAAAGAATAATCCCCCCAAAACACCCACCTTCACCTGTCTGGAACCTAAACATTGTTTTAACCAGACTAATGGGACCACCATTTGAACCATTGCATTCGTGTGAATTACAATTTTTAACATGGAAAGTGGCATTTCTAGTAGCAATTACTTCACTTCGAAGAGTTAGCGAGCCACAAGCCCTAACTATTCAAGAGCCATTCATCCAAATACATGCAAATAGAGTAGTTCTTAGAACAAACCCTAAATTCATGCCAAAAGTGGTATCCCATTTTCATATCAAACAATAGAACTGCCAGTGTTCTTTCCAAATCCACAGTCAGTACCTGAAAGGGCTCTACACACCCTAGATGTCAAGAGAGCACTTCTATACTACATTGATAGAACTAAGGAATTTGGAAAGACTAAACAATTGTTTGTTGCCTTCTCACCATTTCAAAATCTGGGTTAGTCAGATGGATAGTTAAGTGCATCCAAATATGTTATCTAAAAGCAAAACGCACTTTAACAGTTCCCCCAAGAGCGCATTCTACACGCAAACTAGGGGCATCCCCTAGAGGAAATATGTAGAGCAGCCACATGGTCAACCATACATACTTTCACAAAACACTGTTGTGTAGATGTGCATTCCAAACAGCAAGCAGCTGTTGGTAAGGCTGTTCTAAAAACTCTTTTCCAGACTGCTGCAGCTGACCCAGGTAGCCACCGCTAAGGGAGAGACTGCTATACATTCTATGCACAGATATGAATTCAGCAGCCCACATGCCTCGAACGGAATATGCTACTTACCAGTTGCATCTGTTCTTGGCATGTAGGGCTGCTGATATTCATATCGCCCACCCTCCTCCCCGGTGCCTGTTCCAGCTGTAGCATTCATTTTTACTTTCTTACTTTCTTGCATGGACATCTATTACTGTAACATACTCCATCTCTGCCACAATGGCAAAAAACAATCTGAGGATGGAGAGGATGCCCATGCGCACTGTAGTCCGAGGGAGGAGCCACCTATCTCGTGATACTTCGAAGACTCTTCCAGGACAACAATGTGCAATCATCTGGACCCAACACTAGGCGGCGATCTATGCACAGATATGAATGTCAGCAGCCCTACATGCCAAGAACAGATGCATAGTGGGAAGTAGCATATTCCTTTCTAACTTTACGCACCCATTGACTTCTATGTGTGCACGCGTGTACATTTAGACACTGCACCTGCATCCCGTGGGCCTCCTGCTCCCTAACTACTGTTAGTCCAGTGTAGCCCCAGCGATGCCCTAGGCCTTTCCATTGTTCATGACGTGGTTCTTATACCACTATTTTAGTATATGGTTTAGTGGGCCACCAGGGCCTATCCATATTTGTGCAACTTATTGTATGTTATATTAAGTTACTCGTTATGCGCTTGTGCCTCTGCCCTCATAAAGAGTTCAGAGGATTGTTTTAGAAATAAATACATATATATTTTGAATATATAACCTGTGTGGTGTCCTTTCATTTGGTATTAAAGGGATTGCATATGGTAAAACAGCTGGCTTCACATGCCCTCTTGAGTTTAGCCTAAGACTGCTTTTGTCCATGCTACCACTAGGATAGCTGGTCTATAAGGTTGACGTTACAACTATCCCCATAAGGGTTGTTTGGACTGGTGCAAGGTGCTCACTAGAATAGTGAACATCATATACCAGGCCAACTTCTCACTGGGAGGGGTCTGAAGGCCCTCTGGCACAACATTTCCAGTTAAGTCAGGACTGGGCAGATGAGTTGGGGGAGGCCAGTTGTTTGGACACGTCACCCAAAACTGGATTCATCTCTCCTCCCTCCGTGCCTATGGTGGAGGGTGCTATGTATGGTGTGGTGTTGCGCAGGGCAGCCAAGGCCTTGGCTCTTGAGCTCCTTGCTGCGGCCGTGAGGACTAATCTCCTCACCGAGGTGCTTCAGCTGCCAGTAAACTCATCGGAGCCTATGCTGCCTTTTAATGAAGCCCTCACGGATGTTCTGATGGGCACTTGGTCCTAACCATCCACAGTGCCCCCTGTGGATCGGAACGTGGCCCGACACCACCGCCCTGCTCCGGGCGACCCCCCACTTTCTGTCCGTTCACCCCACCCCTGGGAGCCTGGTGATCCATGCCTCTATGGTGATCCATGCCTCTACATCCCAGACCGCATTCCCGACTGCGCCTCCTGATAGGGAATCCAAAAGGTTTGATCAGTTTAGGAAGAAACTGTTCTCACTGAGTTTAGGGTTGCGGTCTATCAACACCGCTTGCATTTTGGGCGGTTACACCCACTCTTTGTGGGATATAGTTGCGGATGTGCTGCCCCAGTGTCCGGAGGAGGCCCAGGCACGGCTCGGCCAGGCACTTGCCGAGGGGCGGGATGCAGCACGCTACTCAATCAGATGTGGACTTGAAGTGATGTCGCTGTTTGATAGGACACACAGAGACTTCCTGGCAGCCTCCTACTCTACTTTTAAAAAGTACTTGCACAGGAAGAGAAGCTCTCTCTGGGGTGTGGTCTGCTGAGGCGAAAGGTGCTGGACACGTATGCAATGGGCAGGTGGAAGGAGAACACCCCTGACTGCCCCCCAGTCCCCTAACAGCGCCAGAAGGAGAGCCCAGGACCGGTGCACAGGAGGAGAGGCCTCTGCGCAGGGAGAAGACCGCTCACTGCAGAATGCACCCTCGTGGAGCCCCGGATGACGAAGGAGAGTGCTCCCAGTGGCTGGGGGACGCCACCAGGAGCGAGAAGACGCTAAAATGGGGCAGATCGGACCCCCAGGGGCTGAGAAATGGCCCCTGGAAGGTAGGCGACCTTTGACCCCTAAGAAGACACATGACTAAGCGCGTGGTGCTCCACCGCCGGTCTCAGAGATGCCCCCGGGGTGGGTCAGGTCCCGGGGGCTGCCCCCACGGAAAAAGGAAGCCTGGGAGCGCAGTTGCGCTCCCCGTGAAGTTGCCCTGCATGGGGGCCAGGAGCCTACCCTGGCCCCCACCGAAGATGGAGGCGGGGGAGTGGGGGGTGCCGTCGCACTACCCTCAACCCCCCCCCCCCCCCGAAGTGAAGGAGAGGCCTGGGAACCCATCCCTGGGCCCCGGAGTGATGAGGTGGTTGGGGGAGTGCGATCGCACTCCCCCCGAAGAGCTGCCAGCCTGTAAGCTGCCGCCACCCCCCGGATCTTGCAGACCCGAATACAAGGTCGGCTCCTGCGGCCGCACACAAGGGTGTGGGCTGGGAGGGAGCCGGCAGGGGCAGCCAGGGGTGAGCTCCCCGGGCTGCCCTCACCTCTGCAACCGGCGAGGGGGCCCGGGAGGGACCGGGACCCCGCAGGAAGAAAGGGAGCGGCAGGGGCCCGGGTGGGACCGGGCCCCCATGACCCAGCGGAGCTGCTGGGGATGGGCTCCCTGAACCGCAAATGGACGTACCTTGGGGGTCCGGGTGGGGCCGGGCCCCAAACAAGGCCTGAAGATGCGGCGAAGCCGCCAGCAGTGCAGCCCAGTTCACCCCAGCGCAGCGGGAGAGCCGCTCATCACATATTCACGAAAAGGAGCACAATCGCCCCGTAATGCCTTGGACGCCGGCCGTTTTGATCCTTGGTGGCCCCCCAGGGGAGGGGGGTCACCCTCAATGGTGAAAAGGTGCTGGGGGGGAGCTGCTGGAGAAGTGCAGTCTCTCCCCTGCACAAAGAGAAACGTCACCCTAAGTTTCCTAAGTGTTTTAAAGGAATAACCCCTAGGGTTACCTATTTTAAATGCTGGTGGAAATACTGTGGTGGGTCGCCACTGGGATGGTGCCAGTGCGCCGGGCCCTGGCTCCAGGTTATGATCCACTAACTGCATTGGGGGCAAGATGATGTGCCTACATCGGTGTAGTGGTACTAGACCCCACCCCCCCCCCCCCTTTCGGGAGTGGTGGGGATGTTATGCAATGTCGCAAAGTAATTCCAACATCTTATGTATATTTGTAAATTGGTGTATAGTATTGAGTAGTGTGTGTGTGTTTAATAAATGTACTCTTACTTTTATAAAGCAAAGTACACACTGGGCTATCAATTATTTAGTGTTGTTTTTGCGTACCTGCAAATGGCGATTACTAGCCCACACCACCTCCCTTGAGTAAGCCTCAGACTGCTCTGCAACGCTACCCTCTGAGTCAGGCGCTGCCCTAGGGTGTTTGGTACCCAGTGAAGGACAAATGTGTCATGTTATTTGTGCAGGCCTCACAGATGCTGCCTCGTTTTCCAACAGTCTTCTGTTATTCCTTGGCGAAAAAGGAGCCTCCTGTCGGGCTGCGCGCCCATTCCACTCGGGCCCCGGCGGCTAACACTGCCCTGGGTCAGGGAGTCCCCTTGCAGGACATCTGTCAGGCAGCTACCTGGGCCTCGTTGCACACTTTTGCTAGGCACTACTGCCTGGACAGCCAAGTCCAGAGAGATGGCTTTTTCGGCCGTTCCGTTCTCCAAGAATTTCTGGTGTGATCTTAGTTAGCCGACCCACCACCGGGGTTGGTATTGCTGGGGTTGCTATTCTAAGGTAAGGAATCTAACACTAACCTGTTTCTTTCAGATGCACACGTTACTTACCTTCGGTAACAATATATCTGTAAGAAACAGTAGTTAGATTCCTTACCTCCCCACCTATCCTCCCCGCTCTGCGAACCGATATCTAGGGTTAAGGTATCTCCCTTTGAGGGCCACAGTTTCATGGCACCAGTGTCGGTTTCTTGCATTGCTCTGCGTTCCTGGCGCGGAAAGCTATGTACAGAACGGACGTCGGCGCGCGAGTGCGGCATCAAAGTACTCCGTCCTCCCGGCGATCACGACGCTGATGACTGATGCGGACCTGCAGACGACGCCTACCGACGGGAAAGGGTGCTGCTGACGAAAACTTTCCGTATCCAGCCTGCGCCTGGGGATATTCTAAGGTAAGGAATCTAACACTAACTACTGTTTCTTACAAATATATCGTTACCGAAGGTAAGTAACTTGTGCTTGTGGCATGTAGTTCTGTAGATTTACATGCGCCCATCCTTCTTCCCGAACGCCTGTGGCTGTTGCAGTCTTTTACTTTCTCTCTTTATTTTTAGGCATGGACATTTCTTTATATATCACTTCACTTCATGTTCGATCCTCACCTGCCTTGCTGGAAAACAATCTAACAATGGAGTTGGTGACCATATGCATTATTGCCAAAAGGAGGAGTCCTAGGACCTTGTGACTCAAAAGAGTACTTTGAAGAAAAACAACTTGCACACATCTGGACCCAACACTAGATAGTAGGAGTATGCACAGCATGTGAATCTACAGCACTACATGCCATGAACAGATGCGTACAGGCTAAGTAACCTATTCCTTCTACGAGGATCATAATTTCACCATCTAGTGGTTGGACTCTGAATACACTTGTTTTTTCTTCCTTCCTAAAACTTTAAATGTATCTGTGCTATCTAGAACAACTCACTGTCATGTTGACCCTAAAGTGCCACACAGCTTAGATGCAATCACTAGACACAACTATGGGTATTGTTTCTTAATCATGAATTCCTCCCCAAATCACTGCCGAGATGTATGTGTATCAGACAAGCCAACTTGCATCACACAACTCAACAAAAGCAGCATTGGGTTTTGCTTGGTGTCCAATAACCTTGTAGGACAAGTGACCTATTTTCTACGTATCTCTGTATTTTAAATATGCCAAAGTACCATCTAAATATGCTCTCTTAGCTTATGAAACCTATCAATTTGTAATCTTCTCTCTAAGCCGGTGATTTATTGTTGGATAACTTTCTTTTCTAGTAAAGACTAAAACGTAGAACATTTTGAGTTTTATCATCCACTTTCTTAGGTTTATTTTTCTAACCTATTTTCTTAACAGAACGACGACGTTCTACTCCAGCTCCAAAAGAAGAGGAGAAGGTGAATGAAGAACAGTGGTCTCTAAGAGAAGTTGTGTTTGTAGAAGATGTCAAGAATGTTCCAGTTGGCAAGGTTTGTGAAATTGTTTGAAATGTTGTCCTTGGAACAACAGTTCTTCCTTTAATATAATCTTAAATTATCAGCAATATTCTTGCATTATACTCTAGCCATATACAGTTTGGAAGCAGTTCTCAAGGGTAGCAAGGAAAATAAGGCATTATTTAAAGTGTTATGATTATGTCCTAATCCCTTTTCAGCATCCCATTAATTGACATTAAGATATATGCTATGTGTAATTTGACTCTGACTCCTACTGCAATGCCTAATGTTATCCCTAATACACCTGGTCAGATCATCTTCTGATGTTTGCCAGCTCCTTCCCAGACTACCATCCTAACCTGTATAAAACAACATTCTATCATGCGGAGCTTATCTTATAATGAAACCCTTGCCACCTGTGGCTTACACCTGTCTTAGACAAGAGCACATTCATGATCATTCTTTTTTTTCCATGTCCTCCCCTTAACACTGGTCAGATGTGCCCCTCTTAAAATATGCAATATAGATGAGTTTTCAGTTGTCAGCGCAAGCAAACCTTCATTTTCCTGGGGAATGTTCTCTAGAGGGCAGTAGCTAAATGGTATGCTCAGGTATTGGTCTTCTATTCACCTCTATGGACAGTGTGTTGGAATGAAAGTAGTCCACATGGCTTTCAAAATTGTTTTCTAAATGGCTAGCTTTTCTTCTAGTGCGCTTATCAATCATGCAAGTCCACTGGAGGTTTTTAGTTGTTTGTCACTTTATTTTTTCTAGCTTTGTTTAGTTTGGTGTAAACATCAAGAATCCAAAAGTAAAATATTCAACCATTTTTTATGTCCATATTGACATTATGGAAATGGAAGGAAATAAAACAAAATATAATGTTATGTTGGAGGCATATGAACTGTACATCATATACTTGTGCATAGATCGCCATCTGGTGTTGGGCTCGAATATTTGCCCTTTGTTTTTGTCTCAAAGAAGTCTTTGTAGTCACGAGATAGGGGACTCCTCCTTATGGTATTAGTGCTACTGGGTATCAACTCCATCTCCAGATAGTTTTTTTTTCTGCCATCTGGTTCGAATGTGATTTGCTGCGCTTCGGGTCTGTCTTTCTTGAACCCCCTTCGACGCACAGTCCTTCACCACTCAACGGTATTGTCTCGAGCACGTTCCCCTTTCAACGCGTATCTTCGAAAAAATATAAAATCCTTGACCTCTATCTTATCTTCGATGCGGGCTGTTTGGCCTTTCCTCGCAGACTACGCAGCAGTCTATGGATAGGACTCCTTTAAAAAAAGTTCCCACACACGGACTTACACGAGGAGTATAATCTCTGCCTCTCCGCGGAGCACGAGAACAAGAACTGCAAGGCCTGCTCATCTTTCAGGTTGAAGAAAACCATTCATGACTAGACGTCACGAAATGTCCCACGGAAGCAGCTTGGTTCCGGACATCTTCGGAGCAGATCCCAACATCCGTTCAGAACAGGAAGCTGATGAATGAGAGATCTCCGTCTCCAAAGCAGATGACTCAGACATCGAAGACGAGACAGTCACCCCGGCTCAACGGTCCGTGAGTACCAAGACCACTCTCCTAACCAACTCCAAACAAAAGGCTCCGGTAACACCTTCGCCCTGGGGCTCAGGTCAACACCGGCAACACATTTCAAATGACCCGCCCTCGGGCCTGGCTATGAAACCGAAATAAAAGCCTTCTGGCTCGGGCTCGAGCCATTCCCATGCCGGTGCTGGGAAGTCAACTCCGGCACCGAAGCCCAAATGTAAACATGTGCCACACCCTTCTTCATAGGCACCAAAAACACCCTTGACACTGAAGCCTTTGGCGTCGAAACAAAGGACAAGCCTTCAAAGCCGAAACAAATTAAATCGAAAGGTTCCGATCCGAAAAAGGTCTCGGAGCCAGAAACTCCTACACCCAAAGCTAAAGAGTCCAAGACCCCGCACAAAGCTTGACGCAAAGCCTAAAGAACATTCTGACCCTAAGCCTTCGGTACCGAAAAAGGACATTGTACACAAATAGTCTGTGCTAGATTTTTTCGGTTCCAAAGCAGAAAATTGTACATATTGACCCACAGAACGGTCATATTACCACCAAACCTCCTAAAAAGAGGAAACTGAAGCATTCAGAAGACTCTGAAATACCCAATAAACAAAAGGAAATAGGCACTAATACTTCTCCACCTTCTCCTCCTCCACATGATCCAAATTTGTTAATTTCTCCAGCACTCTCCCCTCAACATACATTTTCACCTCCACCACAAGATGATGAAGACGATGATATGGGTAGGGATGGGACAACCGTTACAGATAGGGATGATGATGCACATACAATCCCAAACGATCCAGATCCTTGGGATGATTATAATACCCATCCGGATCCACACAATGACCCGGACCTCTATCCTTCTAGGCCATCACCGCCCGATAATATTGGATTTGCGCAACTAATTAATATGCCTGCACAATACCATGGGGTGCAATTACACTCTGATCCCTTAGAAGACAACTTCTTATTAGAGACATTTTCACCCTTACACACACCCTGCCAATGCTAAAAGGTATGCTGAAACACGCACCAGAAGTGTTTAGACACCCAGTCAGAACCAGGATCCTCAACACCAGGGTGGACAAAAAATATAAGGTAGCTCCCAATTACACAATCTACATCAGAGGCCAGGTCACTTAAGCGCATATTCTAGCTCTTGCCTTTGAGCTCTTGGCTCCGGCTCCTTCAGCCTTCCTTTTCTATGCTAGTCTTTTAGGTTCTGATTGCAACTCACCACCCAGCTCTGCATAAGTCCTGCCACACCATTAACTTTGTAGCTGCTCCTGGGCTGCACACGCCAGGACTCTCCCCTGTGCAGCCCTTACACTTCAGCACCTGCATCTACACACGTGTCTGCATGTAACCAGCCCAGTGCCCCCTTACTCCGGCTGCAGCGCAGCGGCCTTGAATCACCAAGGGGATACCGGTAAAATCCCCATGCAGTTTTAATCATGAGGTCACTGGGGGTGAGTTCTAACTTATGAGGCTCTCCCACAGTAAAAGCTCAACAATTAGATGATCAATATGATAAAAATCCGGATGGTCAGAACCACCTTCTAACAAAAGCACAATAACAATCTTCCCTAGAGCGCTTTCTACATGCAAGTTGGGGACTTCTATGGCATTCTTAGGAAATATACCCATAGATGACACACGCAAAGCTGCAACATGGTCTACACCACACACATTCACAAAACACTATCGTGTAGATGTGTTAGCAAGACAGCAAGCTAGTGTGGGCCAGGCAGTTTTACGTACACTATTTCAGACCATTGCAACAGCTACAGGTTAAGCACCGCTTTGGGAAATAACTGCTATGTAGTCTATGCATAAGCATATGATCTACAACTCATATGCCTTGAACGGAAAATGCTACTTACAGAGTATGCATCTGTTCTTGGCATATAGAGCTGTAGAATCATATGCGCCCTCCCGCTTCCACGGGTACCTTTACCTGTTGCAGTAACATCTTACTTGGATACAATATACATGGACATCTCTCTTTATTACTCTTACTAACTCCATCACCCTTTACGGCAAAACAATCTAAGGATGGAGTCGATTCCCATGCGCACCGAAAGGAGTCACCTATCTTGTGACTGGAAACAAAGTGCAAACATCCGGACCCAACACTAGGTGGCGATCTATGCATAAGCATATTACTCTACTGCTCTGTATGCCAAGAACAGATGCATACTAGGTAAGTAGCCTTTTACTTGTTAAAGGCAATGAGTCCTCCCATGGGTTCTAGAGGTCGTTGGCTGCAGGACAAGACTATTTTTGACGCAGGATCTCTGGAAACTGCAGACGGGCCGGTAGGGCTGGGGCCAAGTCAGTTGTTCTCTGCAGTCTCCTCTCCTGGGCGTTGTCTTCGTCCTTTTTCTTCTTAGGTTGTGGGAATCTACTTTCTTGGTTCAGGACTGCCCCCTAAATACTGTAGTTAGGGGGTGTTTTAGGGGTCTCGAGGTCCGTAGCCAATGGGCTACTGACTTTGGGGTGACTACACCCTGGGTGTGTTCACCCCACGTGGAGGAGTGAGCACAATCCCTAATCCTGCTTGGGGAGTGCCTGCCATCTGCAAGATGGCGGGCACTGAAGAGGGGGCCTCGCCTCCCCCACCTGAGGGGTGGAGTTGGCAGAGGTGGGCACACCTTCTGGGCTGGCTAATATTTCCACCTGTCCTCCCACCAAAAAGGAGGGGAAACAGGAAGCGGGCATGCTCCTGATAGCCGGATAGGCTAGAGGTCGCATTATCAAGGCTGCAAGGCCTTTAAAGCTCCTCCTGGCCTGGGAGAGGTGTGAACACCTCTGCCCAGGAAAGGCTTTGTTTCAGACCCCCATGAGCAGCAGGCTCTTCACCCAGGGGCCCAGAAGCATGACTTGTGGTGGCAGGCTGGTGTGTACTAGTCAGGGAACCCACCAGAGGCTGGTCGTTTTTCATGGGGCATCTCTAAGATGCCCTCTGTGTGCATTTTCCATTAAATTCCTCACTGGCATCAGTGTGGTATAATGTGCTGAGAAGTTTGATACCAAACTGCTCAGTTTTCAGTGCAGCCATTATGGTACTGTGGAGTTTGTAATGACAACCTCTCAGCACCATATACTCTTAATGGCATTACTGAACTTACAATGTCTGAGAATGGACTTAGACACTGTAGGGGTTCAGGGCTCATGCACCTGTACCTTCACCACTGGTATAGTGCACCTAGCAAAGGGGTGGCTGACATTAGCCAGGGCAGTGTGGCTAACCTATGACAGGACAGTGGTTTGTAGGCATGGCACACAGGGATGTGTTGTGAGAAAGTGCCCTCTTTCTTGCATGTCATGCCCCCCACTTCTTGCTGAATTGCTGATGTGCTTTGACTGAGTGTGCCCTAGGCTCCTGCCAATCAGGTACCCAGGGCCTGTGTTCCTTCCCTAAAACCTGCATTGAAACCTAAACCCAATTGGCATCTCTGGCCACACGTCAGCCCCTGGTAAATGGTACCATAGGTACCCAGGGCACTGTGACCAGAGAAGGCCCCTAATGGCTGCAGCACTTATTGTGCCACCATTAGAGGCCCTGTGCCATGACACACACGCTGCCTGAGCAGGCTGAGTCCTAGTCCTATTACAGAACTAAACAAAGAGTCGACATGGCACACATCCCTGTGTGCCATGCCCACAAACACTGCCCTGGCATACATCAGTCACCCCTGTAGCTGGGTGCCCTATGCCAGTGGTGTGAGCACAGGTGCATGAGCCCTGTGCCCCTACAGTACCCATGGCCATTCCTGGGCACTGTACGTGCAGTGATGCCATTAAGAGTATATGGTGCTGGGAGGTTGTCATTGCGAACTCTACAGCACCATGATGGCTACACTGAAGTCTGAGAAGTTTGGTATCAAACTTCTCAGCACATTAAACCCACACTGATGCCAGTGTGGGATTTAATGCCAAATGCACGACAGAGGGCAACTTAGAGTTGCCTCCTGAACCTAACCTACAATCCACGTCTTGTCTGAGAGGCTGCCTAGGCTGCCACACAGCAGACATGTTGCTGGACCCCTGGGTAGAGAGCCATCTGCTCTCCTGGGCTTGCAACAATGCATGTCCTGGGCGAGGTGCTAGGTCTCCTCCCCCAAGGTGGGCGGGGGAAGCTTCAAAGGCATGCTGCCTTTGTGAGCTTCTCCAGACCACTTGCTGTACCCAGCAACTGGCCCCCACCGGTTCTGACCCCACTCTGGCGGGAAGACTGGCGGGACACTATGTGACGAAAGGGTGTGTGCCAGCCAGTGCCAACTCTACCCCTCAGGTGGGAGAGGCGAGGTGAAGCACAACTCCGGGCTCCGGCCATCTTGAAGATGGGAAGCCCTGCCCAATGGGAAGTGATAGGCTCCTGCTCCCCTCCCAAAGGAGATGAGCAGGCTAGGGAGTGTATTCCCCCCAGGGCAGGGACCCATTGGTCCCTGCCGTTGCCCTACCTGTAATGCTCCTAAATTTAGTATTTAGGGGCACTCTGAACCTTCCTCAGATCCCGATTTGAAAACAAGAAAGAAGATCAAGAAGAAAACCTGCCGTGCAGCTGTTTACAAGAGTTACAACAACTGACTTGACCCCGTCCCTACAGGCCTGTTGATCCTACTCCTGCTAAATCCCGGCGTCTCCTGCGGGCAGCAACCTTGAAAACCCCGGAGGTGCTGCCTTCCCTGAACCTCTTAACGACTGGGACTCCCATGAGCAGTGGTTCTGCTCAAACAGCAATACCCCTGGTGCCAGCCAGGAACTGCAATCCAGCCCACTCTGCACCCGCCGAACCCGGCCTGGGCCAGAGTTGGCAAAGACCCTGAGGATGTCCCCGCAGCAATTGTGACCTGAAATCCAGTGCCCAAGGACCCTCCTTGATGGCCCAGACGACGCCTGCAGTCTCACAACAGGAAACCCCTCCAACTGCGACCAGCAGAGGGTAAGATTTCCCGACGTCAAAAGACACCCCTGCACCCAGCGCTCCCCGGCCCCCTGCTCCCAACTCCTGGGTGTCCATCTATCTTCCAAGATCCCGCCTTACCCCTCGAAGTGTTGGTCGCTCCCCAAAAATCTCCGTCCCCGAGCCTGCAGCCTTTTGTTCACTTTCCAAGATCTCCATTGACTAACATTGGGCGCCCGAAGGCGCAAAAGCACCCTGCACCCAGCCGCCCGAGTGGCCCTGGCAGTGCAACCTTTGTCCTAATCTACTTCCCCATTTGCCCTGAACAAGTGACCAGGAGCACAGTTCCCACAGCCGCGTGGCCTGCTAGCCAGCAGCCACCAACCACAGACCCCCTGCCTCTCATTGGGTAACATTGGGCCTAACTACCTCTGCACCCGGCTGCCCCTGTGCCACTGAGGGTGTACCAACTGTACCTACGACCCTGGGAGACCCCTGAGTCGATGCCCAGAACCTTAACTCTGCCAGTCGAGTACTTACCCAAAAGCCGATAAGTCACTTTTCTTCCATAGGGTAACATTGACTGGTTTCGCTTGGAAATTTTTCTAAGTGTGGTGTTTTGAAACTTTAAAATATTCATCTAAAATCATCTGAATTACAAATTCAGATTTACTCGCCTGTTATCAGGAGAGAACCCAGTGCTGCATCTTTCAGCCCAGCACTGACCCTTAAAAGTAATTCTAACCGTACCTACCAGTAACTTGTATTTCCTTCCATAGGAATCCATTGTCTTGTTTTCACCAGAAAAGTTTCTAAGTGTCGATTTTCTCAAACTACAAATATTCCTTAAAAATCGCCTGTATGACTCAAATGCATTCTTTCAACTGTTTACAGGAGATGCACCAGTGCTGGATCCAGGATCCACCACTGAGTAAGAAAAAGTAACGATAACACTACTTTTGCAGCGTGAATCTTTCTGGATTCACTATGCTGTGCATTATTCCGCGGTCTTGTGGTTGGGTCCGGATTCGTAGTCTTTTCTTAGTTTTTTTTTTTTTTTTTTTCTTAGCCCAGGTGGGCGTCGGCGTCACACCCCCTTGGGTGTATTTCCGGTGACGTCGGCATGCTTCCTGCGGAAGCTCCCACTCTTGGGCGCCATCTTCAGATTCTTTTTTTCCGCGGTCGGGTCTGGATCGTTCCCGTTTGGGCTCCAGACATTTTTGGAGAAAGAAGAAAGAAAATACAGAAAATACGAGGAAAAGTCATCTGAAGACTCCAGGGGACTTCATCAACGAAAGATCAGCAAGGATAAGGCGTTTTCCATCGAGATCTTCGACGACCGTCGACGAACACGCGACCAGAGAGGCCCTGGACGCTCGATGATGGACAACACGCCGTTCAAGTTCTGCCGTAACTGCCACCACAAGTACGCGCAGAAGGACCAGCACCCGGTATGCAACCTTTGCCTACCGGTGGACCACGAAAGCGGAGACTGCAACGCCTGTTCCGCCTTCGCCCCGAAGACCCTTCGTGTGAGAGAGAGGCAGAGGGTAGCACACGCCACCCTGCAGGGGAAGGCCCCGACTCCGTCACTCTACGAGCTGGGGATGTCCTCCGAGGAAGAAGACAACGCTGCCGCCGAAGACGACAGCTACACGGTCGTAGAGACCGATTACACGAAGACTTCTGACAAGGTAGGAGACTCTTCGGCCCCAAGAACCCGAGAGACTCTGAGTCTAGAAAAATCGAGGGCAAGACCCCGAAAGCGCCGACGCCAAAAAAGGCGGCGTCCGCGACTACTCCCAGGCCCAGCGGATCCTCCGAGAAGGAGTCCCCGGCGCCGAGAGCTGCTGATCAGCAGAAAACGTCGAAAATCGTCCCCGAAAAGGATCGATCGACGCCGAGGGAAAGAGACCCAAAAATGACGACGACGACCAGAGACCCAAAATCCGGCTCGACGTCGAAAACTTCGACTCCGAAAGGCACGGCGACGAGCCATCCGCCGAAGAGAGAGGCCGACCCATCCGACGCGGAACACACGGCCGAGATGGAGAAGAAAAGAAGGCGCCTCGAGGCAGAAATGGAGAACATCATGCAGCGGAAGAAAGATTTCGACGCAAAGATGAAAGCCTTCACGATCCCTCACAAGACCAAACCACCGGTGGTGGAGGCGGTCGAGGAGGAAGAGGAGATCGCCGAAGTCACCGAGGAACAAGACCAGGACGTCGAGGTGATCGACGACCAGGAGGAGTACGAGAATCCCTACGATAGTTACAACTATGGGGAGGAAGAGGATGGCAGGACAGACACAGAGTCGGCACCCTCTGACCTTCAGGAGGTAGATTACATCGATGTCGACACCGACAGCCCGGAGGAGGTGGTCGACACTTACCCCTCGAGGCCCTCGCCGCCGGACGACATCGGGGCCTACAACACGGTGATACAATCTGCCGCAGCAGCTTTCAAGCTCAAGCTCGACGAAGAGAAGCAGAAAGCAGACTTCCTTCTAGAAACATTGCTCCCAACACAAACGAGGAGCCAATTCCTTCCAATGCTCGAGAGCGTCTTGGCTCAGGGGAAGGAAGCTTTCAGGGAGCCCGCAACATGCAAGGCAGTAACTCCCAGAACTGAGAAGAAGTACAAGCATGCCACAAAGGACCCGGCCTACATTCAGGGCATGGTCTCCGCAGACTCCATTATCACGGCCACAGCAAGGAGGAGGGCTAACGTACCCACTACCTCAGGCCCACCACCGGATAAGGAGAGCAAAAGGATGGATCTGGTGGGCAGAGGGATCGAACGGAATGTCGCGACCCACTGGCGCATGGCTAATTCCAACGCCCTGATAAACAGGCACATGTACCAAATCATGGAGGGACTAGGGCAGTTGGTGAAGGACTTGCCCTAGGATGCCAGGCAAAAAGCCGAAAAGCTGGTTGAAGAGGGAAAGAATGCGGCAAATTCTTGCCTTAAGACGGCCCTGGATGGGGCAGACACCGCCAGCAGGCGCATGACGGTGCAGCGAAGGAGGCAGTACAGGTCTACGGCAGGCTCTGACCAAGAATTCTGGTCAACCCATGCCACTTCTCTAACCTTGAAGTAGCACATTTGAAAAACTAGCGTGTTTTCTGAGATGGGAATCCCCCACTCACACATAGAAAAACACTTTAGGGCGTGTATACACATAGTCTGAAATATACACCCACTAGTTTTAACTGCACACACCCTTTTATTTTGTCCTGAAGAAAGCCAGCTTATTCATAAGGCACTGGCTGAAACATGTTGACACTTCCTAGGATGTGGGAGGTCGTAACTCGCCTCTAACATCCAACAGCCTTATTTTTAACCGCTGACGGTGACCCAGCCATTAAAGTGTAATTTGCCCTCGGGCACTGGGATCCCCGCCAAGCCGTTTTAAACTCACTCTCATAACAGTCTTCACCGCACACACAGCGACATACCTGCTCCGCTGTAATCAGGCGTCGAAGCACACCCGGGACACGCTAGGTGTCACTGGGTGGGCCCGATGATGAAGCATGCCACCAACTAGGTTGGTGGGTGAGGGCTTCATGAGCACACCTACCAGGTGCCATCAACCCGTGACAAAACATACTTGAGTCCGTGATAAAATAAATCATTTGTTTTTTCTTTATTTATTTAAGCTAGTCTCTTTTTGATTTACAATCATGATGATGGGCGTCACGGAAAGGAGGCACGCCTGGCTCAGGATATCCGGTTTCAAACCGGAGGTGCAACACAGCATCCTGAACACACCGTTCAACGGCAGCACGCTTTTCGGACCAACAGTTGATGAAACGCTCAGCCAACTGAAGAAAGATAACGAAACAGCAAGATCCATGGGAGCATTGCAGTTCAGAGGGAACAAGAGGGGCACCCCGTCACGGAGGCCCGGCGGGAGAGGCGGAAACCAGCCAAGTACATCACTCCAGGCTTTCCAGCAAACGCACCAGGCAGACTCGCAAGCTCAGCATGGTCAGCAGAAGCAGTCCTGGCAGTACCAACAAAGAGGCCAGTCCTTTCGAGGGAGAAATGGACGGGGACAAAATAGGAGAGGAGGGCAGCAGCCCACCTCTAAGTGACTTCAAAAAACTCTGTGTGCCCGCCCACAAAAAAGGTCCCAGGGGGCAGCACGTACAGATGGGTCAAGACAAACTAGACACCTACGACCACATGACACCAGTGGGAGGAAGATTAAGATTTTACCTACGAGAGTGGAGAGAAATCACATCAGACAAATGGATCCTCAACATTGTCCAATTCGGATACTGCATAGAATTGGAGGGGAGACCAACAAGCAGAAAACCAAAAAGAAAAACACTAGCGAGCAAGCAGCTGCAGTGTCTTCAGGAGGAGGCAAAGGAACTCCTGCGGAAGCAGGCCATAGAACGGGTACCCTTCAAGGAAAGAAACGCAGGAATATACTCAACGTACTTCCTGGTACCAAAGGTAGACGAGACAATGAGGCCCATTCTAGACTTACGGTTCCTGAACAAATTCATAAGAACGCAAAAATTCAAAATGGCCTCCCTGCAAGAGGTGCTCCCACAGTTGCAGACCGGGGACTTCATGGTCACAATAGACCTCAAAGACGCCTACCTGCACATCCCAATGAACAGAAAGCACAAACACATGCTCAGGTTCACCATTGGAGAAAGCCACTACCAGTTCACGACACTGGCCTTCGGACTAAAATCAGCACCAAGAGTTTTCACAAAGTGCCTCGCAGCAGTCGCAGCGCACCTACGAAGGCAAGGTATACACGTATACCCTTACCTGGACGACTGGCTGGTGAAAGCAAACTCATACCAGAAATGCAAGCAGCACGCACATACAGTGACGAGCACGCTCATAAACCTGGGGTTCTCCATCCATTGGAAAAAATCATCAATGGAGCCGGAACAGGTCAAAATCTTCCTGGGAGCACAGATCAACACCTTACAGGGCAAGGTGTTCCCCAGCGAGAAGAGGGCGAGGGTGCTGGTGAAGGAAACTCGCCTCTACCGGAAGGGACAAGCTCGGACAGTGAGGACTGCGAGCAAGATCATGGGCATGATGGCATCATGCATCCACCTGGTACCAAATGTACGACTCCACATGAGACCCATTCAAGAATGGCTGCAGGAGCAATGGTCACAAGCTACAGGCGGTTGGGAGGATCTAGTGGTTGTAACGCACGCAGTGCAGAAGGAGATGGCATGGTGGACAATGGAGAACATAACAAGGGGAAAGCCTCTAACGCCCCCAACGCCAACAGTGACCATCACCACAGACGCATCCCTGAAGGGATGGGGCGCTCACATGGAGGAGCTCAAGGTGAGGGGACTGTGGACGACAACAGATGCGGCAAAGCACATCAATTACCTAGAACTGAAGACAATCTTCCTTGCACTGAAAGCCTTTCAAACAAGACTGTACAAACACAAGGTATTGATACAAACAGACAACACCACTGCGATGTTCTACATCAACAAGCAGGGGGGCACACAGTCAGCACCGCTTTCAACACTGGCGCAGGAGATATGGAGATGGGCCATCCCTCTCAAGATAGACCTGCTAGCCATTCACCTACCAGGGAAGGACAACATACAAGCCGATTGGCTCAGCAGGCGGACATCGGCATCCCACGAGTGGGAGCTCAATGCTCAGGAGACAAGGTACCTGTTCGACAGGTGGGGGACACCATCGGTGGACCTGTTTGCCACACGCCTGAATGCAAAATGCCAAAACTTCGCATCCAGGCAGCCCGAGGAGGGGTCACTGGGGAATGCCCTATGGATAGATTGGTCAAGGACATTTGCCTACGCCTTTCCCCCGATACCACTGATGCACAGAGTGCTGAGCAAGTGCAGAGCGAGCAACATGACACTGATACTGGTCGCACCACAGTGGGCGAGGCAGACATGGTACTCGCAGATCATGGAGATGACACAGTGTGCACCCCACAGATTCAGCAGGAGGAAAGACCTACTCTCCATGCAGAACGGAGAGGTACTACATCCAGAGCCAGAGAGCATGAGCCTAGTGGCGTGGCTCCTGAGGACATAGAGCTCGCACATTTGAGACTACCAGAAAGCACCCTGAGGGTACTTCGGGAGGCACGAAGGCCCAGCACTCGAAAGTGCTACGTTGCGAAATGGAAAAGATTCACAATATGGTGCAGACAGGAAAGACTCCACAATAGAATGAAGAGGGACTCCACAGTGCTAAGGTACCTGACGCACTTGCTGGAGAAGAACCTTAGCTCATCCTCTTTAAGAGTTCACTTGGCAGCGATAGTCGCCTACACAAGGGGAGAAACGTGCAGGAGCTTCTTCACATCACAAGTGGTGAAGAGATTCCTAGAAGGAGCGAAAAGGATCGCACCAACCAAGCGGGTGCCGCCACCTGCATGGAACTTGAACACAGTCCTAACGGAACTCATGAAAGAGCCCTTTGAACCACTTCACAAGGTCTCCCTAAAGATGCTAACTATGAAAACAGCCTTCCTGGTTGCAATAACGTCCTTACGCAGAGTAAGCAAGCTTCAAGCGCTGACGCTACAAGAACCCTACATACAAATACACAACGATAGAGTTGTGATGAGGACTGACCCACACTTCGTGCCGAAGGTGGTATCCAAATTTCACATGAACCAGTCTATACAGATACCGAGTTTTTTCCAAAAACCAACAACCAGCGCAGAGCGAGCGCTGCACACCCTGGACGCCAGAAGGGCAGTCATGCACTACATTGAAAGGACAAAGGGACACAGGAAAACAAAACAGTTTTTTGTGTCATTCGCAAACAGCTTCATGGGTAAAGCAGTAACCAAAAAGACCATTGCACGATGGATCGCACAGACAATTCAACTCTGCCACAAACGTGCAGGACAAGAACTGGCTGAGGGGACACATGCCCACTCCACCAGGAAGAAGGGTGCTACAATAGCCTTCCTGGCTAACACACCCATAGAGGATATGCCTGGCGGCAACATGGGCTTCGGTGCACACGTTCACGAAGCACTACTGTGTGGACATACAAATGAACAAGGAAGCTCAAGTGGGACAGAAGGTGCTACAGCACATATTCAACACCCAACGCTCATCTTCCACCCAGCCGCCACAGAGATGAGAAACCGCTACAAAATCTATGCACAGCATAGTGAATCCAGAAAGATTCACGCTGCAAAACGAATAGTTTTCTTACCTGTCGGTGTAGTTTTGCAGCTTGAAGATCTTTCTGGATTCACTAGCGAACCCACCCACCTCCGCCAGAAAGATGAGGCTGGAGAGAGAAGAGGTGGTTAACTAAAGAAAGGACTTTGAAAGTACAAAGCGGTAAATACAAACTAAATAGAACATTGCCATTACTTCGGAAACGAAAGAAACACGGAAAAAAAGAACCCGAAGATGGCGCCCAAGAGTGGGAGCTTCCGCAGGAAGCATGCCGACGTCACCGGAAATACACCCAAGGGGGTGTGACGCCGACGCCCACCTGGGCTAAGAAAAAAAAAAACAAAGAAAAGACTACGAATCCGGACCCAACCACAAGACCGCGGAATAATGCACAGCATAGTGAATCCAGAAAGATCTTCAAGCTGCAAAACTACACCGACCGGTAAGAAAACTATTCGTTACCTGCTAAGTGAATTTCCTCCCTTAGGATAACATTGGGGATTCTATGTGAAAAAGTTTTGAAGCGTCAACTTTTAAAATACCATAATATTCCTAAAAAATCACTACTGTAACCAAAACGCTTTTACTTTACTGTTTACAGGAAATGTCCCGGGACCGAATCTAGGATCCAGTCCTGTGGTTAGAAAAGTAATCCATATAGTAACTAATTGCATTTAACTAGAAATTCCCATTGAGCTAAATTTTGCGTTGTTTGAAATTGTGTTGCCCATTGCAACAACTGTAACTACTGTACTTAAAAGTCTATTGCCTATTTGCAAAGTATTTAAACTAAAGTAATTCATTCTGAGAAAGTATATTTTGATACCTTGTTGGTTCTAAAATAAACAACTATATATTTTGTTACAAAACAATTGGCCTAGAGTTCAGTTCTTGAGTGTGTGAGACCATTTGCTGACTGAGTGTGTACAACAAATGCTTTACTCTGTTCTCTATTGCCTTACAGCTCAACCAAGCTACTACTTTGGAGATTAAGGTTATATCTAACTTTAGCGTATGCCAAACCTCTGGGGACTGTGGCCTCTGTACACACTGTACCTTACTTTGGTCCAGTATATACAGAGCCACTTTCTTACAAAGACCTCGAAATATATGCGCTCCTGCAGTGAGACGAATGGTTTCTGGAGTAATGCGGACTCCAGAGAGCGTGAGGCGTAGGAGTTGCATGGTTACTGGGGATCCTTTTAAAAGTAGACTCTAAAAATCACACAGCTTCCCAAATCCCTTGAGCCGACCCCGGTGACTGCCAATGGGAACAACATATGTAGTAATATCAACTCCCCCACCCCTAGTAAATCCAGAGTGATGCACTCTATAGTAACCAAGCTCCCCAAAAAGGAACAGTTACTGCCCTTGAGGCCCTTTCTTGGAGCACCTCATCCAAGTGTTAAAATATGCAAGGACCATTCTACGTTAAGTCTTGTCATGAAGTTTAATCACTTAACACAAAATAATGTTTAACTCACCAATTACACTGTGTGGTGCATGTGATATGGACATTCTCATACCATGCACATCTAGATGAAATCCTGCTTAGTACCATAACTAACGAAAAGGAAGCCCCAAAAACTCCAATCCCCTCTTCTCCCATTCCCTATACTCCTCCCCATACCCACCTTATATACTGTACTTACGTAATCAGAAAGGAAAAAAGAACTTTGTTAAACTACCTAACATGAGGGAAAACGATCAGTAGAAGAATTCTAAATGCCTTCCAACTTTTAGATTCAGTCTCTCTGGGTGTCAATCTCCTTCTTTCCACCCTGTCAGGTGAGTCCAAACAGAAACCAATTATCTGTGTCTCTAAAATCCATTTCATGGCTCTGTCCACAACCCCCTGATGCAAGACTATGGTCCACCTCTGCAGGATCGCTGTTGCTATGCAGATCTCGACCAGATTGGAGGCTCAACCTGGTACCCTCCAGCTTTACCTTGTTGCTGCCCACTGGACAGTGAAACTGGGGTCTTTCCTCTACTCATTCCCAGACCCCTATCTGTGTGGTTGAATATCAAGGATTTCCTTCTTAGGTGACTTAATTTGGCAGGGTACAAGAATGTACTTAACCTCCATTGGGTGGACCGTTTCCAACACTTGCTCATAGGATTTCCTCTGCCTCTGTACCAGTCTAGTGTTATCAATCAAAGTCAGGATCTTTTCTGTGTCCCACTTGAATTCTCCAGCCTCATGTGCTATATGGAGGATCAGGTCTATTTTCCAGTAATTTAAGAAGTGAGGCATGATGGACCTGGGAGGGGCACCAGGTGGGATTCTGAGATAGATTGCGCAATGTGCCAGTTCAATCAAGAAACACGTACATCTGATACCTCAGCAAGGAGTGAATCCATGTTTCCCCATTGGGCTGTCAGCAGTCAAATGCTCCAACTCCCCTCTGGGATCCACCTATATCTTGATTGTTCAGAGTGGATTCTGATGCCGGTCTGTCAAGATCTACTTCGATAAAAATTCTCTATATTAGATCATAATTATTGCAAATATATCTAAAATTGGCCCGATCAAGTGAGTTGATCACTGAAGCAATATCTGTCTGTCTGTACTAACACTAGAAAAAATGGTTAGGGGTTCTGCCCACCTCACCCTCCCATACCTGAGCAGGAGACATCCAAGGATGAAAAAGTAGAGAGAAATGGTACTGAAGGGATCAATCCACTTTTAATTCTCAAACAAGAAACAATTAATTATCTTGTGATTAACGAATTAAATCAAGGATGAATATATATTAGTTCATATACACATATATGAGCGGACAGCCAGAGAGGCACAACAAATAACAGTTTATATACAGCACATCACATGTACATTATATACAAATATACTCAACATATACAATATCAAAATTACTTCTATGTACCCACAAGACAAAAAATATATATACAACTATATATATGCACACCAATTTATATATGTATCTCCTCTTGAAGTAGAGTGGAGTATACAACAAAAAAGTAGTCCCAAACGAAAAGCACCAGGGGGTTAACACATCTACCCAGCCTATATTTGTGTTGGTGCATCTATGAGAAAATCAAATCTTTTTAGAATTTAACTAGGGGACTCCGTTCAAAGCAAAAGGTGTCGACGCAGTCGCGGTCGCGTTTCAGCCAGATGAAATAGGCTTCATCAGGACATGGGTACTCTAGTCTTCAAGGCCCTGGCCCAATTTCTTGGAGCACCTCATCTACGTGTTAAAATATGCAAGGACCATTCTACGTTAAGTCTTATCATGAAGTTCAATCACTTAACACAAAATAATGTTTAACTCACCAGTTACACTGTGTGGTGCATGTGATATGGACATTCTCATACCATGCACATCTAGATGAAATCCTGCTTAGTACCATAACTAACGAAAAGGAAACCCCAAAAACTCCAATTCCCTCTTCTCCCATTCCCTATACTCCTCCCCATACCCACCTTATATACTGTACTTACATAATCAGAAAGGAAAAAAGAACATTGTTAAACTACCTAACATGAGGGAAAACGATCAGTAGAAGAATTCTAAGTGCCTTCCAACTTTTAGATTCAGTCTCTCTGGGTGTCAATCTCCTTCTTTCCACCCTGTCCGGTGAGTCCAAACAGAAACCAATTATCTGTGTCTCTAAAATCCATTTCATGGCTCTGTCCACAACCCCCTGATGCAAGACTATGGTCCACCTCTGCAGGATCGCTGTTGCTATGCAGATCTCGACCAGATTGGAGGCTCAACCTGGTACCCTCCAGCTTTACCTTGTTGCTGCCCACTGGACAGTGAAACTGGGGTCTTTCCTCTACTCATTCCTAGACCCCTATCTGTGTGGTTGAATATCAAGGTTTTCCTTCTTAGGTGACTTAATTTGGCAGGTTCTTATTGGCCACCCCACACTACCACCCAGGAGGGTGGGGTAGGTGCCACGTCTCTGCTCAAATCTCGAGAAAGCTTAATATCTTCACTGTGTCCGCCCAGAAAGATGTATAGAATGAATAGAGTATATTTCTCGGAAGTGGCTCAAGTCACAAGATCTGCCTTAAATATCCAGCGGCATCAGCAACGCGAAGAACCGACGTTTGCTGCAGCGTCTCTCTTAATGAAAGCAATCAGTAAAGAAGGGAGGTAGAAAACATCATTGGTAAACTAATGTGCATCTCAAAGGAAACCTGAAGCTATGCTAAGTGAAAGCAGCCCTTTTGCATGGTACCAATCGACATCAAATAGTGGCCAATACATGTTAGTGTGTAAAGCAGTACATTGTTAAATCCAAAATGTGCTGTATGTAGCCTAAATAAGTTCATACACACATTAAGCTAGGTTATGTCTTGTTAAAAGCTTGAATAATTGAATGTGTGTATAAATGGGACTGTTAGAGAAAGCTACAGCCACCAGTATTGATGAGAACGGAGAATAACTAACTCTTTAACTAAAATATAAAATGGGTATATTTATAGAAGTACACACATGATCCCTGTCCCTAAACCATTTTAACCAGCTTTCTTAGCTTAGTCATGGAAGCTTTCCAAGCAGACTATAACCTAATCACGGGTTCAGTAGTTAATTCCTAATTTGACTATGCACATTAGTTTATATGTGGTGATGCCCCAGAACAATCTGGCTATACTAAAAGGGGCATAGAACGTTGGTTTGTCTGGCAGCTGGCTGAAAAGGAAACATGTGCTTCTGGTCCTTCAATATCTACACTGGTCTCCAGTGAAAGCCAAATTACGATACAGGCCTAACTTTAAGTGCTGATCCCCCTCCCAAGCAATTATCAAGTGTCTGTTTCAGGAATAATCTCCCAGCCAAAGTTCATACAGGAGAAACTTTAAACATATTTACATCCATTCTCCCTTCCCACCTATTCTTGAATAATGTTAAAATCCTATAAATTCTTTCTTCAGTCTCGCCAACATAAGATATAAATGTGTCTATCATTGGGCTGCTGGTTTATCCCATTATGAAAACTCTTGTTGTCCTTATCCATGGCAGAAATATGTAGCCTGTGGTATGACACCTTTTTTACTGAAATGTTTTGTGAAGTATGATGGTTTTTTTTGGCTTTTTCATGTAGGTATTAAAAGTGGACGGTGCTTATGTTGCTGTAAAGTTTCCAGGCACATCTAATAATACGAATAGCCAGAACACCTCGGTGTCTGATCCAGATCCTTCATCTCTCCTTCAGGATTGTAGGCTTCTTAGGATTGATGAACTTCAGGTATTTAACCTACGCACCTTGATCCAGTCAGACATTTCACGCATCCAATGCAAACTGCATTTTCAGTGTTTGTTTTTAATTATTTGTAGGTTGTAAAAACTGGTGGTACTCCAAAAGTTCCAGACTGTTTCCAAAGGACTCCTAAAAAGCTGTGCATTCCTGAAAAAACTGAAATTTTAGCTGTGAATGTAGATTCTAAAGGTATGCATTTATATTTTTCATGATTATTCTGCACTCTTACAAAAAGAATGAACAATGAAGGAAAGCGCATGTTACTGAGAAGGTGACAAGACTGATAACCCATGCCCCACAAAAGTCCCTCTATTGTGTCTAGGAAAATAGGTCTTGGGTGACAGAATGAAGGCATTTATCATCCATGCTAAAAGATTTTGATATCACAAATATGGAGATGTCATGGAAGACAAATGAGAGCTAGTGTGCGTTTCTTAACCCTACTGCCAGTCTAACAGAGGTACTAAGAGATTTATATAATGTGTTTGTTTTTGACAAAGCAGCTTAGATAATGGGTTAGTGAAGTACAATCTGTAGCTAAAAGGTACAAAACCCTGCTGTATTCTTTGATTAAGAAGAAATTATGGATTGATGTGGTCTGGCAAATATGAAAATTAGGTACTTAACTGTAACTACGGTTCTCCAGTAGTAGTGTCTTTCATAGATTAACATGCTTGAATCATCCCTGCTGTCGAAGTGGGAGTCCTACTGTACCATTAGAAAAACAGTAAATGACATAAGCCTAGGCTACAATACAATGAAAAGTCACTGCAATAGCCTATCTATATGCTGTTGTAAAAAAGAGCCAAACTTGAGTAATAACTAATCAGATAACAGCACCCTGTAGAACACTCCCATGAGATGCTGAGTTTCTCATATTTTCATGTGATGACGTGTCTATGGGGAAATAAGGGAAGCCCCTCTGGAGACGGTTTTGTTGCATGTGAATCTACGAAAGATACCAATACTGTAGAAACATAATTAGAGGTAAGTATCTAATGCTTTTCTCCAGTATTGGATCTTTCATAAATTCACATGCTTGAATCAGAATAGCAACCTGTTGTAAAAGGTAAACTTTGCATAAATAGAAGCGCCCTTAAAGGATGGTGGGTAACCGCATAATACGTATCTGCATTACTATCATACAATAAATGTTAGCATGTCAATTCAAGAAATATCATATAACCACATGATGTGAGATGATGTATAAAGTAAAAAACAAATACCTCTGAGAAGAGGCTTACGTTCTTGGAACAGATGAGGTAGGACCGCATGTCTACTTCTAAGATTCCATTCTGATGGAGGAGTTCAAATGGGAGGAAAAGTCCTGGATAATCCTTTCATAAAATGTTTAATAATGCGAGAAGAACAAAGGGACAGTGCTTTGGAAGAACATCTGTATTCGAGAGATGTCAGTGAGCTGAACCTAAACAGACACATGGTCCAGACCTGATCTGGCCCGAGAGAGCAGGTAAGGCAAAATTTGCTCTTGTGATGAATTAAGAGGATGGATTCTGTTTGAAAGACACCAAGAACAAAGACACTTCCACTTTAATCATAAGCGTTGTTGGTGGAATCAGCTCTTGTCCTAGATAATATATCTTTGTAATCCTTAGGGATGTCTAAAATCTTAAATTCAGAAGCTGTGCATGCAATTGGGCAGAGACTTGATGCGGATGGAGGATCTACCCTTTGTTCATGGTCAATTAGAGTTGTTGTTACTGGCAGGCAATAGGGTTGAAATTCCAAGATCAGAAGGAGTTCTGTGAACCAGTGCTGGTGGGGCTAGCCCGGAGCAATGAGGTTCTCTCCATTTTCATTTGAGGCCTCGAGATGAGAGGGTTTTGGGAGAAAAGCATAAGCAAACATCCCTGACCATCTTAACAAAAATGCATTCCACAATGACCCTCTGAAGTTCCCAGCTGGCGAAGAACCGGCATTTTCGATTCTCTTGAGAGGCGAAGAGGTCTAAGTTCGGTGTGCCCTACTTTTGCAATATCGAGTCGAGAATTGCATGATTGAGTTCCCACCCTTGGCTGGTTCTTCTCAGGATGCCTTCTGGATTATTCTTTACACTTGGAAGATATTCTGCCTTGTTAGAGATGCTATGTAGTAAGACCCATTTCCGAATACTTTAAGCATCTAGAGATAAAATGTGAGACCTCGTACCACCCCCTGTTTGTTGAGGTAATGCATGTAGGTGGTGTTATCGGTTCTCATGAGGACAGAAGACGCTTGTATGCTCTGAAGGAATGACTGAAGCACCGGGAAAATGGCTCTGAATTCCAGGAAATTGATGTGCATTTTGAAAAGTAACACACTGTCTGTTCAATGGAGATTCTCTGGGACAAAGAAACACTGCAGGCTCGGGACGAGGATCTTCCTGAAGCGACCAACACTTTGAGGGGTAAGTAGGGATGTAGAGGGTTGGTTAGGCACCGCTGGGTTGGGCACACCAGGCTGTGGGGCGTCTGGTGCAGGGGTGCTTTGGGACGTCGGATTTTCTTACCCACTCTGGTCAAGGTATGGGGGGGTGGGTCCTCTCTGGATTGAGGCTGCAGGCGTCGTCTGGAGACTTGAGGCAGGTCAGGGGTCGCATGATCTCGGGTCAGGATCGCCGGGGTGGACCTCCTCGTGGTGGTTGTTCACTCAAACATGGGCTGGGCTCTGCGGGTGAAGTGTGTGCTGGATTTGCGGTTTCTGGCTGCCACCAGAAGCTGCAGTTTGAACACGTCCGGTACTCAAGGGAGAAACAGCTTAGAAAGTGAATGCAGGCAAGTCCTCTGGGGTTTTTGAGGTTGCTGGCCGCTGGACATGCCAGGGTTTCGCAGGAGCAGGTTCAAGGGGAGACCTGTAGGGCTGGGGCCAAGTCAGTGGGGATCGTCCTCTTGTTGGCTCTGCACGGCTTCTCGTCCTTCTTTTCTTGTTGTTGTTGGATCTGAGGAATGAAGGTTAAGGGTGCCCCATAATACTAAATTTAGGAGCGTTATAGGTAGGTAAAGGTCAGGGACCAATGGGTCCCTTCCCTGGGGTGGGTACACCCCATATTCTGCCAGTCCAGTGGGAGGGGGGCAGGAGCCTGTCCCTGGTTGGCTGGGTCCCCCATCCTCAAGATGGCGGGAACTCAAGGTTGTGCTTCACCTCGTCTCTCCACCCAGGGGTGGAGTTCGCAGAGGTGGGCACACCTCTCTTCCTCACTTTATTTTTCCTGCCGGGTCTCCCGCCCAAAGTGGGGGCTAGAACGAGTAGGGACCAGTTGCTGAATACAGCAAGGGGTCTGGAGAGGCTCACAAAGACGGTATGCCTTTGAAGCTTCTCCTTCGTGAACCCTGCCCATCCGGGGGAGGAGGCTTTGCATCTCGTCCCAGGATGTGCATTGTTTCAGGCCCCTGAGAGCGGGAAGCTCTCGACCAAGGGGTCCAGAAACGAGTCTGGGGGTGGCATCCTCGGCAGCCACTCCGTCAGGTCACTGGGAGTTGGTCGAGTTTCAGGGGCATCTCTAAGATGCCCTCTGTCGTGCATCTCACATTAAATCCCACACTGGCATCAGTGTGGGTTTAATGTGCTGAGGATACCAAACTTCTCAGTCTTCAGTGCAGCCATTATGGTGCTGTGGAGTTCGTGATGACAACCTCCCAGCACCATATACTCTTAATGGCAGCACGGCACTTACAGTGCCCAGGAATGGACCTGGGTACTGTAGGGGTACAGGGCTCATGAACCTGTACCCTCACCACTGGCATAGGGCACTCAGCTAGAGGGGTGACTGATAGATGCCAGGGCAGTCGGTTGTGGGCATTGCACTCAGAGATGTGTGCCATGTCTACTCTTCACTTTGTTCTGCACCAAGACACACAGCCTGCAAAGGCAGTGTGTGTGTGTCAGGGTACAGGGCCTCTAAGGGTGGCATAGTAAGTGCTGCAGCCCTTAGGGGCCTTCTATGCCCTGGGTACCTGTGGTACCATTTACCAGAGGCTTACCTGTGTTACCCTCTAAGGTCATGTTAGCGCTATGCAATACTTTTAGACAAATAAAAAAAATTGACTGTTTTTCTTGGAAAAGTTTCTAAGTGTGGATTTTGAAAATCTAAAGAAATTCTTTAAAATTGTGCTATTTAACAAAAACGATTTCACTTCCTGTTTGCAGGAAATATCCCAGAGTAGTATCCAGGTATACTACTCTGAGTAAGAAAAGTAATCTAAAAAGTAACTCACCTGGTATTTTACTGAGAAACCCATTCAAGTCTATATACTGTATTTACAAAGCATTGCATTTCTCGGAAACAATACTGTAAGTCAAAAGCAAGTGCATATTCTAGTACAATCCAAAACTGTATTACAACTCAAATCAAAAAACTGTTAGAACTAACAAATGTAATAAAAACATTACAAATAACTCACCAATACCACGGGATGCTGATCACAGGTGATTTCAACAGTAACCTGACAAGTCCTATGGGAAACAATAGCAAAATTCAAATAATAAGGAACGATCTGGAATCACTGGGATTAATGATGCTAAATGGAAACACAAAGCGCGACCAACCTGCAAAAACCACCTACATGTGCGGAAATAAAAAATCCACAATAGACTACACATTAATCAGCAAACATCTTATACAACTCGTAACCCATTTCGGCATCATAGTTCGACCAGAAAGCGACCATTTCCCTCAAGAAACTATACTCGGCTTAAACATCCAACAAAAAGCAAGTATTGCGTCGCTAGCTACAATCCCAGAAGTGTACAACTTAAGGAAACTCAAATAGAGAGGCGCCATAACAAATGCGATAATGGGAACGGTGTATATGCACGTAGAAAATACAGCGACCCTGGAACCCCACTTGCTTGCAAAAAATTGGGAAAATGTACGCACACTTTTGCTAGAAAAATTCACGGCAAAGTCAGTAGCGAAACATGCATATGACGCCTACAAACTGCCATGGTATACCACAAAGCTAAGAGACAAAAAAAGGGAAATCGCTAAAAAACTAAGACAAAAGGTCGCAATAAATAGACAAGGAACGGATATAGACAATGGTGAAATACAGAAAATGAGAAAAGAATACCAAGAAGACTGCGGAAAGGCAAAAAAGGCTATATACTGGAAAAATATGGGTAGACCTGCTAAGGACAAGTAAACTACCAAATAGCAGTGAATTCTGGGGCCTAATCAATAAATTATCAAAAGGTACTGGGGCGCAGCAAAACATAGGAATAAGTGAAACCTCTTGGCTGCAATATATAGACACCCTATACAATACCCATACGTTGCAACCCCCGTGCATAGAATTAAGGAAGGAAACAACTAAGGGAAAAGATTTGGGAAATGTAGTAACAAAACACGAAAAAGCTAAACGGGTAAAAGAAACCCCGAGCGGGGCAACCATGGATCCTTCCCCATTGACAACAGTGAGACAAACAACTTTGTTGATAAAAAAATTAAAAGCAGAAGGTGCAGCAGGCCCCAACGGACTACGCAATGCTCTTTTTAAACAAGACCCTGACTTCTGGGCAAACTATCTCACCCCACTTTTCAACCAACTGTTCATTGACAAAAAGATACCACGGTCCTGGTATGGCAACATCTTCCACCCTATTTATAAAAACGGGAGCACAATGGAACCCGGGAACTACAGGCTGATAGCCCTCATAGATGTAGAGGCAAAACTTTTCTCATCTTGTATATTACGTCAGCTACAGGAATGAATAAATAAAAACAAAATAGTCCCGAAGTTCCAAACGGGTTTTAGAGAAGGCATGGGATGTACCACAAATCTTTCCGTCCTGGCGCTGTTAATAGAAAGAGCGGAGAAAAAGAAGGTAGGATTATTGGCATGCTATATCGATTTAAAATCCGCGTTCGATAGAGTACCAAGAGACCGGCTGTGGAAAAAGCTAGAATCTTGGGGCCTCCCACAGAAACTAACAGATATAATTGCCTTATATAGCGAAACATGGGCCAAAGTAAAACTTGGAGATGGGAGAATGATATCACAACAAACAAACATAAGAAATGGCCTAAAACAAGGCTGTGTTTTCTCTCCAAGCCTATTCAATGTATACCTAGCGGACTTAAACAGCTACCTGCAACAGGTAAATGGACATCCACCTAAACTGGCAAACGAATCAATTCAGTTTCTGCAATACGCAGAGGACATCGTGATTTTAAGCCACACATCAATAGGCCTGCAAAGGGTCATAAACAAATTAACAGAGTACCTCGACCTAATAGGTTTGTAACTTAACAATAAAAAAAACAAAGGTAGTGAGATTGGCGGGCCCTAGCCGAGGAACTTTTAAATGGTATGCAAAGAATACTCAAATTGAGGAGACAACCACGTATAAATATTTGGGTATTAAGCAGTGCAGAAACATGTCCATGGTGGACCAAAAACGGGATATCACAGCTAAAGCACAATCGCTCAACTTCGCCTACAAACTGCTCCAAAAGAAACTGCAATGCCCCTCATATGGGCACCTTTTAAAACTAATGGCAGCTCAACTGTTACCTACCTTGTCTTATGGGCTGGAAATATGGCACGGGAAAGAAATTGACATCCTAAATAAATTATAGACAAGAGTACACAAATCTGTGTTTAATCTTTTTAAAGGATCATCTCCAGCGCAAATACGCCTGGAATTTGGCCTACAAAACCAAGTCTACCAGAGGAAAGCTATCTTTGCAAAATGGTGCTGGAAACTCAGAGCTTCAGAAATAGGATCACTGAATAACCCATGTTGGCTGGAAATCAAGAAACAATATGATGAAAAAGAACCAAACTCTTGGGGCTCCTATTTGAGAACTTCCCTGGAGTCAATAAACATCGAGGAAGTTTGCAACAGCCACTTGGAACGAACATCTTTCTATAAAATTTGTAAACTAAATGCAAAGTCACTATCCCTGGTGGAAGACAAAAGGATTTTGGCCAAACGCCGTCACGCCTGGTCAGTAATCAATTCATACAAAAGATTAAAACCACAATTTTATCTTGAAGCCCACTTCAGGCTATCGCTAAAAATGAAATTCATGGCATACAGACTGGGCGATCATTGCTCAAAATACCTAATTCTAACTTGGAAAAGTGAACACCAAGAAAAGACATGCCGCCTTTGTGGGTACCACACAAAGTTTGTACCATCTAATGTGCACGTGCGAGACAGTAAAAGACGAAAGAAGATCTTTGTTGAAATCCGTTTTAAATGCTTTAAGAATTCGCACATGCAGGCAGGCAGTGACTAGTTGGATGGGTGCATCATCGAACATCCTAATATGCCGTGTAGTAAAATTCATGACCCTAGTAGAGACTCTACTCTCGGAAAATCGAAACAGATTAAACTTTGGGTGATCTTCTTTTAGGAATTCGTAAATTTTTAAAAAACATGAATTTTATCTCGTTTTTACATTGTCATTTTTATATGTATACTTTAAGGTTGTGATAAACCAAATAAAGTTAAATTTTGACTGACTGACAGTATTACAACTGTATATTAACTATGCAGTATTTATCACTTACCTGTGCCAGGCTTGCTTGTTTCTAGGAAATAACATAACAAAGAATATTTTAATCAAAAAACATTGGTCTGGAGTTAAGTCTTTGAGTGTGTGATTTCATTTGCTGACTATGGGGTTACAACAAATGCTTAACACTGTCCTCTGATAAAGCGTTACTGCTCGACCACACTACCACAAATAGGTTCTACTTTTACCTCTGCCTACCTTTGAGGTTCCACTGGACTCTGTGCACACTATACCTCACCTCAGTATAGTATATACTGAGCCAGTCCCAGAGATTGAAACAGTTGAAGGCAGGTTGCTTTGGCCTGTGAAGCCTGAGGAAGAGATGGTACTTTTACAAACCAGTCATTGAGATACTGGAAGAGTAGCAGACCCTTTAGCCTTAGTTGTGCCGCTACTGGGCCAAGCCATTTGGTGAAAACTCAAGGAGCTGATAGGAGACCGAAGGGTAGGACTTTGAACTGATAGTGAACAGCTGCCACAGTGAAACGGAGAAACTTTAAATGTTTGTGATGGACCAATTGTTTTTGTATAAACATAGCCTGGCACAGGTAAGCAATAAATACTTTACAGTAGTAATGCAGTTTGTAAACAGTTTGAATTGCAATTGTAAATGTACTTTGATTTGATTACAGTAGTGTTACTGATAATGCAGTGCTTTTCAGAATACAGTACATAAACTTTGTATAGGATTTTTAGAAAAATTACCGGTAAGTTACTTTCGAGACTACACTATTTTCCTCCATACGATAAAAAGAAAAGTAATCTGTTTTCGGTGAAGTGTTCAGTAGTGGGAGTTGAGCTTCTGGGGGTAGACTCCGGTGTCCCCCAGGGTCAGGGATGCACTCTTGTAACACCTTCAGCTTCACTAGGGCAGCTGGGTGCAGAGTGCTGAGGCCAAATGTTATCAAATTGGGGATAGGGGGCCTCTGGTTGGTGGCTGCTGTGGGGCAGTCCACAAGGTTGTCGGAGCCAAGCTCCTGGTGTTAGGTTCAGGGCAAAGGGGGAGCTGGTTTAGTACACGAAGTGCACCTGGGTGCACGTTGCTGTTTTTGCGTTGGGTGCCCTGTTGTTTTCCATGGGGATTTTCTGTTGAGGTTGTCGGCTGAAGGCTCGGACCATGAAGACTTCCGGGAGGAACCAACAGCTGGGCAGTTAAGTTGGAGGGCTTGGGGACATAGGTGCACCTCGGGTTAGTTTCTCCAGGGTGAAGTGCGGCTGAATGCAAGGATGTCTTTTGTCGTCTGATTTCACCTTAACAGGCCACTCGCGGGGGGGGGGTGGTGTCTCTGTGCAGAAGCTGCAGGCATCATCAGCGAGTCCTGGAGGGGTCAACCCATCGTGGACTCGGACTCTGGATCGCTGGGTACGTCGCTGGGACCGGTGGTCCACTGTAACTTGGGCCGTAGGCGAAGGGTGCAGTGGTGGTTCCAGGCTACTGGTTTCTTTTCCTCAGCAGGTTCAGAGTCTTTCTTTGGTGTTTCTTCTGAACAGAGCGGCTGTTCACAGGAGATCCGGTCTTTGTTGAAGGCAGCGAGTGCTCCCAGGAGTTCTGAAGGTCGCTGGCTGCAGAACAAGACCATTGTTTGTGCAGGATCTCTGGAAACTGCAGACTGGCCCGTAGGGCTGGGGCCAAGTCAGTTGTTCTCTGCAGTCTCCTCTGCTGAGCGTCTTCTTTCATCATTTTTCTTCTTGGGTTGCGGAAATCTGCTTTCTTGGTTCATGGCTACCCCCTAAATACTGTATGTAAGGGGGCGTTTTAGGGGTCTCGAGGTCAGTAGCCAATGGGCTACTGACATTACTCTGACTACACCCTTGGTGGGCTCACCCCACGTGTTGCAGTGAGCACAATCCCTAATCCTGATTAAGGAGTGCCCGCCATCTGCGAGATGGCGGGCACTGAAGAGTGGGCTTCACCTCCCCTCCCCCACCTGAGGGGTGGAGTTGGCAGAGGTGGGCACACCTTCTCGGCTGGCTAGGTTTTCCGGGCTATCTTCCTGCCGAAAATTAGGGGAGACAAGAAGGGGGCCTACTCCTGATAACAGGAGATGCTGGGGGTCGCATTACAAAGGCTGCCAGGCCTTTGAAGCTCCCCTGCTACAGATGGCTCTTCCTGGCCTGGGGAGGTGTGAACACTTCCGCCCAGGAAAGGCTTAGTTTTTGGGCTCAGGGAGCGAAGGCTCCCACCCTAGGTGTCCAGAAACATGTCTTGTGGTGGCAGGCTGGCGTGTACCAGTCAGGGAACCCACCAGAGGCTGGTTGTTTTTCAGGGGGCATCTCTTAAGATGCCCTGTGTGCATCTCTAAGATGCCCTCTGTGTGCATTTTTCATTAAATCCCTGTGAGAAAGTGGCTCTATATATACTGGACAATAACTAAGTACAGTGTGTATAGAGTCCACCTACCCCAAAGGTATAACAGAGGTTAAAGTCAGAACTGACCTTACTCTCCAAAGTGGGGGCTTGGTCGAGCAGTAAGGCAGTACTAGACGACAGTGTAAAGCATTTGTTGTACACACTCAGTCAGCATAAGGTTTCACACACTCAAGAACTGAACTCCAGGCCAATTGTTATATCTTCAGATATAGTTGTTTTATTTTTAGACCCAACAGTTATAAATATAACAGTTATAAATAGTTATACTTTTCAAGTTATGAGTACTCATGTAAATACTTTGCAGAGGAGCAATAAGTTTGTACACACAATAATTACAGGATAGCTAATAAGCAACACAGTTCTGAAACACACTCCAGCATTGAGCTCAATGGGTTTTTCATAGGCAAGTACAGTTTTTTACTTTATGGATTACTTTGGTAGTTCCAGGACTAGATCTTCGATTCAGTCCTGGAGTCTAAGCTGAAAACAGATTAGCAAAAACGTTTTAGTTACTGTGATGAATTTTCCTGAGTATAAAGCTGTTTTTAAAGTTCACACTTAGAAACTTTTCAAGGTGAGTATGACAATGTTATTCAATGGGAGGAAATTCAGGTTACAGGTAAAGTACGATTGCGTTACTAGTCTCCTAGGGCCAGCACTGGGGGCTTAACTCAAAACAGGCAAGTAATTGCGTTTCAGTATTTCGTACGATTTTTAAAGAATATTTGCAGTTTTTGAAAGTAGACACTTAGAAGAAATTTCATAGAAAAGCAGACAATGGGTTCCTACGGAGAAAATACAGGTTACTAGTAAACCCGCTAGGGATTACTTTTGCGGTTCAGTACTGGGCTGAAAAGTACAGTACTGGCTTCTCTCTTGATCACAGGTGAGTACAGTTAGTTCAGTCCCATTGGCACAGGGGCGGCCGGGTGCAGAGGTAGGTAGGCCCAATGTTATCCAATGAGGGAAAGGGGGCTGCTGGCTAGCAGGCCACGCGGCTCTGGGAGATGGGCTCCTGGTCACTTGCTCAGGGCAAGGGGGGGAAGTAGGATAGGACAAAGAGGTCACAGCCAGCGGCACTCTGGCGGCTGGGTTCAGGGTGCTTTTGAGCCGTTGGGCGCTCAATGTTATCCAATGAGGAACTTGAAAAAGGAACAAAGGCTGCCGGCTCGGGGACGATGACTCTCCAGCACTTCGAGAGGTAAGTTAGGATGATGGAGCACAGGTAGGTACCCCAAAGGGAGACACAGGGGGCCGCGGGGCACCGGGTGCAGGGGTGTCTTTGGGGGTCGGAAAAGCTTACCCTCGGCTGGTCGCGGTTGGGGTGGCCCCTGGTTCTGAGAGTGCAGGCATCGGCTGGTTCGTCGAAGAGGGTCTTTGGCCACTGGACTTCGGGTCCCAGTCGCCGGGGGGCGTCCTCGTGGTCTTGGTTCGGGTTAGCCCGGCCCGGGCTCGGCTGGTGCAGAGTGGGCTGGTCCGAAGCTTCCTGGTGAGCATCAGGTGGGTTGTTGCAGCAGAGCCTCTGCTGATGGAAGTCACAATCTTCGAGAGGGTCAAGGCAGGCAGGTCCTCTGGGTGTCCCAAGGTTGCTGTCCCCGGAGGTTGCCGGGATTAGGCAGGAGCAGGTTCCAGGATCAACAGGTTGGTAGGGCTGGGGCCAAGTCAGTTGTTGTTGTCCTGTTGTTAGCAGCTGCGCGGCGGGTCTTCTTCTTGATCTTCTTTCTTCTTTTGCTATCGGGATCTGAGGAAGGAAGGTTCAGGGAGCCTCTAAATACTAAATTTAGGGGCGTTACAGGTAGGGCAAGGGCAGGGACCAATGGGTCCCTGTCCTGGGGTGAGGACACCCCCTAGCCTGCTCCTCTCCTGTGGGAGGGGGGCAAGAGCCTAGGTGGTATTGGGCAGGGCTCCCCATCGACCGGATGGCCGGAGCCCGGGGTTGTGCTTCATCTCGCCTCCTCCACCTGAGGGGTGGAGTTGGCAAAGGTTGGCACACCCTCCTTCCTGGCGTAGTTTTTCCCGCCAGTCTTCCCGCCAGAGTGGGGGTAGAATGTGTGGGGGGCCAGTTGCAGGGTACAGCAAATGGTCTGGAGAAGCTCTCAGAGGCGGTATGCCTTTGAAGCTTCCCCCTGTCCATCCTGAGGGAGGAGACATAGCACCTCGCCCAGGATGTGCATTGTTGCAGGCCCAGGAGAGCGGGGGGGGGGGGGTCTCTCCACCCAGGGGTCCAGCAACATGTCTGCTGTGTGGCAGCCTCTGCAGCCACTCAGCCCAGACGTGGATTGTAGGTTCGGGTTTTGGAGGGCATCTCTAAGATGCCCTCTTGTGCATTTTACCTTAAATCCCACACTGGCATCAGTGTGGGTTTAATGTGCTGAGAAGTTTGATACCAATTTTCCCAGTTTACAGTGTAGCCATTATGGTGCTGTGTAGTTCATAATGACAAACTCCCAGCACCATATACTCTTAATGGCAGCACTTCACTTACAATGTCTAAGAACGGACTTAGACACTGTAGGGGTGTGAGAAAGTGGGTTTCTGTTGCAGTACCCCCCTCCTCACCCCACCCTTTTTAGGTGTGGCGCCTAGCGTTGCAGTGCGCAGCACTAGACCTCTTGTATGGGCTTCAGAAAGCTCACCACACGCTCTTTGACGAGGGTATTCAATTGGTTAGCGCCAGAATTTTTAAGTGATGTAGGGAATTTAAAGGCTAAACACTATGTGCACGTGATATACTGTGAAACTTTACATGCTAATCGCGTCGAGGCGCTGTTTGCATTTTTCTTGTGTATGGGTTAAGTAAACAACAGTATATTCTGTCTAAAAAGTGTTTGTCAGCAGGCTTGTTAGAAGAAGTTATTTTCGTTTGTGCGCAGGACGTCAAAAAGCTCCGCAACTGTGCGTGTTACCCTTCTCCAGCGGCTGGTATGCGTGCCAATGTAGCAGGTAACATTTATTGGCACAGCAGCGCCTCGATACCCAGGTGTTTAGCTACTATGTGAAACGGTCCTTGCTGTTCTTTGCCCACCTGAGCTCTCCCTAATTGTTGTATTTTGGCAGATGAGATGCGTTCACCTCGCCCCCGCCCTCCTTGGAGGGGTAGTTACTTTCCCGCCTTGCCTTCTGCTTTTATGGGGAGTTCTCGTGATTAAAGCGGGCCTCCCCCGGAGAGCGGCGCCGCAGCCACACTGCGCACCGCTCCCCCCGCGCATCCATCATCTTGACACAGCACACATGGCAGGCTGCACCCGGCCTCGCAGCTTCCACCGCACGCTCAACTTTTAATGACCAGGCTGGGGCGGCGGAGCCCATTAAAACCCCTCTTCCTCGACGCTGCATTAACAGACTCATTCACAGCTTTACAGCCCTGAGTCTGTGTGGCAGCAGCGCTGCCAAACATGCCTGCAAACAGCTGGAGCTAGCAAGCTTGTACGGGGAGGAACTTGACATTCACCAGTGGCGGGTTTAAGAAAGTGATTTTTGCCTCCGTTAATACCCATTCATATAGCTGGGTGAGTGAGCTTACGCTGCAGATAGCTCTATCTTTCTCTCTGCCTGTGTTTGTGGTGTGTATTCTTGTAGGAAGTGGTAAGGAGTTGCAGTACCGTACACTTCTGCCTTTCATCCTTCTCTGCCTTTCATCCTTCTCATTCCGGTCAATAGGTTAATGCACATACGGGAGAGAGCTAAGCAAGCACCCTGATGCTCAGGGGCTGGAACACTGCGTGGGCTGCCTGAAACTGAATTCCTTCAGGAGCTGGTAACGTATATCAGTGGGTTAATGCGCATACTGCGGAGCTCAGCCTGCAACCTTAAAGGAAGGGACTGGCTGAACCTGCTGTCACCCTTCCTTGTCCATACTTAGTGGCACTAAGCTGTACAAATACCTGCGCCCAATAATCATCGCGGCAGTACAGCTTCTCCTCTGCACTAGTAACTTAAGAAATGTTACTGTTAAATTATTTATTTATTTAGGATATTTGTTTAGCACAACGTTCACTCTCACGGTGTGTCTTGGCGCTGTGTAGATTCTAGCTGGCTCATTTTATGCACACACTGTTGTACTGTCTGGCACACGGCGGAAGCAGCGAGGTCTCCGTTCTGATTGTATGACACAGGCGCTAAGTTGTGCCTGCACTCCTATTTCAGGAAGGTTTCAAATGGCGTCACAAATCCAGTGCGTCACCACGGACACTTACATAGCCCCAGAATAAACCACAGAAATCGGTTTGTTTGTCCGACTGTTTTAAGCTTTGTGACCTCTACACCCAAGGGGTTCCAAACTGTCGAAGTCTGACTTTCGTGCCAGTGCTTGGCTCGGGAGAAAGAAACGGCTATGGTGAATTATAGACTGCCTCTCGGGGTATTTAGCGTCACCCTGCGCCCTGACAGGCAGTCACGTGATTGTTATTTGAATACTAAATGGAAGCAAGAAGGGGATGGTGGGACCAAGGCCTGTTCAGGTGCGCGTGACACTGATTGTAAAATGTTTATTTCCTTTTATTGAGGAGGGCTGGAGAGGCCCTCAGTCAGCCAAGCCTGAAAACTAGGCCGTGTTCTCATTAGTTATTGGCTGGGCACGAGGAGGCAGCGTCACTGAGATCAGTGCGTTCTGTGGAGAGATCTGTAAGTAGCCTTGTCACAGCTTTGACTAATCACAAAACTGAATAGAAGGCTACTGTGCCTGCTGCGAAGCACAGCTTGTAGCAGGCGCTACACAGATGTGCATTTTATGCAGGTAGCTCAGAGGGTTACAGCCTATGTTCCATAAACAAACCCTACTATGACACAAGTTACAAACCTTTTTAATATAGCCTGCTGTGTTTGAACTGGCGCCAAAGAGCTTTGTGTAAACCGCAAAGCAAAAGTTAAGATACTTGTTTTTCTTTATTTGCGGTGTGCATATGTTTTTTTATTTTTTTTATTCACCACTCTGATAGGCGTCTGCTATCTTGGAATTATACGCATATGCACATATGTGTCATCACATTGCAACAGCTTTTTTCATAAGTTGTTTAATACTCTAGTGATGTAGTCGCACACAGAATGTTGAAGTGCTGTTCACTTTTTTTTTGGTAGGCACGGGGAGATGAAGTAATTTGCCCACAATCACTTGATTTATTTCTCTCTTCCCTCTACCACATAGTTATCTCACCAACTGTAAGATCCTACCACTAAACTCTCTCTCTGTCTCTCTCTCTACCTCATTCTCTCTCTTCACTGTTCTCGCAAAAAACTCTATGCATCTCTCTCGCTTTCTATCACTTGTGCACTCTCTCACATAAGTAAAAAACATTTGCATCACAACACCAATAGCTCTAACTCTAAAAAAAAAAAGATGCAAGACCTATTGCATTGCAAATGCTTGTTGGATTTCTGATACACTTTGACTTGATATACCCTGGGTCCCTGTCAATCAGGCTCTGTGATCTTTCCCCATAACTACAACCAAATTGGCATCTCTGGCCACAGATCAGCCCCAGGTAAATGGTACCAGAGGTACCCAGGGCACTGTTACCAGAGAAGTCCCCTAAGGGCTGCAGTACTTATTGTGCCACCCTTAGGGGCCCTGTACACATGCACCCGGCACACGGCATCGGCACACCTCAGTCACAGGTGTGACTGAGGTATGCCTGGGTATCGAGCTGGGTGCACTATGCCAGTGGTGTGGACACAGGTGCGTGAGCCCTGTGCCCCTACAGTACCCAGGTCTATTCCTGGGCACTAAGTGCAGTGCTGCCATTAAGAGTATATGGTACTGGGAGGTTGTCATTACGAACTCCACAGCACCATAATGGCTACACCCAAGACTGAGAAGTTAGGTATCAAACTTCTCAGCAAATTAAACCCGCACTGATGCCAGTGTGGGATTTAATGTAAAATGCACAACAGAAGGCAACTTAGAGTTGCCCCCTGAAACTAACCCACAACCTGTGTCCGGATTGAGAGACTGCCTAGGCTGCCACCTAACAGACTCGTTGCTGGACCCCTGGTTAGAGAGCCATCCTCTCTTGGGCCTGCAACAATGCACATCCTGGGACAAGGTGCTAGGTCTCATCCCCCAGGATTGGCAGGGGACGCTTCAAAGGCATGCCGCCTTTGTGAGCTTCTCCAGAGCACTTGCTGTACTCAGCAACTGTTCCCCACTGGTTCTGACCCCCACTCTGGAGGGAAGACCGGCAGGAAAACCTAAGTGAGGAAAGGGGGTGTGCCAGCCTGTGCCAACCCCTCCCCTCAGGTGGGGGAGGCGATGTGAAGCACAACTCTGGGCGACCGCCATCTTGAGGATGGGGGGAGCCCTACCCAATCAGAACTTGGCTACTGTCACCCTTCCACTGGAGAGTGGCAGGATAGGGGCTGTACTCACTCCAGGTAAGGGACCCATTGGTCCCTGACCTTTCCATACCTGTAACTCCTCTAAATTTAGTATTTAGTGGCACCCTGATCCTTCCTTCCTCAGATCCCGATTCCTTAACAAGAAGAACAAGAAGAAAGAAGACCTGCCGTGCATCCAGCTGCTAACAAGAGGACGACCCCAACTGACTTTGCCCTAGCCCTACCGGCCTGTCGATCCTTAAACCTGCTCCTGCTAAATCCTGGCGTCTCTTGTGGTCAGCAACCTCAAAACCCCTGAAGTACATGACTGCCTTGCGCATCCAAAAGACTGGGACTCCCACGAGCAGTGGTTCTGCTCAAACAGCAACAACCCCTGGTGCTAGCCAGGAACCCCGAATGCAGCACACTCTGCACCCTTCGAGCCTGGCTCGTGCCTGACTTAACAAAGACAATGAGGACAGTCCCCTGGCGACTGTGACCACGAATCCAGCACCCAAGGACCCTCCTCGATGCTCCTGACGACTCCTGCAGCCTCACAACCAGGGACCCCCTCCAACCGCAACCAGCTGAGGGTAAGATTTCCCAATACCAAAGGACACCCCTGCACCTGGCACTCTGCGGCCCCCTGTGCCCTCTTCTGGGGTGCCTACCTAACCAACAGCTTCCCAACATACCTCTTGAAGTGGTGGTCGCACCTGAAGAATCTCTGTCCCCGAGCTTGCAGCGTTTGTTCAACTTCCATCTTTTCCATTGAAATACATTGGTCTCCCGAGGGCCCAAAAGCACCCTGCACCCAGCCGCCAGAGTGCCACTGGGAGTGCAGCATCTGTCCTATCTTACTTCCCCACTTGCCCTGTGTAAGTGACCAGGAGTTCCGCTCCCACAGCTGCGTGGCCTGCCTGCTAGCAGCCACCGACCAAAGGCCCCCTGCCCGCCATAGGCTAACATTGCGCCTACTTTCCTTGCACCCGGCTGCCCCTGTGCCGCTGAGGGTGTAACAACTGTACCTACCTGAACCTGGGAGATCCCTGAGGCTACCCCCAGATCCTTAACTCTACCAGTCGAGTACTTACCCAAAGACCAATAACTTGATTTTCTCCATAGGGTAACATTGGCTGGTTTTCACTTGGAAATTCTTCTAAGTGTCGAGTTTTGCAACTTTCAAATTTTCCTTAAAAATCATCTGATTAACGAAATCGAAATTACCCACCTGTGACCAGGAGAGATCCTAGTGCTGGATCTTTGTGCCCAGCACTGACCTTCCAAAGTAATTACAACTGTGATTTTCCGATAACACAATTTCCTCCCATAGGCTAACATTGCCTGTTTTTTGCCAGAATTTCTTCTGTCGAGTTTCCAATCTTACAAATATTCCTTTCTTTCAACTGTTTACAGGAAATGCACCAGGGCTGAATCCAAGATCCAGCCCTGAGTAAGAAAAACATTCGTAAAGTGCTTTTATTGCATTTACTCAAAACTACCCATTAAGCTCAATGTTAAATTGTGTTTAACTGGTGTTGTATATTGCAACAACTGTATCTATTGCATTCCAAAGTCTATTGCTATTGGAAAGTATTCTATTGCATCATCTCATTCTGAGAAAGTATTTTTATACGTACTCGTGGTTCTAAATTAAAACAATATATTTTTATATGCAAAACAATTGGCCTAGAGTTCAGTTCTTGAGTGTGTGAGACCATTTGCTGACTGAGTGTGTACAACAAATGCTTTACACTGTCCTCTGATACTGCCTTACTGCTCAACCAAGCTACCACTTTAGAGAGTAAGGTTATATCTAACTTTAACCTCTGCCAAACCTCTGGGGACTGTGGACTCTGTGCACACTGAACCTTACTTTGGTTCAGTATATACAGAGCCACTTTCTCACAAGGGGTACAGGGCTCATGCACCTGTACCCTCACCACTAGCATAGGGCACCTAGCTACAGGGGTTACTGATATATGCAGGGCAGTGCGTTGTAGGCATGGCACACAGGGATGGTTGCCGTGTTTACTCTTTACTTTGGTCTGCACCAAAACATGTAGCCTGCACAGGCAGTGTGTGTGTAAAGGTTCAGGGCCTCTAAGTGTGGCACAATAAGAACTGCAGCCCTTCGAGGTCTTCCCTTGTCACAATGCACTGGGTACCTGTGGTACCATTTAGCAGGGGCTGACTTGTGGCCAGCGATGCCAAGTCTGTTACTTTTGGGGAAAGAACACAGGCCCTGGGAAGCTTATTGGCTGGGACCCATGGCACATCAAGTGAAAGTGCATCAGTAGCCTGGCAAAAAAAGTGTGTGTGTGTGTGGCGGGGGGAGGGGGGTTACTGCAACAGAAACCCACTTTCCTACACACCCCCACTTCCTCACTTGGTTTCCCGCTGATTCTCCCACCCAAAGTGGGGGTCAGAACCAGTGGGGCTCAATCGTTTGAAGTAGCAAATGGCTAGGGTAGCTTATAAAGGCGGCAAGCCTTTGAAGCTTTACCTTCATGGACCCTGCCCATCCTTGGGGAGGAGGCTTGGCTCCGCGTTCCAGGATGTGCATTGTTTCAGACACTCGAGAGCAGCAGGCTTTAGACCCAGGGGTCCAGAAACATGTCTTGTCTTTTCTCCTCTGCCAAGAATGTGTAATGTCAGCAGTTTTGCGTGCTGTAGTTTCCAAGGCGATTCTCAGTTGCAGACGCTTTTAGTCTCGAATGGAACTCTGGCTTCTCCTACACCTTTCCGCCCATATCACTCTTCCCCAGAGTGCTAAAGATCAGGAGCGACTGGGCCCAAGTCATTATTGTGGATCCGGAGTGGGAACGGAGAGTCTGATATTCCGAGCTTCTTCAATTGAGCATCGATCCTCCGGTCAGGCTGCCCCTTTGGGAGGATGTTCTCTCGCAGCAGTAGCGGAAGGTCCTCCAACCTAACCTATCAAGTCTATTCCTTCTTGTGTGGATATTGAGCTGCGACAGTTTGTAACATTCAACCTTCCTCCTGAAGATTGTAATGCTTTTTTAGCAGCCAGGCGGCCCTCCACCCGGACCATGTACGCCTGCTGGTGGAACAAGTTTGTAAAATATTGTACAGAAAGGTCTATCCTCTTCCTGCTTATCTTTCTTATTTATTGCTTTTTATTTTGACCCTTGCCCTGCAGGGCTCTGCACTGGGCCCTATCAAAGGGTACCTTTCTGCCTTCCTGAGGCTGCCAGACCAACCCTCATTGTTTAAATCTCCTATTGTAAATAGATTCCTCAAAGGCCTTGTACATTTGTTCTCACCTTCCCCTTTCATTATGCCTCAATGGAATCTTAATTTGGTTCTTACCTTCCTTATGTGTGATCCATTCGAACCTCTGCACAACTGCCCCTCCGCTGCTTTCACCCTTTTAAGTGGCAATCTTGTATGCCAGGAGGGTGAGCGGTTGCCATCCATATCTCCTTACTTGACAATATTTCCTGACAAATTGAGGTTTCACACTAGGGCCTCTTTCTTACTGAAAGTGGTAGCACCATTCCAAGTGGGGCAAAAGGTCACTTTGCCCACTATTTTCAGTTCTTCGCACCCCTCTAAAGAAGAGGAGTGACTCCTCCGTCTGAACTAAAAAAATAGATCGTTCTCATGCTACCTTGACTGCACTAAAGATTCCCGTGGACGATCACCTCTTCGTAGCGTATGTTAGCATGAAGAAAGGTTGTGTGGCAGAAGAGGACTATCTCGCGATGGGTTGTCCCTTGCATATTTTGCTACACTCTGGCCAAAAAGCAGCCTCCTGAAGGATTAAGGACTCACTGCACCAGAGCTAAGGCTGCTACCACGGCATTGCAACTTGGAGTTCCAGTCCTTGACATCTGTCATGAAGCAACTTGGGTGTCCCTGCACACATTTACCAAGCACTACTGCCTGGACAGTCAAGTCTGTAAGGACGGCCTTTTTTGGCTCCTCTGTCCTGCAGGACTTACTGATCTTAGTTTGTCCACTGTCCATCCTCCGGGGATGGTATTGGTGTCCACTGTCCATCATCCGGGGATGGTATTGGTATCGAGTCAAAGGTAAGGAATTTGTGGCTAGGTGTCTCTATCAGATGGGCAAGTTTCTTACCTTCGGTAACGCCTTGTCTGGCAAAGACATGATCTAGCCGCAGATTCCTTAACGACCCACCGATCCTCCCTGCACCGCGTATTAGTTTCTAGGTGGTAGCACCATTCCAAGTGGGGCAATCGGTCACTTTGCCCACTTTTTTCGGTTCTTCGCATCCCTCTAAAGAAGAGGAGTGACTCCTCCGTCTGAACTAAAAAAAAGATCGTTCTCATGCTACCTTGACTGCACTAAAGATTTCCGTGGACGATCACCTCTTCGTAGCGTATGTTAGCATGAAGAAAGGTTGTGTGGTGCAGAAGAGGACTATCTCGCGATGGTTTGTCCCTTGCATAATTTGCTACACTCTGGCCAAAAAGCAGCCTCCTGAAGGCTTAAGGGCTCACTGCACCAGAGCTAAGGCTGCTACCACGGCATTGCAACTTGGAGTTCCAGTCCTTGACATCTGTCATGCAGCAACTTGGGTGTCCCTGCACACATTTACCAAGCACTACTGCCTGGACAGTCAAGTCTGTAAGGACGGCCTTTTTCGCTCCTCTGTCCTGCAGGACTTACTGATCTTAGTTTGTCCACTGTCCATCCTCCGGGGATGGTATTGGTATCGAGTCAAAGGTAAGTAATTTGTGGCTAGGTGTCTCTATCAGATGGGCAAGTTTCTTACCTTCGGTAACGCCTTGTCTGGAGAAGACATGATCTAGCCGCAGATTCCTTAACGACCCACCGATCCTCCCTACACCGCGTATCAGTTTCTAGGGTCAGGGCTGTTCCTTTTCAGGGCCTTAGTTGTTCAAAACACACCAGTGTCTGTGCACTTCATGGCTCCGCACTTCTGGCGTGGAAAGTCATGAAAAGTAACTGCAGTCAACATGGTGCCTATATAGGTGACGCGGACGTCACAATGGAGCAGACAACACCGATGATATCATGTGGAGCTGACCCATGCCACCTACCGGCAAACAGGGGTATTGCCCAAAGAAAAATCTTCCTGATCCAGTCTGACGCCTGGGAATTTCAAAGGCAGGGAATCTGCGGCTAGATCTCTACCTGATAAGGCGTTAAGGAGGTAAACATAGTTTACCACGGATACGAGACAACGCATACCATTACAACGCAACTCGGATCAATGACTTGCGTTAGGGGGCAGAAGGTGTTGGATTTAAAATGCAAACCTTCCCCACTGTTGTACAGACTAGAGTTGGAATAGTAAATTATACTATTCCAAAATCCATACAGAATACATAAGGGAGTACAAGATCACTAACCCTTTCCAAGGAAGCTCTAGGGATCTGGAACTGGATTATGACACAGAATAACACTTCGGTTGAAACATAATCACGGTATGAGCAACCTCTTAGCCGACATACTAAGTTGAACAAGGATCAGCTGCCACAAATAGCTCGATCAGTTGACTCTGAACAGTATCTTCTCCCTATGAGGCACTAGCACTAGATCGATTGCAAAGGAAGAGAGCAAGAAATGCCAGTGTTATGCAAGTTGGTGTCCACATCAAGGGTATTGAGGAAATGCTTTTCAGATGGTCAGGGATTTTTGAATACGTTTTTCCACCGATACTTCTTATACATTACACGATTTTGACTGGGCTCACCTCTGAGGCGGAAAGCCGGAAGCTAGCGTGCCTTTTCAAAAGTGTGCATTTTGAAATCTTGTTTTGTATTTGCATTTATTTTGGGAAAGTTTTAATATTAGCAGCCTTACCACAGCCTCACTGCCGATTACATCCCATCTCCCAGCGCAGCAGACTACGTGCTGACGCTGTAGGAGAGAGTGGTGACAGCCGCCATACTGGGCGGAGGAAAGGGTTGCGGTCCAGTTGCTGGCCGCATCCCGCCCTCCCAAGGTATTTAAATCTCATCCTATGCGCGAGTGCGCTGATTTTGACTGGGCTCACCTCTGAGGCGGAAAGCCGGAGGCTAGCGTGCCTTTTAAAAAGTGTGCATTTTGAAATCTTGTTTTGTTTTTGCATTTATTTTGGGAAAGTTTTAATATTAGCAGCCTTACCGCAGCCTCACTGCCGATTACATCCCATCTCCCAGCGCAGCAGACTACGTGCTGACGCTGTAGGAGAGAGTGCTGACAGCCGCCATACTGGACGGAGGAAAGGGTTGCGGTCCAGTTGCTGGCCGCATCCCACCCTCCTCAACACTGGATATACGGACGACGTCATCTCGTCCGCGCAGCGGGCGGGCGCGCCAAAGGCAAGCCCATCTGCGCCCGTCCGCGCCAAGGAGGCGCCCAGCGCCAGTTACGCTGCTTGTTTTGGCCCCTTACAGACTGATCAACAACTATCTGGCCCCCCCTTACTTGAGAAAGACGCTCATACAGATAGGTAAGCTCCACGCAGATAAAGTAAGATTCAGACTGTTGCACACGGCCCACACACGAGCAGACTTTCTTGCTGATAGCCTTTTGAAATGTGGGCTCCTGAATGTGAGGTCCCTGCCAAAGCACAGTATAGAGATCCAGTTGATGATTGAGACACACAAATTGGATGTCCTGTTCATGACGGAAACGTGGACTCACTCTGACTGTCTGGTTGATCCCGGCTGTGCTTGCCCTCCTGGGTTTAAATATTTACATCTCCCTATGCCTAATGGGAGGGGGGTAGGAGTTATTTGTAATGCAACTTGTACAATTAATATTATTGACCTGGACCCGGCTGATGGAACGGAGTTGTTGGGTCCATCTATCTGGACCCTCTCCGGGATTACTTTTACTGGTGTGCTATGTTATAGACCGCATGGGGCTTTTAGCATTCCGCAGCAACAAGCGCTATTAGCCACCCTGACTAATATTGCAGCTTCACACCATAAGCTGGTTATTTTGGGGGATTTCAACCTTTGGTGCAATGGCTCCCTTGACTTGGGTCTTCTCAACCTACTTCAGTCTTGTGAAAGCTTCGGCCTTTCTCAGCAGGTCATGGGAGCTACTCATAAGGCGGGAAACCTCCTAGATCTGGTGTTCGCGGCTCCTGACTTGTTGGCCATGGGGGAAACCCTGCCCATGGATTGGACAGACCACTCCCTCGTCAATTGTTTTGTAAATATTGAGGGTGCTCACACCAGGGCTCCTTCCACTACTAAGGAATTTCTGTGCAGAGACTGGAGGGCTCTTGCACGCTTGAAATCCTCAGATGGGGTGTTTAATGTGAGAAAGTCCTTTGGCTTGGATAAGCAAGTTGAGGAAAATTATGCCTCACTCTGCTCGGGGATCACGGCTGTGTTGGATGCTCATGCCCCCCTAAAAACACGCAGTTGCAAGGGGAATGTCTCTGCCCCCTGGTTCAATGACAAGCTGAAAAACCTGAAGCAGGGCTGTAAACAAGCAGAAAGAAGGTGGAGGCGGGAATATGAGGAAGCATCTAGGGAGTTATGGAAAAGCAAAGTCCTGGAATATAAGAGCCTGATTAGGAAATCTAAGGCAGACTATTATTCCTCCTTGATTTGCAATGCTACTAATAGCTCTAGGAGCATTTTTAATATACTAAACAGCTTTACTAATCCTGAATGCTCCAAGAATGCCATTGCCCCGTCTCAAGAACTCTGTGAGAACCTGGCCAAATTCTTTAAAGAAAAAATTGAGCAAATTATTGAGGATTTGGAGGTTTCTCCTGAGACCGGCTCCCTTCATGACACCAGACTTGGGTCGTCGGTGGACAGGACTGACGAGCCAGCCTGGGTGCTGGGGGAACCATTACTAGAGTTCCCATTCCTCACGGAAGACGCATTTAGTGGGCTGGCTAGGGGGATCTCCTCTGGTTCCCCTTTGGACCCCGTGCCACACAAAATTTGGACGGAGTATGAAGAGGAATTATTTCCTACTCTCCGCCTAATCTGTAACCAATCTCTTGCTACTGGTATTGTCCCAGCCCAGTGGAAACAGGCGGTGATATCTCCCCTGTTGAAAAAGCCCTCTTTAGACCCAGACAGTTCCAAAAATTACAGACCCATTTCCCTGTTGCCTTTTCCAGCCAAGATTGTCAAGCGTCTGGTCAGTGCTTCCCTCTCCAAACACCTGGAACAGCATCATCTATTAGAGGATGATCAATTTGGTTGCCGGCCAGCACATGGGACCGAAACGGCCTTGGTCACCGCCATGGACGAGCTTCAGAGGCGTGCAGACAGGAGGCAGGCGGCGTTTCTGATCCTGCTAGATAGGTCTGCCGCCTTTGACACGGTCAACCATAAGATCTTGTTGAACCGGTTATCTGAGGCTGGGGTGAGAGGCAGCGCTTTGATGTGGTTTCGAGCATTCTTGCAGGATAGGCAGCAGGCGGTGTCTTTGCCCCCTTTCAATCGGCCGTCACTCAGGTACCTCATGGGGTCCAACATGGCTCAGCAATCAGTCCCATACTTTTTAATTTGTATCTTAGACCTTTGATCTTGCTAATCAAAACCTATAACATCAAGATTGTAAATTATGCTGACGATACGCAGATGATCCTCTCCTTTGAGGGAGAGGAATCGACACCTGTGGAGATTTTCCACAATTGTCTGCGGGATACGTCACGGTGGCTAAAGGATAACTTCCTTCCGTTTAATGCTGGTAAGACGGAGGTGCTCTTCAGCACCGGGAATAAGATCTCCCGCCCGTTTCCAGAAAACGTCTGGCCTCCTGAAACAGCGACTAAAGTACGGCCTTTGGACTCAGTCCGGAATTTAGGGGTCATGCTAGATCAAAAGCTCAGTATGGAGACTCATGTAAAAAAACTGACCACCTGCTGCTTTGCCATCCTACGCTCCCTGAGGAAAGTCTTGCCACTCTTACCATCTCAGGCACGTGTTCAAGTGGTAAGGTGTACAATCCTCAGTAGGCTGGACTATTGTAATGCCCTTTTGTTGGGGTCCCCTGAGTTTCTGTTGGATAGGCTCCAAAGGTTGCAATCAGCGGCCGCTAGGTTGGCTCTGGGGCTTCCTAGAAGCACATGAGCCGACTGCCCTTGCGAAACTGCACTGGCTACCTATGAGACAGAGGATACAATTCAAGACCCTCTGCCTGGTTTTCAGGGCTCTCCACGGAACCGGCCCTGTTTCCCTGCAATCGAAATTCATCTGGTAAACACCAACCAGGCTGCTTCGATCATCGACGGCCAGATTGGTGAAGGTACCTAGATTCAGGAAGGTTAGAGCAGGGGACAGATCCTTTGAGGTGGCTGCTGCTAAACTTTGGAATCTGCTCCCGCTCGAGATTAAGCAAATCACGGAACTTCTTCCGTTTAGGAGAAGGATCAAAACCTGGCTGTTTCCCAATGTAACTCTCTGAAAGGTCATGCCCCACCTGACACTTGTCCGCCCTTTTTGAGCCAGTCAGTGCCAGGATGCCTGCAAGGTGACAGTTGCGCTTTATAAGTTAAATAAATAATAATACCCAGGCTTCTCAGCAGGATGAAGGCAGAACAGTGTTGTATAATCCTGATAGCCCCAAGATGGACCAGACAGCTTTGGTTCACAGAGTTGCTCCTGCTATCAGAAACCAAACACATTCATCTGAAACCATTTAGGATACTTTTGACGATGAACGATTGGCGGGTCCTTCATTCAGACCCAACTTTGCTCCACTTTTCCTCATGGCTCCTGAATACCATGAGTTTGCAGATCTAAACCTCTCTCAAGATTACAGAGACCTACTTGCAAAAGCTATTGCGGACACCACTACAAAATCGTATAGTTTAAAGTAAGAGTGTTTGTTGTGCCAGAAGTCTAATATTCACCCTATTCGAGCATCACCAGAACAATTGCTACCTTATCTCTTGTCACTTGCAAAACCAGTATTGGTCCATGTGTCAGTTGAGGTACACCTTGCTGCAATATCAAGATAGACGTTTTTCAAAGTCACTATCTTTGAGGTTCAACAGGATCATTAAAGAGTTCCTTTAAGGTTTGTTCAGGTTTTTCCCTCCAATAGGGGCTACGTGTCCTGTGTGACAGCTTAATGTAGTACTGAAACAGTTAATGAAGAGTTTATTTGAACCAGTACTCAAAGTGGAACTCAAATTTGTGTCATGGAAAATAGCATTACTGTTAGCTCTAACATCGGACAGAGAGGTTAATGAAATAGAAGCAGTTACAGTTAGTGAGGACCAATTCGAAATATATCCCCAAAATCCCTTAGGATTTTCATCTGAACGAGCCTATGGTATTAAAGACTTGTAAGTCAAAAGATGTCTGAAATTTTATTAGCATTGTACCATCTGCTGGTAACGCATGGTAACAAATGTTAAAGTGCCCCAGTCACAAAGGGAAGCATTGTTCGATGGAGCTCAGCTGCTATCTAATTAATTCTGTTATTCCAAGGCTGGCAGGCCTTTTGCAATTAAGGTCAACGTGCATTCCACTAGAGCGGTCTCTATCTCGCATATTGTTTGCTGGAGTGCCTCTTGAAAACATATGTCAAGCTGTGACATAGAGGGATGCACATACATTCATGCAGCAATATTGCCTGGTATCTGCACTGCTCAGTGATTCGGCTAGCTGAAAGAGTATTCGTTAAAGATTCCTTACCTTAGAATTACCCCAATGTGTCAGAGTGGATCCGGAGCTTTTTTCTTTGCAGTACCCCTGCAAGCCGGTAGACGGCATTGGTCGACTCTGCGTCCATCGTTGGTGTCGTGTTCACCTGAATAATGTTGTAGTGTCTACTTAGACGCCGCCCCTGCGCGCTGACGTCCGTTCTTTTTTTTTTTCCGTGCCAGCCACTGCAGATCAGCAGAGAGCGGTAACCTTAGTCACTTTTTGACTAGTGATTTCTTTTTTACTTTTGTCGACTTCTTTTTTGCGTCGCTTGACTCCTGGTGCACGGAGGCATATCCCATCGTCGGCCCGGCTTCAAGCCTTGTGACTCCTGTCACAAGCTGATGTCTGTCGCGGACCCACACCTTGTGTGCCTCTAGTGCCTGGAGCGCGACCACGACCCGAAGTCGTGCTCCAACTGTCGGGCCATGAACACGAAGTAGTTGTGGGGGGGGTCCCGAAAGCTTCTGGAGGCCTGGCAGTCAGCTCCGCGCCGCTCGAGAGGGAGGTCGCAGAACCGGTCATGGAGTCCCCATCATCCCTCCTCATCGAAGTCTTCTTCTTCAGGTAAGTCGTAGCACAAGAAGAAGGCGAAGAAGCTCCGTCGCTCTTCGCCTTCTCTCCGTCCGGCCCACTAGACGCAGAAGGTAGTCATCCTTCGGCTCCGTCCGCAGAGCCTACTGGGACGGCTCCGAGCTGCCCTCCCTTCCCGGTAGCCAGAGTGTCCCCTGCCTAGCTCCATGCATTTTACGAAGCTCTCCACTCCATCTTTGGGCAGCCGGCCTCAGCTGGCGTGCCTTCGGGCTCGGCTAGGGACTCTAGGCCTTCGATGCCGGCCCTGGTGCAGCAGGGCCACCAGGGATCCGGGCCTGGATCCGGTCAGTGCCGGTTGCCCTGACGACACAATCTCTGGAACCGATTCCTCGGACGACGCCTCCTCCACTTCCGACTCCGGTTGTGTACCCGACCGGCGTCGAACCCGGCCTCCCCCTTGTCTTGATCGCAGAGCCGGACCGGCATCAACCAGTACTTTCGTACCACTGTTGTCCCCTGGCGTTCCCTATCGCCCTGGGTGGCAGCTAGAGGGAGGTGAGGAGGACTGGGAGGGGTCTGTTGACCCTTTAGCAGATCGGCTTGAGGAGCTGGATTGGAGAGAGGAGTTGGGGGAAGCCAGTGGTCTGGATTCCTCCCCAGACATTGGCATGCTTTCTCCCCCTACTGTGGCCACGGAGGAGGGAGCCTCTTACGCTGTGGTGTTGCATAGGGCGGCTGAGAGCTTTCTACGGTGGCAGTATGGACGAATCGTCTGACTGAGGTGCTTCAGCCGGCAGCGGCCTCTTCGGAGCCCCTGCTGTCATTCAATGCGGCCCTCACAGACATCCTTCTAGGGACTTGGTCCAGGCCTAGCTCAGGGGCTCCTATGGAAAGACTGATTGCCTGACTCCACCGGGCGACCCCATTTTCCTCTCCCAACATCCTACCCCTCATCCTCCAAAGGCACGTTCCTTTTTGCTCCCCCAGATAGGGAATCCAAGAAGCTGGACCACCTTGGGATGAAGATGTTTTCTTCCACCAGCTTAGGTCTTAGGTCTTAGGTCTGTGGTCGGTGAACACTGCATGTCTCTTGGGCCGTTACACACACTCTGTGTGGGATATCGTTATGCAGGTGCTGCCACAGTGTCCGGAGGAGGCCCGGGACACACTCCTGTGCTGTCGCAGAAGGGAGAGATGCAGCAAAGTTTGCCATCCGCTGTGGGCTGGACACTACTGACTCGTTGGGTAGAACGATTTCTACGTCTGTCGCTCTAAGATGCTACGCCTGGCTGAGATCTGGCTTTTCTAGGGATGTCTAGTCGACCCTTTTGGAAAGGCCCTTTGATGGCCGTCATCTGTTTGGCAACAAGGCGGACAGTGCGCTCGAGCGCTTCAAGGACTCCAGAACTACGGCCAGATCCTTGGGGCTTGCTGCAACCTCTTGTCCTGCGCAGTCTGCCTTTTGCCCTTTTCGTGGCTATGGAAGGGATGCCCCACCACGTTCCACACAGGGCCACATGCCGGCGCAAGCTACCCAACCTCTGCATGGCTGGAGATGTGGGATCCAATGCCGGCGGTATGGGTTCCAGCAGGCGGCCAGTCCACCAGTGTCCCCTCTGTAGCGGCCTCTAAGCCTTCCTAGTCCGACCTTGCAGGGTCACCACTTGCCAGTGGGTGGCAGGATCCACCATCACCTCCCCCACTGGCGCAACATCACATCGGACCGGTGGGTTTTGCAGATCGTCTGAAGGGGCTACTCCCTCCCCATCGAGACTACCCCTCCCTCTATGCCAACAACACTCCATCGCATGTCGGAGGATCACTTGGCCCTTCTCCGTCAGGTAGTTACGGCTCTCTTTGCCAAGGGAGCTATTTAGCGAGTCCCTGTCCCAGAAGTAGGCCGTTGTTCCTGGTGCCCAAGAAGGACAGGATCTTGGATCTCAGGGATGTCAACTGCTTCCTCCGGAAGGAGAAGTTAAAAATGTTAACATAAGGTCTGTCTCTCGACCATGGAAACTGGATGGTAGCGTTGGACTTGCTGGACGCCTACTTCCACATTTCCAAACTGCCGGCCCACAGGCGTTACCAAGGGTTCACGGTTGGCCACGAGCATTTTCAGTTTACCGTGCTCCCCTTTGGCCTTACCAGCACCCCTTGATGGCGGTGGTCGCAGCTCATCTAAGCAGATCAAGGGTTCCATTCTTCCTCTGTCTTGACGACTGGCTGTTGAATGCAGGCTCGCCCCAGGCTGTGGTCTCCCACCTCCTGACCACGGCAAACCTCCTGCATTTGCTGGGGTTACCTATAAACGTGCCAAAGTCACACCTGATTCCCTATCACTAGCTCCTTTTCATAGGAGCGGTTTTGGATCCAGAGCAGTTTCGGGCTTATCTCCCCCCCCCCCCCCCCCCCCCCCCCCCCGCAGCGAGTCCTGTATATTGGGGCTATGATACCGATGTTTCAGCCTCTATCCCGGATTTTGGTGAGATTGACCTTGAAACTGCTGGGTCCTCATGGCCTCCTGCATCCTGATGGTGGACCATGCCAAATGGCTCATGCAGGCTCTGAAGTGGGACCTGAAGTTCCAGTGGGTGCAGCATCAGGAGAATCTTTCCAATGTCGTCCAGATGTCGGAGGGCACTGCACACCAATTGCAGTGATGGCTAACGAACCAGGATTGGGTCAACAACCTATCGCTCTCACTTCCCCAACCAGACTTCACAGTTTTTTTTGTTTTTTTTTTGCAGAGTTTTATATAGCGCGAACTAGAACCGAACCGAACCAGTTATCAGAGCGCTTTACATAGCACCGGTTACGTTACATGAGGACACACTTTCATTTTAGGCACGGGGAGATTAAGTGATTTGCCCAGAATCACAGGGGGTTTTTGGCGTCGTTACCGAGACTCGAACCCAGATCCCCAGGTCCGAGGTGGAGCGCCTTAGCCGTTAGGCCAACCCCTCTCCCTCTCTGTGTTGACAGATGCGTCCCTTCTGGGATGGGGCGGCCACATGGGAGAGGCAGAGATCAGAGGCCTCTGGTCTCAAGCGGGGTGGGGACTCCACATCAACCTTCTGGAGCGCCAGATGATTAGTGTTGCACTGAAAGCATTCCTTCCTTCTGTCAAAAGGGAGAGTAGTGCAGGTGTTCACGGACAACACCACCTCTATGTGGTATTGCAACAAACAGGGCGGGGTGAGGTGGATTCTGTCAAGAGGCTCTTCGTCTTTGGACATGGCTGGAACATCAGGGCATGTCCCTGGTGGTTCAACACCTGCCAAGTTCACTGACTGCCCGTACAGACAAACTCAGCCGCCGGTGCATGATGGATCCCGAATGGTGTCTTCACTCGGAGGGGGTGCAAGGTCTCTTTCAGCAGTGGGGAGAGCCTTGGTTAGATCTATTCGCCACCGAAGAGAACGCGATATGTCCGCAGTTTTGTGCGTTGGAATTTCCAAGGCGGCACTAGCTAGGTGACACTTTTCGTTGCGAGTGGGGTTGCCGCCTCCTGTGCGCCTTTCTGCCTGTACCACGTCTACCCAGAGTGCTGAATATCAATCACAACCTGGCCCATGTCATTCTTGTGGCTCCGGATTGGGCACGAAGAGTCTGGTATCCTGAGCTCTTGAACATTGCCATCGATCTGCCCATCAGACTGCCTCTTCGGGAGGATCTTCTGTCACAGTAACAGGGGACGGTCCTCAACCAGAACCTGTCCAGCCTCCACCTCCTTGCGTGGAGATTGAGTGGCGACAGTTGACAGCTTTCGACCTTCCTCCCGAAGTTTGTAAAGTTGTCTTGGCAGCCAGGCGTCCCTCTACTAAATCGATATACACCTGTAGATGGAACAAATTTGTGGCATGGTGTGCAGCAAAGGCTGTGGATCCGCATTCTGCCCCTATTGCAGAGGTTCTTCTCTTCATTCTTTCTTTGGCTCTGCTCTGGGCACCCTTAAAGTCTATCTTTTGGCCATTACGGCCTTACTTGGCCTTCCTCATGAGCCTTCTCTTTTCAAGTCCCCTATTGTAAATTGATGTTCAAGGCATATGAGCTGCAGATTGTACACTTGGCAATAGATCGCCACCTGGTGTTGGGCTTGGATGATTGCAGGTTGTTGTCTTCTTGGAAGAAGTATTTGTAGTCACGAGATAGGTGACTCCTCCCTTGGACAATACTGCGCATGGTCATCGACTCCATCCTCAGATTGTTTTTTTCCGCCACTGGGTTCGGATGAAAGTTTTCCACTCCGGCTAGAAAATACTCTTTTCGGCATTTTCGAAGTGTGAAACTTTAGACAAACAACTTTCAACATCGAAGAAACTTTTCAACATCACCAGCTACATCCCGGTGCGTCGACGCGGGCCGTTGGGCCTATCGGCGCCGTACGGCCTACGCCTCATGATCTGAAAGAGACACGTTAGTGATAGATTCCTTACCTCAGAATATCCCCAGGCGAGCCTTGGTTAGATCTATTCGCCACCGAAGAGAACGTGCAATGTCATCAGTTCTGCGCGTTGGAGTTTCCAAGGCGGCACTTGCTCGGAGACGCTTTTCGTCACGAGTGGAGTTGTGGTCTATTGTACCCCTTTCCACCTATACCACTTCTGCCCAGAGTGCTGAAGAAGATCAGGCGCGACCGGGCCCAGGTTATCCTTTTGGCTCCGGACTGGGCACGAAGATACTGGTATCCCGAGCTACTCAGCATGTCAGTCGATCCCCCGATTCGTCTGCCTCTTCGGGAGGACCTTCGGTCGCAGCAGCAGTGGACGGTCCTCCACCCGAACCTGTCCAGTCTCCACCTACAAGCTTGGAGATTGAGCGGCGACAGTTGAGGCCATTTGACTTGCCTCCCGAAGTCTGTAATGTCATTCTGTCAGCCAGGCGTCCCTCCACAAAGTCTGTATACGCCTGCAGGTGGAACAGATTTGTGGCATGGTGCACAGCAAAGGCTGTGGATCCACTCTCTGCACCCCTTTCTGTGGTTCTCCTCTTTCTTCTTTCTCTTGCCCAGCAGGGCACTAGGCACTATCAAGGGCTACCTTTCTGCCCTTTCCGCCGCCTTAAGGCTACCTGATCAGCCTTCCTTGTTAAAGTCCCCAATTGTAAATAGGTTTTTGAAGGGCATCACACACATGTTCCCTCCTGTTCCTTTCGTGATGCCCCAGTGCGACTTGAATCTTGTACTTACTTACCTAATATGTGCTCCCTTTGAGCCGCTCCATAACTGTCCTGGTTGCCATCACCTCTGCCAGGAGAGTGAGTGAGCTCCAGCCCCTTTCTTCTACACCTCCTTTCCTCTGTCCATCCGGACAAGGTTGTGTTGCGGACGAGACCCTCTTTCCTGCCCAAGGTTGTCACGGCCTTCCACATCGGGCAGTCCATTACCTTGCCCACCTTCTTTCCGCCTCTGCATCCCTCGAAAGAGGAAGAGAGGCTCCACCGTCTGGACCCAAAACGTGTGCTCTCTTACTATCTAGATCGCACACGCCAGTTCCGGGTGGATGACCAACTCTTTGTTGGTTACCTGGGCGCTAAGAAGGGAAAGGCGGTGCACAAGCGGACCATCTTGTGGTGGATCATCTTGTGTGTCCAGGCGTGTTACTCCTTGGCTAAGAAGGAGCCCCCCGTTGGACTAAGGGCTCATTCCACACGGGCCACGGCGACTACCACTGCCCTGGGCCGAGGAGTGCGCTTGCAGGACATTTGCCAGGCAGCTACGTGGGCCTCGCTGCACACGTTTGCAAGACACTATTGCCTGGACAGCCAAGTCCGGAGGGATGGCTTCTTTGGCCGTTCCATCTTCCCGGACTTTCTGGTGTGATTATTGGTTCGCAGACCCACCACCGGGGTTGGTATTGCTGGGGTATCTATTCTAAGGTAAGGAATCTATCACCAACGTTTCTCTTTCAGATGCACAAGTTACTACTTGTGTAACGATATATCTGTAAGAGACATTAGTTAGTATTAGATTCCTTACCGACCCACCCATCCTCCCCGTTCTGCGAACCGATATCTAGGGTTAAGGTCATCCCCTTTCAGGGCCCTAGTTTAATGACACCAGTGTTGGTTCTATCATGGCTCTGCGTATCTGGCGCGGAAAAGCTGTGTATCAGAACTGACGTCAGCACGCATGGGTAGCGTCTAAGTACTCCGACGTCATTCCGGCGCTAACGACGCCGACGACGGAGCCGCGGACGACGCCTGCCGGTGCGCAGGGGTATTGCTACGCAAAAAGTTTCCGGATTCAGTCTGACGCCTGGGGATATTCTAAGGTAAGGAATCTATCACTAACTAATGTCTCTTACAGATATATCTATACACAAGTAGTAACTTGTGCGACAGAACTCCATTCAAGAGATGCCCGGTATGTCGAGCAAAATTCCCTCATAGCGACCATCACGAGGTTTGCAACCTCTGTCTATCGCCGGAACACGACGAGTCGACCTGCACAGCCTGTGCCTCCTTCCGATCGAAAAAGACCATTCGGGATCGGAGGGCCCGTCGACACGAGATGAGGAGATCAGCGCCAGCACCGGAGGCCATCTTTGAGGAGGAGATCGTCGAAGAAGACGTCTCCGAGGACGAGAACCCACTCGAAGATCTCTCCGAGGACGAGGCTCCACTCGTCGCCGAGGAAGACTCGCCTGATCTACAGATCTTATCGGGAGCAGAGGACTCGGATGATTAGATTCCATCTCGACAACCCGTGAGTACCTCTGCCCCTGCACAACAGACATTGCCCAAACCAAAGGCATCAGTCAGCACTCCGCCCATGGGGCCCAGTCGAGACCGAAATTTACCCTCCTACGCCCCGCCTTCGGGCTCGGCTCCGAGGAAAAAGACTACGCTTTCCGGTGCTTCGGCACCGAAAAAACCACATGTGCCAATTCCACCTCCTACATTGGCACCGAAACATCCTTCAACACCGAAGGACTCTTCGGCAACGAAGCTAACACACCCTACGGCGCCCAAAGACTCTTCGGCACCCAAATCTAAACAGGCATCGGTGCCGAAACCAAGAACCGTGACGGACCCGAAAGCTTTGACCCCGAAAACATCCGGTTCCAAAAACAAAGAAGGGAAGCTAGATTCCGGCGCTGCAGGCCCAACAAAACCTGTCTCCACGCCAAAATCTTCAATACCGGTACCAAAGACTCCAAGGCCTGATACAGACAAGCCTAAAACACCTTCGGCACGGAACAAATTGCCACAGGACTCAATCACTCCTCCTAAGGCAAAAAACATTAAACAACCACTATCGGCACCGAAGAAATCGACGCCGAGGAAGATTATAGAAGAGGAAGATCTCTTTAGACCAGATCCAAAACAGAAAAAGGTCTATATAAATCCAAAAACTGGACATGTGGAAGCAATTCCTCATAAGAAAAGACCAGCAGACACCACTTCCTACTGTGGTTCCTGCCAAAAAGGATTGTGCAACACCCTCCCTCTCCTTCACCTTCTTCCTCTCCTATCACTCCATATATTGAGCCTATAACTTCTCCTGCTCAATCTTCTGCATCATCACACCAATGACGGAGAGTAGGACTTAGGTGGGGGGGATTATATACCAGAGCCACATACATATCCTTTAGATGAGGATGCAGATGTTAATCCAGAATACCCCAAAGAGGATGATGCATATACTTTTCCACCAAATAATGCACCAGACATCCCTGATCCTCAGTACTACCCAACCAAACCTTGGGTTCAATCATTTATTAAACAGAGCAGCACTTTACCACGGAGTTCCAATGCACTCTGATGCCATTGAGGAGGATTTCTTATTATGCATTCATACATTTTTCATTTCAGACCAGTCAGAGTGAGACTTTCGTATCCCAGATCCCAGTCATCCCAACCCTTCACGAGCATTAAACTTCTTTCACCCCCCAGCCCATTTCAACATGGCCACCACATTGCTTTCACGATCCAGTCTGTTTTCTATATCCACAGCCCTGCATACATCTGGCTTCCGGGTTCCCACACAACTTCACACACCACGCCAGCGACCTTCCAACATAGGAGAATTTTGATGCACTAGGGAAAACGAGATTTCTCGTTACAAAGTAAGCTACGGCAGCTCACCCGCCCAGCCCCTTTCTGTTTCAAAACCTGACCACGGAGGGTCAATTTTTAACGCACTGCTTGTTTGTTCCCAAACAGCTTGTCATATCCAACTTGAAATCTTCCCAAAGAAAAACCTGGTACGTTTCTTTCACATATCATTCCTTAATCCTGTGATACGAGCATTGCGCACACACCTTCAGATTGTCATTTATTGTTTATTTCAAATCCGTTATGATTACATGAATGTTATGGTTACCACGTGATAGTTCTTTTTGCCAATTAGCGTGTTTCTAAGTGTATTCATTTTCACCAACAGAGCTCCTGGGAAAAAGGGCTCCGCCCGAAATGCATTGGAGCAATAGTATTATTCTTTGAAAAATCATGTTGGAAAAAAAACTGAACCGAAATTGATCAATTGAATTTGTTTTGAACAATTAAAAATGCATAAAGAATCGAACATTTGAACTTTATGTGATTTAAATTTGGAGTCTGTCAATTTTGATGAACCACAACGGTGTGCTCACTCGATAGGGACGCACTAACGGAGTTTGTGCGCTACTTTATTCGGATTTCTTATTAGACACTTTTGAGCAGTCACAAAGGTCTACTCAAATACTACCTATGATCAAAGGGGTCATTAAACATGCTCCAGAGATTTTTTAAAGATCCAGTAAGGTGTAGGGTACTAAATCCCAGAATAGAGAAAAAGTATAGACCAGCACCAGCTGATCCAGTATACATTAAGGGACATCTGCCATTAGACTCTTTGGTAGTGTCAAATGCACGTAAAAGAGCCAAATTCCAGACTTCTGGTGACACACCCCCACCTGACAAAGAATAAAAGATTATTGATGCATCAGGGAAACGGATTGCTGCACAAGCATAAAACATATGGCGCATAGCGCAAACAGAAGCCTTACTCTCACGCTAAAACAGGGCTCACTACGACCAACTAGAAACATTAATGGGGCACCTACCAGATCACTACAAAGATCAGGCAGCAGAGCTTTTACAAGAAGGCAAATTAATATCTAATGCCTCAATTAAATGCGCCCTAGATGTAGCTGACACAGCATCCAGAGCAGTTAACACCAGTGTTATCCTTAGACGTCATGCATGGTTATGCATTTCAGGTTTCAAACCAGAAGTACTAACTACCATCCTGAACCAGCCCTTCAATCAGAACCAATTGTTCGGGCCAGATGTAGATAACACTCTAGAGAAGATGAAAAAGGACACAGACACTGCTAAGTCTATGGGTGCATTACAATCCACCCCGACTAGAAGTTCTTTTCGTCGCTCCTCTTAGAGGAGGCTCCAAGCAGACCGGTGCAGATAACACATCATCTTTTAAAACACATACACAAACCCCCTCTAATAAAGGCTACTTTAGAGGAGGGTACAGAGGCAACAACAATAAGGGAAGAGGTAGAGGTAATAACAACCGCTCCTCTTCCACTCCCAAACAGTGACTTCCCTCTGCCTCCCCTACAGCATTCCACTCCTGTGGGGGGCAGACTATCACTGTTCCTACCTGTCTGGAATTCCATCACAACAGACAGGTGGGTAAGACAAATTATCCAACATGGTTACTGCCTAGAACTCACAGCAACCCCCCCCAAACATACCACCCAAGCAGCGTCCAATGTCCACAGAACACAAAACCCTGTTTCAACAGGAAGTTCTAGCACTTCTACAAAAAGATGCTATTCAAGTGGTCCCCTTACAGGAACAAGGAACAGGAGTCTACTCCCTGTATTTCCTAATACCCAAGAAGGATGGGACATTAAGACCGATTCTCAACCTCAGGCCCCTAAATCACTACATACATTCGGATCATTTTCACATGATCACTTTACAACAAGTACTCCCATTACTAGAACAGGGAGACTTTCTTACAACACTAGACCTAAAGGACGCCTATTTTCATGTTCCTATACATCCTGCGCACAGGAAGTATCTAAGATTTGTCATACAAGGACAACACTATCAGTTCAAAGTCCTTCCATTCGGGGTCACAACAGCACCACGAGTGTTTACAAAGTGCTTAGCAGTAGTAGCAGCACATCTCAGAAGACAACAAATACATGTCTTCCCTTACCTCGATGACTGGCTCATAAAAGCAAGATCGTTCAACCAGTGTGTACAACACACAAAACAAACAATACAAACATTACACGACTTAGGGTTTACGATAAACTACACCAAGTCGCACCTAGAGCCTTTGCATGTTCACCAATATCTAGGAGCTACCATAGACACATCGGCAGCTCTAGGGTATCCCAGTCAAGCCAGGATTCAAAGCATTCAGAGCTTAGTCTCCCTTTTTCAATGCCAGCACTCTCTTCAAGCCAGAGTGTTCATGAAACTAATAGGCATAATGGCGTCTTGCATCTTCATAGTTCCTCACGAAAGACTGCAAATGCGCCCAATACAAGAATGTCTAGCGAAACAGTGGAATCAGGCTCAAGGTCAGCTCACAGACCTGGTGTTGGTGGACAGCCGTACATATCGCTCTCTGCAATGGTGGAACACCAAAAACTTGACAAAGGGACGGCCGTTCCTAGACCCTGTTCCACAAATAGTGCTCACAACAGATGCAACCCTCACAGGATGGGGCGCCCATCTCCTGCACTATACCACTCAAGGACAATGGAACAGCACACAAAAACTGTTCCACATCAATCATTTAGAGCTGCTAGTGATTTTCCTAGCACTCAAGACTTTTCAAGTACAAGTACAAAACAAAGCTGTTCTAATCCAGACGGACAATATGACAGCTATGTATTACATACAAAAACAGGGGGGACACACTCTCTGCAACTGTCCCAGCTTGCACAGAACATTTGGAGATGGGCCATCCCTCAAAACATACACCTGACTGTAGAACACCTTCCAGGAATTCACAATCAGATAGCAGATCTGTTGAGTCGTCAATCACAACAGATTCACGAATGGGAGTTGCACCCACAGGTTCTCCAACCATTCTTCCAAATGTGGGGGCATCCACAATTAGATCTGTTTGCCACCCACAAACGCAAAATGCCCAACCTTCGCCGTCAGGTTTCCACACCCACGGTCGGAGGAGAATGCAATATGGATGAACTGGTCAGGCAGATTTGCGTACGCTTTTCCGCCTCCCACTCTTTCCACTAGTAGTACGCAAGCTCAGACAACAGTCTCTCAAACTAATACTCGTGGCCCCCACATAGGCACGTCAGCCGTGGTTCACCACACTACTAGATCTCTCACTGGTTCCACATCAGAAATTACGGCTCACGCCATCCCTGTTAACACAGAACCATGGAGAAATAAGGCACCCAGAACCAACCCAACTGAATTTGGCGATCTGGCTCCTGAGGTCTTAGAGTTTGGCTACTTAAACTTACCACCAGACTGTATGGATATAATTAAAGAAGCTAGAACACCCACCACTAGAGCATGTTATGCTGCTAAGTGGAAAAGATTTGCAATATACTGTAACAACAATCACATTGATCCATTGGATGTTTCCATCCAAAATATTATTTGTTACCTTCTACACCTACAAAGGTCCAACTTGGCTTATTCTTCCATACGACTGCATCTAGCAGCAATTGCAGCCTATTTACAAAATAGACAGCATCTATCTCTCTTTAAAGTACCTGCGATAAAAGCTTTAATGGAAGGATTAAAACTAATAATCCCACGTAGGTTACCACCTGCACCAGTATGGAACCTAAACGTGGTCCTTACAAGACTTATGGGTCCCCCATTTGAGCCTTTAAACAAGTGTGAATTGCAATTCCTAACATGGAAGACTGCCTTCCTTGTTGCCATCACCTCTCTCAGAAGAGTTAGTGAAATACAAGCATTCACAATAGAAGAACCATTTTTTCAGATACACCCAACAAAGTGGTTCTTAGACCTAGTCCAAAATTCCTGCCAAAAGTGATTTCTCCTTTTCACCTTAACCAATCAGTAGAGTTACCAGTGCTTTTTCAAAAACCAGACTCTGTGAGCTCTTTTATTCTACACAGACAGGACTAAATCCTTCAGAAAGACAAAACAACTATTTGTATCTTTCTCTTCCCCACACAAAGGCAATCCCATATCTAAAGGAGGAATTGCCAGATGGATTGTAAAGTGTATTCAAATATGCTATCAAAAAGCTAAACGTACACTAACAGTTCCTCCTAGAGCGCACTCCACTCGCAAACTAGGAGCCTCTATGGCTTTCTTAGGAAACATACCACTAGAGGACATATGTAAGGCAGCAACATGGTCTACCATACACACCTTCACTAAACACTATTGTGTTGACGTGCAAGCCAAGCAGCAAGCTAAAGTAGGCCAAGCTGTCCTTAAAACACTATTTCAGTATGCTGCAACGGATACAAGCGACCACCGCTAGGGGAGACACTGCTGCACAATCGTTGCTAAGTGTACAATCTGCAGCTCTTATGCCTCAACGGAATATGCTACTTACCACTATGCATCTGTTCTTGGCATGTAGAGCTGCAGAGGTGTACACACCCTCCCTCGTCCCCGGGACTTGTATCCCTTCCAGTACTCATCTTACTTAGATGCACATGCATGGACATCCTTTCTCTTTACTTCTACTAACTCCATCATGGCGAAAAACAATCTGAGGATGGAGTCGATGACCATGCGCAGTATTGTCCATGGGAGGAGTCACCGATCTCGTGACTACAAAGACTTCTTCCAAGAAGACAACAACCTGCAATCATCCGAGCCCAACACCAGGTGGCGATCTATTGCTAAGTGTACAACTCTGCAGCTCTACATGCCAAGAACAGATGCATACTGGTAAGTAGCATATTCCTTCTTCAGGCCTTACTCGCCTCTTTCCCTCTATTCCTTTCGTAATGCCCCGGTTGGACTTGAATGTGGTCTTGACTTAACTTGTGTGCTTCTTTCGAGCAACTACATAATTGTCCTCTTAGACTTCTGACTTTAAAAACTGCTTTTCTGGATGCCAGCACCTCTGCTTGCAGGGTGAGTGAGCTTCAGGCTCTTTCTTCTAAACCTCCTTTCCTTGTTGTTCATCCGGACAATCAGACCTTCTTTTCGTCCCAAAATGGTTACCTCTTTCCACATAGGACAGACCATCACTTTGCCCACCTTCTTTCCACTCCCACTTCCTTCCAAGGAAGAGAGACTCCACCGCCTGGATCCAAAATGTGTGTCATCATTTTATCTGGATCGCACAAAACAATTCTGGGTGGATGATCAGCTCTTTGTTGGCTATGTGGGTGCCAAGAAAGGTTGGGCTGTGCAAAAACAGATCATCTCTCGGAGGGTCGTACTTTGCATTAAAATCTGTTATTCCTTGGCGAAAAAGTAGCCTTCCGTAGGACTGCGCACCCATTCCACCATGGCGACGGCAGCTACTACTGCTTTGGGACGTGGAGTCCCCCTCTGTGACATCTGCCTGGCAACCACGTGGGCATCCCTGCACATGTTCACAAAACATTACCAATTCCGGAGACACTGCTTTTTTGGCCGTTCAGTTCTCCAGGACTTTCTGGTGTGAACTTTGTTTGCAGACCCAACTGGGGTTGGTGTTGCTGGGGTGTAGGAAGCGGACTCTGTATATACTATACCAAAGTGAGGTATAGTGTGCACAGTGAAGTGGAACCCCAAACTTAGGCAGAGGTAAAGTTAGATAGAACCTATCTCTCTGTTTGTTGTAGTGTTGTCGAGCAGTAAAGCAGTATCAGAGAACATTGTTAAGCATTTGTTGTACACACTCAGTCAGCAAATGAATTCACACACTCCAAGACCCAACTTCAGACCAATTGTTTTTGTATAAAAATATTCTTTTAGTTATTTTATTTCTAGAACCAAGCAAGCCTGGCACAGGTAAGCAATACATGCTTTACAGTAGTAAATGCTGATTGTAAAACAGTTCAATTGCAATTGTAAATGTACTATGGTTTGACTTAAACAGTATTGTTTCAGATAAATGCAATCACTTGTAAATACAATACATTGACTTGAATGGGATTTTCAGTGAATTAGCAGGTAAGTTACTTTTGAATTATTTTTCTTACTCCGTGCTGGATGCAGCACTGGGACATTTCATGTAAACAGGTGAGTAAAAGCGTTTTTGTTAAATCGGAAAGTGTCGATATCCTGTGGATATATGGTTTTCAGGTTTTAGGTAAGTATTCGGTAGTGGGAGTTGAGCTTCTGGGGGTAGACTCAGGGGTCCCCCAGGGTCAGTGATGCACTCTTGTTACACCCTCAGCAGCAGTAGGGCAGACGGGTGCAGAGTGTTGAGGCCCAATGTCATCCCCTGGTGGATAGTGGGCCTCTGGTGGTGGCTGCTGGCAAGGCTTGGCACCTCGTCCCAGGATGTGCATTGTTTCAGGCCCAGAGAGCAGCAGACTCTCGACACAGGAGTCCAGAAACTTGTCTGGTGGTGGCAGCTGAAAGCAGCCACTCTGCCTGGACACTAGTGGTGGGTTAGTTTTCAGGGGGCTTCTGTAAGATGCCCTCTGTGTGCATTTTTCATTAAATCCCACACTGGCATCAGTGTGGGTTTAATGTGCTGAGAAGTTGGATACCAAACTTCCCTGTTTTCAGTGTAGCCGTTATGGTGCTCTGGAGTTCGTAATGACAACCTCCCAGCATTATATACTCTTAATGGCAGCACTGCACTTGCAATGTCTAAGCATGGATTTAGTCACTGTAGGGGTACAATGCTCATGCACTGGTACCCTCACTACTGATATAGTGCACTCCGCTAAAGAGGTGACTGATCTATGCCAAGGCAGTGGTCTGTAGGCAGGACACACAGGGATGTGTGCCATGCCGACTCTTCACTTTGTTCTGCACCAAGACACGCGGCCTGCAAAGGCAGTGTGTGTGTCAGGGTACAGGACCTCTAAGGGTGGTACAATAAGAGCTGCAGACCTTAGAGGCCTTCTCTGCTCTCAGTGCCCTGGGTACCTGTGGTACCATTTATCACTGTTTGAACTTTGGCCAGAGATGCCAATTGTGTTTAGGCTTCAATGCAGTTTTGGGGAAAGAACATAGGCCCCTGGGTACCTGATTAGCAGGAGCCCAGGGCACACTCAGTCAAAGTACAGCAGCAATTCAGCAAAAAGTCGGGGAAACCATGCAGAAAGAGGGCACCTTCTCACACGGGAAATCTATTCTAAGTTAAGGAATCTATAACTAATATCTCTTTCAGATGTACCAGTTACTTACCTTCGGTAACTTATCTCTAAGAGACATATTAGTTGTAGATTCCCTACCGCTCCACCCGTCCTCCCCGTTCTGTGAAGTGACTTCTAGCGTAAGCGACTCACTTTCAGTGCCCTAGTTTTGTGCACCAGTGGTCAGTGTCTTGCATGGCTCTGTGCTTCTCGCGTGGAATGTTGTGTAAAGAACTAATGTCCGAGTGCCCGGGTGGTGTCTAATAGACACCGCAAAGTCATTCCTGCGAACAGGACGCCAAAGACAGACGCGAGTCGACCGACGCCACCTACCGACAGGCAGGGGTAATACTAAAGAAAAAATCTCCAGATCCAGTCGGACTCCTGGGGGTAGTTCTAAGGTAAGGACTCTAACTAATATGTCTCTTACAAATATATCGTTACTGAAGGTAAGTAACTTGTTCGTTAAGCAGGCGGTGTTGCACTAGTTGTTTCAATAAGGTGAGCCTTGTTTGGTTACATATTTCTGCTTGATGTATATATTTGAGTATATCTATATAAATGTTTGTACCCACTATCTGCTATTTTGTTATGATTGTACAAATACTGTAACTGCTTGCTATTCTGATTCAAAAATGTAAATCTATGAAAGATCCAGCAGTGGAGAACAAAGTAAGTGACTTAACTGTAACTGTAGGTTCGAGGCATGTGAGCTGTAGATCACATGCTTTGCATATTCTTGCCATCTAGTGTTGGGTCTGGATGTTTGCAGAAGTCTTTCCAGTCACATGGTAAGGTGACTCCTCCTTTCGGTAATAGTGTGCATGGATATCGACTCCATTGTTAGATTGTGTTTTCCGCCATTGGGTTCGGAAGTGTATTGCTGCACTCCGTTTCGGAATCGGTCCTCTGGTTCCCCTCGGTGCGCAATCCACTCTACCCTCAATGGTAGTGTTTTCGATCACGTTCCCTTTTCTCCGTGGTTCAACTCAACACTAAGAAATCTCCAATTTCGATTGAGGTTTTAGCGGGCGGCCTTCCGGGCTATCCGTGTCGGTCAGGCTCCTGGTCGATGGAACGGAATCCGTTCAAATTTGGCTCCCTGCGCCACGTGAATTATCAGCATACGGACTTACATCAGGTGTTATGTTATGTTATGTTATGTTAAATTGTGTTTATATAGCGCTCGGCTACTCTAACAGAGTGTCCCGGCGCTTTCCACATACAGCTCAAGTGTAGAACAACATAACAAGAAAAAATTAACTCAAGAGAAAGAGACAGCCACTAAACAGAAAGATTAAAAAGCCAGGTCTTCAAATCTTTCCTAAAATGAAGCAAATTGGGGGTACTGCGCAGAGCCAGCGGAAGCGAATTCCACAACTGGGGGGCCTTAAGGCTAAAAGAGCGCCCCCCAATGCGGGCTTTCCTCACACGCGGGACCACAGCAGTAAAGAGGGATTCGGAGCGCAGTGAGCGGGCAGGGCGATAGAAAATCAGTCTCTTCTGCAGATATCCCGCACCTGAGCCAAACAATGCTTTATGCATCAATGTCAGGGATTTAAACATGATCCGCTTCCGGATCGGCAGCCAGTGAAGCGACTGCAACAACCCAGAGGCTCGTGCTTGCCTGTGTAGACCAAAAATCGCACGGGCTGCGGAGTTTTGTACCACCTGCAGGCGCTGGACCAAGTAATCCGGGAGGCCGAAGAAAAGTGCATTGGCATAATCTAGCCTAGATCCGATGAGCGCCTGAACCGTAATCCGCCTGTGCTCCGCAGATGATAAAGGAAGAAACTTGCGGAGCATCTTCAAAATGCCGAAACAGGTGCCGGACAAACCAAGAACGTGCGCTCTCAATGAGAGCTTGTTGTCCAGCTTAACCCCAAGGTTCTTTGCAACCAAAGAGGATTGTGCCGGAGGACACATAGTGGGAGGCCACCATTGCCGCCACTCGGGGTCGATGGTACAACCAAAGAATAAAACCTCCGACTTGCTGGAGTTGGCCTTCAGACTGTTCTGCTTGAACCATCCAAAAACCATACCCAGACAATCCCGAATTCTCTCTCCATCAAATGGCTGATCTTTGCCACATGTGAAGAGAAGTTGCGTGTCATCGGCGTAGGACACAATCTGGACTCCGTAAGCCTCCGCCGCAGCCGCCAGAGGGGACATAAAGATGTTAAACAATGACGGGCTCAACACAGAACCCTGTGGAACCCCAACTCCCAATGGCGGCATCTCGGCGGAGCTCTGGGAAACCCAGATCGTCTGTCGGCGGCCATCCAAAAAAGATGTAAACCATTTGAGCACCGTCCCCCTTAGGCCGATGTCATGAAGCCTAGCCAACAGCGCCTCGTGGGGGACGGTGTCAAAGGCCGCCGACAGGTCCAGCATGATTAACATGGCCTTGCCACCCACATCCAAGGTCTCCCTGATGATCTCTGAGACCTCCACCAATGCCGTTTCCGTGCTAAAATTAGGACGGAAACCGGATTGGGATGGATGGAGCACATTGTTGGATTCAAGGAAGCTCGACAAGACGCCATGAACATGCTTCTCAGTGATCTTCGCCAAAGCCGGGAGAAGTGAAATTGGCCTGTAATTGGCCAAAACCTCGGCATCAAGACCAGGCTTTTTCAGAAGGGGGATCACCATCGCCCTTTTCCAGGTGCGTGGGACACTCCCCTCCCTCAAGGAGGCATTGAGGATCGGGTTGACCAGAGGGTTCACCACCGCCGCCATCCCAGCCAAGAATTTGGCAGGGCAAGGGTCAAGTGGCGAGCCAGATTTAAGACTGGCCAACAGCACCCGGGACGCGTCACTGGAGACCGGTGGAAAGTCTGCCAGCACTGCCATCGGCGTGGACGATGTTCCGTGTCCTGCCCCGGGGCCGCAACAATCCTCCTGCGAGCTCTCCAAGAAGGAGGCCTGAATCGCCTTAATATTGTCGGTGAAAAAAGTGGCAAGGTCACACGCCCACGCATCTGATGGTATTAGCGGGGGTGAGTAGGAGCTTGGGGTCGTGAACTCCTTCACTATTGTGAAGATCTCCTTACAGGAGTTCGCCGACGCCTCAATCCTCCTGGCAAGGTATTCCCTCTTAGCACCAAGAATGTCGCGGTGATAGGCCCTCACAACCGACCTGTAGGCAAGTTTAGCCTCCCCGTCATATTGAAGGCGCCAGGCCCGCTCAGCAACCTTACATTGGCTGCGAGCCACGCGCAGCGCCTCCGTAAACCACGGGGCAGATTGCCGTATGGCCGTGGACTGGGGGATTGCCCTCGGGGCAAGATCATCTAGCCTCTCAGTCAGCCACCGCTGCAGAGCCTCAGTGTCTCTTTCCGGATCCCCCGAGAGATGGCAAGGATGTTCCATGAGCGCCTGTTCCAACATAACAGGCGTCACTCTATGCAACGCTCTCGAGGCGGATCTAGGCACCGTGGGGGCGCAGTTGAAGGACCGCCCATTCTCCAACACTGAGAACCTAATCAGTCTATGATCCGTCCAGAGTACCGGCAACGTTTCAATGTCAGCAATGCGAACTGACGAGAACACTTGATCGATGGTATGCCCTTTCTCATGTGTAGGTCCTGACACAAACGGTGTCAGACCAAGCGGAGATGTAATATCCAGCAATTTAATCACATCCGGATTGTCCGGGACATCAAAATGGAAATTAAAATCGCCTGCCAGCAGACAATGCTGCGTAGACAGCGCCAACTCTGAAATGGCTGCCTGTAGGTCCTCCCAAAAAGAACCCACAGGGCCGGGTGGCCTATAAACCAGCAGCCCCTTAAACGTCTGGCCCGGAGATAATCTGAGCAAAAAGGCAAGGGACTCCGAGCCCTCAATGGGATTCACAGGAAGAACAGAGCAAACAACGCTCTTCTTCACTACCACAGCCACTCCACCCCCCCTTCCCTTTGCTCTATCCTGCCGAAAAATGTTATATGTAGAAGGAATGGCAGTAAAGATGTCCGGGTTGGATGCCTCTCCTAACCAAGTTTCGGTCAAAAGGAGACATAGAGGATTTTCCCTAACAAGTAGATCATGAATGTGCTGGGCATGGCTTCCTACTGACCTCGTATTGAGCAGCAGGCAGAGATGTTTCGCACACGCCTCGGCTGGCCTATGGACGCCACCCGAGGTCCCAGTAGGTGCCCAGCCGCAGGAGGGACAGCGTCGTTTGCCCTTGTGGCGCCCCGGGAATACTGAGCGGCATGAGTAGAATAAAGTGCGCATAGCGCGTAACATCGCCGAAGTGTAGTGGATCATCCTCCCCCTCGCCTGGGCCGACCAAAGTTATCCGCCGCCTCCGGAACGCGGACGGGCGCAGACGGGCAGGACTCCGGCACGACTCAGGCTAAGCGAAGGCGTCTACCTGCGCGTCCCGCTGCGCGTGGGGAGCGACTTTAAATAGGCTCTCCAGTGAGCCCTTGGCGCGCGAGTCCGCTTCAAAATGGCGGCCGCCGCCGGATCAAAGCCCCAAACAAAGATGGCGCCCGAAGTGAGCCCCCAGGACCCAGACCCACCAAAGTGGTGGTGCTTTAGAGGCACAAGGTGCCCTTTTTAAATGCAGTAAGGGGATCGGGGCGCGAGCTGCAGGCAGCACAATTAAAATCAGGGGGTAAGGTAAACACAATATTAACCCAAATACAAAAACAAGGGAAGCTTAAAATAACACAGCGCTGAAGCAGCGCGAACCCAGCAGTGTGGTAGGTGGTAGAGGTGTGTAACTTATGCTTGTACCCCGAGCACAAAGAACAAGACTGCGACGTGTGTCGATCCTTCAGATTGAAGAAAACTCTGTGATGGTCGTGCTTGACATTGCGAGATGCAGCTTGAACAGTTAGACGACAAACTGGATGTCTTCGGCGAAGACTCCGACCAAGAGGAAGTCTCAGCGGCCGAAGAACACGCTTAAGCAGCATCGGACTCCAAGGCAGAGTTGCAGATTGCCCTCGAAGACAACGATGTGCCGCAGGGACAAGGGGACGTTGAGTATTGAAGACCCTCCACTCCCCCTTTTCACTGTCCATAGAAAATCTAAGGCTTTGGCACAACCTCTGCTTTCAGGCCAATGTTGGCACCGAGAAGAGGTTTCTAACGCTCTGCCTTCTGGCTTGGCGCCAAACCACTCTGTCAAGCCTTCCGGCTCGGGAGCCACTGCCCAAAACCCACTTTGGAGCCGAAATCTTCCAGATCCAAACATAAAATGGGCTCGGAGCCAAAACCTTCGACACCAAAACCAAAGAAGCATTCCTCGGAGCTGAAATCTCCGGCACCTAAATCACATTCCAGCTCAGCATTGAAAGCTTTGGCACCAAAAATTAAACAGCTGCCAGTAACGCAGTCTTATCCAAGCATGGACATTGTACCACCCAAATCGGATCCGAAACAAAAAAAAACTCTATATTAATCCAGATACTGGACATATCCACGCTAAACCCCCATCCAAACACAAGCTTCCAGTCTAAAATTCCATTAAAGAAGAAACATGTGGACACTAGTCCTTTCCACACACTACCCTCTCCTCCTCCTCTCTCTCCGCCGTGTTTTGATCCCTTGCACATTACACCTAGGCAGTCTCCTCTACCTCAGCTTGATGCAGATGACACTGATGATGATGATGATGATATACACTCACCAACAGATCCTTGGACGGCTTATACCATTGATCCTCAACAGGATACAGACTCAGACTTTTACCCTGCCTGATCGTCTCCACCTGATGGTAATCTGTCATATCAGGAGCTCATTGCTAGAGCTACATACTACCATGGGGTACAGCTCCATAAGAGTCCTTGGAGGAGGATTTTCTCTTTGAAACTCTAGCAACACATAAATTCAGTCAGACGCTGCCTATGCTTAAAGGTATGTTAGGGCACACAAATGACATCTTTAAAGACCCTGTACATGCTGGGATCCTCACTCCTAGAGTACATAAGAAATATAAACCTTCCCCAAAAGACTCTATTTTTTAATAAGGGTCAGTTAACACTGGACTCTGTAGTGGTATCCAGTGCTAGAAAGTGAGCTAATTCTCAAGCATCAGGGGATGCTCCTCCCCCAGATAATGAGTCGAAGCTAATAGGTGCTTCTGGCAAACGTGTAGCTGCGCAAGCAGCTAATCATTGGCGTATTGCTAACACCAAAGGTCTCCATGCAAGAAATGATAGAGCCCACTGGGACGAAATAGAACAACTTCTACAATTTCTACCAGGTGAGCATAAGGCCAAAGTACAATACTTCGTGCAGGAAGGTAAACTGATTTTCAAGACCTCCTTTAGATGTGCTCTAGATGTGCCTGATACTGCAGCTTGAGGAATTACTACTTGCATCCTACTCCGCAGACATGCCTGGCTACGTGTCTCCGGGTTTGAACCTGAAGTAGAACAATCCATTCTAAACATACACATCAACAAAAAACATCTTTTTGGCCCTGAGGTTGAACAAGGGCTCAAAGATGAAAAAAGATAGAGATGTAGCGTAATCCATGGGAGTGCTTCAGTCTTCAGTCGGTTTCTTTCGGTGCTCTTTTTACAGGGGAGTGTCCAAATCAACAGGGACAGACCAAAACACTTAATCTTACAAAAAACACTTAAAAATCTTCCTTTACAAGAGGATTTTTCAGCGGGGGCTACAGGGGAAACAGTCCAAGGGGCAGAGGCAAGAACACCACACCCCACAATTCCCCAAACAAGCATTGACTTCCCCACACTTCCCTCCGACTATTCCACACCTGTCGGAGGAAGACTTCATCACTTTCTCCCCATTTGTGAATCAATAATAACTGACAAATGGGTGATTGGAATTATCCAACATGGTAATTGCCTGGAGCTCACCAACAATCCTCCAAACATTCCACCTCGATATCGCAAATTGTCAACAGACCACCGGAACTTGCTTCAACAAGTAGTGCTTTCTCTATTACTCAGCTATTGAACCAGTTCCACTTCAGTACCAAGGGTCAGGGGTTTATTCCTTTACTTTCTAATTCCCAAAAAGGACGGCTCCTTAAGACCTATTCTAGATCTCGGAGAGTTAAACAAATACATACGGTTAGAGCACTTTCACATGGTGACTCTGCAACAGGTACTTCCTCGTTTACAGCAAGGCAACTTTGTCTACTCTGGATCTAAAAGACACATACTTTCACTTTCCAATTTACCCAGCGTATCGCAAAAACCTCAGATTTGTGACAGCAGGCACACATTACTAGTTCAAGTTACTTCCATTTGGCGTCACCACAGCCCACAGCGCGTTCACCAAATGTCTCGCAGTAGTAGACTTTCATCTCAGAAGACAATGTATCCATGTCTTTCCTCACCTATACTGGCTTATCAGAGCGAGCACCTGTAACAGCATACTACCCACTCAGGCAACAGTACACCTACTTAATCAGTTAGGTTTCACAATCAATGCACAGAAATCTCATCTGTGCCCTGCGCAGGTGCAATCTTATCTAGGAGCTACCCTGAACACTCTCAAAGCTCTAGCATCTCCCAATGTAGCTAGAATTAACAATATTCAGGCCACTACACTACGTTTCAACCCAATTGAATATTACCAGCGAGAGTTTTTATGCAACTGCAGGGAATGATGGCATCCTGCAATGCAATCGTACCTCGTGCAAGGCTTCACTTCGTCCTCTACAGGAATGTCTAGCGCGTCAGTGGAATCAATCGCAGGGTCAATTAATCGATCTAGTCTTGGTAGATGGCCGCACCCATTGCGCTCTGCAATGATGGAACCCCCAAAAGGGCGGCCCTTCATAGACCCAATTCCACAGACTGTATTGACAGCAGACACATATTTAACCAGTTGGGGTGCTCATCTCCAACATCACACAGTACAAGTGCTGTGGTCAGACAATGACAAATGTCTCCACATCAACTACCTGTAACTTCTAGCGGTGTTTCTAGCACTCAGATTCCCAAACTCACCTTCTACGCAAAACTGTCTTAGTCTGCAAGCACAACATGACCGCAACGTTTTATCTGCAGAAACAAGGAGGGTGAGAGACTCTCCAGCTGTCATGCCTGGCACAAAGCATTTGGAATTGGTCAATTCCTCACAAAATTTATCTCCCAGCAGAACACCTTACAGGGGTGGACAATCGAATTGCCGACCTGCCCAGCAGACACAGGCAACAAGCTCACGAGTGGGAACTTCATCCCCAAGTTCTTAATTACTTTCAACAATGGGGTTTTCCACAGATAGATCTGTTTGCTACAGTCCACAACACAAAATGCCCAAACTTTGCATCCAGGTTCCCACACTGTCTATCCAAAGCAAATGCTCTATGGATGAATCGGCAGGAATATTTGCCTACTCTTCTCTGCGTCTTCCACTAATTCCATTACTGGTTCGGAAGCTCAAACAAACATCCCTCACATTGATATGAGTAGCCCCCACATGTGCTCGTCAGCCTTGGTACACCACCCTTTTAGAATTGTCAGTGGTGCCACATCAAAAGCTATATCTCACACCCTGTCTTCTCGCTCAGAGCCATTGAGAAATCAGACATCCAAATCCCAAAGAACTCAACCTAGCGATTTGGCTCCTGAAGTCATTCTTTGGTTATTTACTATCTGATAGAGACTTCTATCCGCAGATTCCTTAACTTAGAATATCCTCAGGCGTGAGACTGGATCTGGAATGTTTTTGCAGCAGCACCTCTGCGTGCCGATAGACGGCGCCACACGACCCCGCCCTGACGTCCACGTACGTGACGTCAGCTAGGTCATATAAGTCCCTCCCTGCGCGCTGACTTCAGTTTCCTTCTTTTTGCTGGCAGGTTCGCCCCCGGCGCCAATTGAGCCCTTGCCTCCCAGGATCGTCGAAGATGTGGTGTCAGGGTGCGGCCCGGTTGGGCCCCCCCTCTACGCTCCACATGGAGTAGTTGGGGCTCGGCCCACTGGGTCCCTCTCTTCGACCCATGGTGCCTCTGCCGCTATACATAGCCCTGTGAGGCTCCCTGTGGCGCCGCAGGTGGTTGACGGTGCTCCTAACCTTGACTTGAGCACACCCCAGCCTTCCGGGCAGGCGGGCGCCTGTCCGAAGCCAGGGTCGGCGCCGTCCCGGCGACAGAGGCTCCGCCTCTGCTTCATTCTCCAGAATCAGAGCCTGTTCTGGATGAGGCGGAAGATTGCCTCCCTGGCCCCAGTGCCCTCTGCCAGATGCTGCCGAGGCGGCGTCTGACGAGGCACAATTGGCGCCGACACGCGCCGTCTCAATGCCGAGTTCTGGACTCTTCTATAGAGGCCTCTGGAGAGAGTTCGGCACTGCCCTCTCGCCTGGCGTCACTGGAACTAGTGTTACCTGTGCCCCACCCATGGAATTTGTGGAGCCTCCTCATGAGCTCCCAGATCCGGCAGGCTGTTTTCCTCCCCAGGAACCCAGTCATGATTCTCATTCTTCCATGGGGCTTCCTTCTGTAGGGCATTGGGCGCACCCTCAGTGTCTTGGGAGAGTCGGCTTACAACCCTCCCCCACTAATGAGCTATTTTCCCCACCACGGAGGGCTACCGAGGCAGGTGCAGCTTTTTTGAGAGTGCTCTCTTTGGCCACCCACATTTTAAATATGCAAGCCCCCTTCTCCCCCTTTTTCTGTGGACCCCTTGCTTGAGGTCCTCCTCCTTGGGTCTGGAAATATGGAGCCGCTTTTGCCTCTTGAGGCACCCCTTTATGATGCAGTTTTGCACCGCCACCGTCCAGCTCCACATGATCCGGTCTGTCTTTGTCCTGAAAATATCCGGGAGCGACTGGTTTACTTACCCTTTGATGGGGTTTTGCTTTTTGATGCTCACGCCGAGTCGGCGGTTTACCTCCTCCTGGCGGACTTTCGTGCTCCCACTTAGGCCCTTTAACGCCTGTCTTCTATGGTACTTTTTCATTTCGCATCCTTTAGATGTGCTCTGTTTCACATGGGCAGTGAGCCTTACGTCTTCTTTTTTCTGTGGTCAAGGGTGATTACCCTTTTATTGGCATCCCTTGGATGCGTTTTTGCTTTCAGGTGCCTGTTGGCCTTCTGTGGCCGTGTCCGCAGGTTGCTGTGTCCTCTGAGTGTTATTCAGCCGGTGGCTCAGCTCGGTAATGTCATTACTGCTTGGAACTCAGTTCACGGGTTCGGTACGTTACTGCGTTCTTTTGGCCTGGCTTATTGTCCTAAGAGGTGTCCCCCATTGTTTGGGGTATGCATACTCCATGTGGGGTACTTGTACGCTATTACATAGCCTTGCTTATCTCACCTGGGCCTGGAGATCATGTGGGCTCCATGCGTCGCTTGGTGGTCCGATGTACGGTGTTCTCTGTTTTTCCTTGGCGCCCTCTGCTTTCGCCATGGTCATCCACCTCCTTTGGAGGTTTCATGATCTTCTCTTCCAAAACGGCTCCTACCTGCCTTTACTGTTCTAGATATGGTCCGGTATATACATGTTCATGCTCCTAGCTCGTTCTGTCTCTGCATAATTGTAGATTTATACATTTATGTCTACATGCCGGGTGCCTTGGTATCCTTTTCCTATGTCTCCACCTCTTGTCGAGGCTGTGAGGCCTGGACCAATATATCCATGTGTGGGGGAGCTTTTTTGAGTTGTTGCAAGTTGTCCATAGATTCCTCCTTGCTTCCGCTTACTGGAGTAATTTTCAACAGTTACATATGCTCCCTTTTGGGTGTTCAACACTGTACGGGTCTTTCTGAAGTGTTGGTCGTGGATTCTGAGACACTTACCACCATTTGTTAACATGGTTTTTTTTGGCCTCTTTCTTCGGATAGGCCTACTCTTGTTAAAGCTACGCCTGCGGGACAGTTCTTCTGATGGCAGGGGTCATTGATTACTGTCTGCAAGTCTATATTGTGGGTTGTTTCTCGCTTGGCTTCATGCTGCCCGGTCGGGCACTCTTATACTTCCTGTGTAAGCCACTTTAAGGTCTCTATGGCTGTTTGCCAGCTGCATAATTCTACCTGCTTCAGCGGGTTTGGGATTGATGCGAATTGCCCCTCATTACTCTTTTGGGGTTGGGTGTGCACTTGGTATGTTTCTTGTACCGCTGGCTATTCCCAATGCATTGCTTGGGGTCTAGCTCTTTCTTTTGGGCTCTTGGCACTGGCTCCTTCGGCTTCCGTCTATAGACTAGACTGTTAGGCGCTGGTTGCATCTCTTCTAGTTCATTTCGAGCTTGGGTCAGTGCACTCGTTGTGTGCCTTTAAGCTGAGTGATCCTTCTTCCTCTCTTTCTTGCTCTGGTATAGGGTTCATGCCGTTCTGCCTGTCACTTTTTATACAGGTATGGTGTGGCGCCATTCTGACATGTTTTTAGGTTATCTTCTATCCGTTATTTCTGCTCTTTCAGCTGCTTGGGTTGCTGTCTGGCTGTTCTGCCACAGCTTTCCCCCTTTATCCGTCACTCTGTTGCCGGAGCAGATGCTTGGCGTTTTCTGTTCTGTTGCAGACCCGCCTCCCTTTTGGGGTATGGCTGTGGTATCTATTCTAAGTTAAGGAATCTGCGGCTAGATGTCTCTATCAGATGTACGAGTTACTTACCTTCAGTAACGATGTATCTGGTTAAGACGTTGTCTAGCTGCAAATTCCTTAACGCCCACCCAGCCTCCCCATTCTGCGAGTATGTGACCCACAGCTCACATGCCTCGAACGGATAATGTTACCCAGTAAGCATCTGTTCTTGGCTTGTAGAGCTGTAGATTTGCATGCAACCACCCGCCTCCCCAGACTTCTGTAGTTGTTGTAGTTCTTTATTTACATTTATACGCATGGACATCTCTATTATACATATTAACTCCATTCTCACCCTCTTCGGGAAAACAATCTAACAATGGAGTCAATACCCATGAGCACTTTCACTGAAATTAGGAATCACCTTACCTAGTTACTGGACAGACTTCTTCGAAGAAAAACAACTTGCAAACATACAGACCCAACTCTAGATGGCATGGGTGTGCAAAGCGTGTGAATCTACAGCTCTAAATGCCAAGAACAGATGCTTACTGGGTAAGTAACATTATGCTTCTCCATTATTGGCATCTCTTAGAGATTTACATGCAACCCACCCTCCTCTCCGTAGAGGTCCGCTTATTGTTACATGATTTTTTCCACTAGTGCTTGAAAATCTGAAGGAATTTGCCTCAGTGAGGATTGTTCTAGAGAGTGCTGTCACCTGATTGGCGGGAGTTCGGTTCATTTGAAAGGATATGGATGGGTTATTAAAGTGATTATTCTTGAACAGAACTTCAAAAGGGCATCACGATATACACGTAAAAATTACGATGAACTATGGTGCATGGAGTGAAAAATATATCACCCTTTAAACCTTTCATGAGTGTGGTGAAGGGTTTCTTCGAGTATATCGGAGTATATACTAAGATTATTAACTCTGTTCCTCTATCCTTCCAAATCGTTTTTAAAGAGAATACCAAGTAGGTATTGGATGAATATAGTTGTGACAAAGATGCATTTTAGCCTTTAACATTGACTGGGCTGACCACACTAGGTAACAGTCAGAATGGTAAAAAGGATCAACATCCTAGGTCCTGAAGAGAAGCTTAGGGGTAGGCTTCGTAACATGTAGACCCATGAGGAAACTGCCCATTTTAGCACTTTTTCCTCCTTTTCCCCACTTTAATTAATACCAGCTATAGGGAGTATTAAAGTTGAGTTTTCCACGCAGCCAGCTATTTTGTAACTCGCTTATCTTCTGGCCCTTCCACTCTCACATCAAATACATTATTTCACTTCACTTTTAAGTGCTCCCACGTATTTTAGGTCGTAGCACGCCAATGCTAGAAACCGAATGGTTCTCCTGGGTTTAGTCACTGTTTGTAAGGATAGCACGGTTCTTTGGAATTGAGAATGGACTCCCTTTGTATTTTCATTGCTTGTAGAGGCAGCAGAGTCCACGACTTATTATACCTCTTCACTCCCTTATTTGTTTTATTTTTTATTTAAAGAGTTTTATGTAGTGCTATCTAGACCCGAAGGTATCCGAGCGCTTTACATTAGGTTCCACAATGTAACAGAAAATGATAACAATTACACATAACGTAAAAAAAATAAACAATACATTGAGAGAGGAGAGCAAGGAGAGACCTAAATAATGGAGGGGGGAAAGGGGAGGTGTGAAGAGGGAAGTTGAGGGAAGAGACGACATGAGAGACGAAAGGAAGTCTGTCTAAAGACCGACTGGGTAGGTGACGTCCGAGGAGGGAATCCACTGCCCGTCTCCACTTTAGCTAAACAAGGTAGCTCCATCGGGCATCAGTCAAAGTAGCTAGGTCTCAATTGACGAGGGAAAGATCACAGATAAACAGGGTGGGGACTAAGGGCAAGGACGGGTGAGGGCAAAGGTCAGTAGCTGGAAAGAGGAAAACAGTAGAGCGGATAGGGGTAGGGAAAAGGGTTAGTAGGGAGATACGATGGAGAGACAAAGGGAAAGTCTGTCCAAGGTCCGGCTAGGGAGGTGAGGGCTGAGGGGGAAGTCCGCAGACCTTCTCCTCTATAGCTATTGGATAGCACCACCGGGCATCGGCCAAATAGCTAGGTCTCAACGTAAAACATATAAAGAGCATAAGAGAGAAAAAGACTGGTGCATAGAGGGGTAAGGCGTAGGGTGAAGGGGTAGGAGGTAGATATGACGGAGAGACAAAGGAAAAGTCTGTCCAAAGTCCGGATGGGTAGGTGACGGCAGAGGGGGGAAGTCCATAGCCTATCTCCTCTATGGCTAACAGGTAGCTCCACCGGGCATCAGCCCAAAAAAAGGTAGGTCTCCAGTGTCGGAGGTAAGATCAACATGTTCGGAGTCCTGGTGTGTAAGCAGGATGAGGGATAGGTTCAAAGACAGGTCGTAGTCCAGTTTTTGTTCTGGAGTAGTAGCATAACGTGGTGGGGACAACTGTGGCAGCCATCTTGGAGACAGGAAAAGGAATATTAACCATGGTGTTACATTCTGACGGAACCATTAATATCTTTAGCTCGAAGGCGGGAGTTTGTTGAGCAATGGCGCAGCGAGAGGCCATAGCCAGTGTCCGCTCACCTCCCGAGGATGAGAGTATTTCCGTGTTAAAGAAACAAGGGAGAGAAACTGTTGCCATTTTAGGATCAGGCGTGTGGCGCCTCCTGTATCCCTATAACTCTCTCATTAAGACCAATTGGCTTTCTCTTCCCTCGCGGCACTTGGGCGTCTAAAGAGTCCGCCATCAAAGGCAGTGGTCGTGGCAGTGGGGGGCAAGTTTGATTTCCTGCTGCATGAAGCTCTTGGCTTCAAAACTGCTCGGCCGCCATCTTGAGTGTAGGCCGGCCCGTGTGTTGTGCGGGAAGTTGCTGAATTACTAATGGCGGCAGCCAGGCCGTTACAAGCCGTACGTTTAATTTATCCTTACGGCTCCACCGATTGCTTCGCGGGACGCAAGTCTCTCAGGCTGTTAATTGTGCTCGCCCGTTTGTTTTTTGTCAATAAAAATAAGTAGTGCCAAAAACACAAGTGGTGCAAGCAAAAGCAGCTCCCATTCTGGCCATTCGGGTAATTCCCATGTACTTGCACTATAATTTTGCACGAATGACACTTAATTTCGTAACACAGCGAAGTAGCTTAATTGCGTAAGTTTTGGTATTACGTGTAACGCGAAAAATAATATACACAATTGATCCAGCGTAATTAAAATTTATCTGGGTCTAATTTGCTTCAAGATTTTGTATCCACCAACAAGATTGCTATCTAAGGTAAGTAACTTTTCTTTTTGCTCTGCAAGGTTTGGTTGCTTGCTGTAACAGTGGAAAATATCACACTTGTGTACAATACTTTTGAAAGGAATGACTTTCCTTTTGTAAACTATTTCTTAAGTTATTTGTTTCATCTTCAAAGGTGTTCATGCAGTTCTGAAGACTGGGACCTGGGTCCGATACTGCATCTTCGATCTTGCAACAGGAAAAGCTGAACAAGAAAACAATTTTCCTACCAGCAGCATTGCATTTTTAGGCCAGAATGAACGAAATGTTGCCATATTCACAGCTGGACAGGTTTGTTTTCCCATAAGGTTATACATTTATTTATGTAGTTGTCATTCATGATTCCACAGTACAATGGTACTTAATTTTTGTGAAATGTAACTGCATCTAAGATTATATTCTTCCTAATAAATGTCAGCCACATACGAAATTATGGATTTTTACAGTTGCTTTGTTGACTTTGCACGTTAGATTTTATTGCAGTCTCCTGAGACATTCTAATTTTTTCAAATTTGTTGGGTATAATTTACAATTATTCCTTGTCCTGGCGTTGCCAGATTTTCTCATGCTATACTGAAATGAGGTATTCTGTCAAATATTTGGTATTGAGTTTGTGTTGATTCTAAAACTGCATTTTAATATATTTATTTCATGTGCATATAATTCCATCAATTTGAGTCACCTGCAGGACTTTCAAATACTCTTCCAGCTTGTCCGTTTTGTTTGAATAGCCCTCTGGTTTTATTCCATCAAACTTGATAATTGTGAGATAACTTGGAGGCCTCCGTCTTTTCCTTCTCTGTCATTAGACTGGAAGTTTCCTAAAGTGTAATCTCATTATATTATAGGATAGCTACTTTTCCATCAGCCCAGCCTGTTTATTGTGTGGTGGTGGTGGCAGCCAATATCTGTTTTGGGAGATAAGCCTTTATACCACAACCACTATTTGGAGAATGTCCATGTCAACAGGATCAGTTGCAGGGCTGAGTTGGAGTGCAATACATGTCATAACTAGGACTAGTGAGAAGTAGTCTGACTGCGTCTGAGTTCAGAATCCTGAGAGTTCTGGCCATCAACTAGGACTGGGTAGTCCTCCATGATTTAAGAAGTCTACAGACTAAAGCTAATTTTAGTTAGTGCTAGTATCCTACTTATTCCCCTGGGGTTTCTTCTTTATCTTGAGGTTACAAAGGAGATCTACTGTCTTAGTACAGAATGCTCGATCAGGAGAAGAACCTCTACATTGTTGCTACTGAAGGAGGATAGCTTATCTGCCTTCAGGAGGAGCTAGACCATGCACGCCATAAGGAGCAAACTTGATTCGGATTGGAGTCTAGTATTCTGGACTGTTCCGCTGTCCCCAGGAGATTAGAGTTTTTGTTGAAGGCAACAGTCCTCCCAGGGGATTCAGAGGTCGCTGTTGCAGGACAGGTCGCAGGGCCATCAAGGCAGGAGAAAGGCCAGTAGGGCAGGGGCCAAGGTAGTTGTCGTCTTCTACGGCAGGGTGTCTTCTTTCTTCATAGATCGTCGTAGATCTGAGTGCCAGGTCTGAAGGAGCCACCTGAATACTAAATTTAGGAGGCGTTTTAGGGGAGTAGCAGGTAGGTGTGGGAAAGTGCCATCTTTCTTGCATGGTATGCCCCTACTTTTTGCTGAATTGCTGATGTACTTTGACTGAGTGTGTCCTGGGCTCCTGCCAATCAGGTGCCCAGGGCCTGTGTTCCTTCCCTAAAACTGTATTGAAACCTAAACTCAATTGACATTTCTGGCCACAGGTCAGACCCTGGTAAATGGTGCCCTAGGTACCCAGGGCACTGTAACCAGAGGAGGCCCCTAAGGGCTGCAGCACTTATTGTGCCACCCTTAGATGCCCTGTACCGTGACACACACACACAGCCTTTGCCGGCTCAGTGTCTTGGGGCATGTAGGAAGGTGGATACCTGACTATGGTTACCCCCAACTTTTTGCCTAGTGTTTAGCTGGTTTTCGACTTAGTTGGCCTGGGATCCTGCTATTCAGGACCCCAGGCTATCTGCTCGCTCTGTAAAATGGACTCCATGTACTGTAGGTACATACCAAATTGGATATTGGGTCACCTTTGTGAGTCCCTGTATAGTGTACCATTGGTACCCAGGGCATAGGTGCACCCACGGCCTACCAGGGGCTGCAGCATATATTATGCCACCCCTGGCTGGCCCCCTAAATTGACACAACTGGCTGATCACTCAGCTGGAGCAAGGTCGTGTAATCACCCCTTTCTTAGGTATAGTATCCCTATACCTACCTTATATATAGACACATAGTAACCTATAAGTCACTCCTATGGCAGGCCTTAACAATCCTGGAGGCAGAGTGCTTGGTTATGTGTGAGATGGTGCTCTAGCATGAGCTGAGCCTGTCTGCAGCTTTCGGAACCATGTCCTTATAGCTGTTCTATGATATTGCCATACCATATACTCTTAAGTGCATTATAATCCTCGCGGTTAATGCTAACTTTGGTTTGGCTTTATCCAAACATGTCGTGTAAGGTGTCATCCGCTTTGGAATACTACCCCCTCGCCAATTCTGGCGACGGGGGTAGCATTCCACCCTTCTAGAGGGAGAAGACATGTTGAAACTACTGTACCCGGTTAAAGTTAACCAGAGCCCCAGCATCAAAAAATTGATGCTGCTGCCACAGACACAAGTCTGACCTCCTCCTGCTGGGAGTCCATTCAGTCAGGAAGGCTTGGACAATAGGTTTCCTGCCTGGGGAGGTGCGAGCACCACCCCAGACAGGACTTTGTGTATTGGGACAGGGAGGGCTGAATAGATTGAGACACTGCCTGGGGCACACTAGGTGCTCCAGGCATACCCCAGTTCAAACCGGTTGCTGGGGCACTCCAGCCCCAGCTCTGGCGCGAAACTGGACAAAGGAAAGGGGTTTAACCACCCCCCTTCCTGGTCCCACCCATAGGAGGGACCTAGAAAGTAATCCAGCCCCTTTTAGTTGTCTAAAGGTAGGAGCTGAGTCCTAGGACTTTAGATTAATCCTGGAATCGAAACTTTGCACGAAACTTTGCACAAAACTCTGGACCTTCGACGTTCTGCTGAAGACTGAAGAATCTCCCTTGTGGCCAAAGAGTGACCACCCTGGGCTACCAGGCACCATCCAGCAAATCAACGGCTTGCTTAGTCGACGCTCCCGCTGGGACCCGAGCACAGAGCCTGACAAGACCCAGACTTCCAGACCTCTCTGACCCTCTCTTCACGTCTGCAGCATAGCTGAGATCCGTGGGGCGACGAGACACGTGGGACCGGACATCTTGAAAAGCCTGCAACTTGCTAACTGCAGCTCCTGAGGTATCCTCGAAGCTTTGCACTGGGGATTGAGAAGCCCCGAATCCGAGCTCCACCTGCACTGAAGATCAGCCCTCCACACTCCACCAGTTCTGCGTGGGGTCATTCTGCTTGTGTTCTGCGCGACGCGTTGTCCGGTTGCTGGCCCGTTGGCTAGTAGCCTCTGTGACGACAATCCTTTTGAACCAACTCGCTGGTCCAGTTGCTCCAGACTGGCCCTTGCCTCCCTGCAAAGGTGAGGCACCTCAGACCTTGCTGGTCTGCACCAGAAGCCTTCTTTGAATCCTGCGTGCGTTGCCTTTGCCAAGGCTTGTTGACTCCAATCCGGAAGTCGACCCCTCCATCTGCGAGAACCTTCGTGGGACAGCTCGCCTCCAGCACCTGGTCGTCCTCGACGCCTCCTGGTCCGTGTGGCTGAAGAGACAAGCTTCAAGACAGCACCTGATTGTTCCTCGACGTCGTCTGGTTTCACCCGGTCACTGGCTAGTGACCCAGAGACTGTCCCCTCTGCTTTCAGGTCCTCTTCATCCTCGATCCGCCCTTGGATCCACCCAGACATCTTCCTCCTGGTCGCCTGCAGCATCTTTCTTCACAGGCTCCATAGACTTCAACGGCGAAACCCGACACATCTTCACACCTATGCACCCGCCGTCCGTGGGTGAGGTAACGCGAGTACTTCGGTGCTCCCAAGGGTATTGACTATCCAAGTGTCTAGGTTTTTAGTTGTTTCCTTCTAGCTAAACCGGAAGTGTCCTAAATCCTTCTTTATCTAACTTCTAAGTTCCCATTGACTTTACATTGACTCCCGCGTGTGTGTAAAGACACTGCACGCGTCGCCTGTGGGCCTCCTACTTCTAAACTAAGGTTCAGATAGTGTGGCCCCAGCGATGCCCTAGGCCTTTCTTTTTCTCGTGACGTGGTACTTATACCACTTTCTTAATATATGGTTTGCTTCGCCCCCTAGGGCCTAACTGTAAATTGTGCAACTTAACGTATCCTGATTAAGTAACTTGTTATGTGCTTTTGCCTCTGATCTCATAAAGAGTTCAGAGGAGTGTGTTAGTAAATAAATACATATATATATATTTTATATATATCCTGTGTGGTGTCCTTTCATTTGATATTCAAGGGGTTACATATGGTAAAACAGCTGGCTTTACACGCCCTCAAGGGTCTTTTAGTCTAAGACTGTTCTGTCCACGCTACCACTAGGATAGCGGGTCCATAAGGTTGACTTACAACCATCACCATAAAGGTTGTTTGGACTGGTTCAAGATGTTCCCTGGAATAGTGAACATCATATACCAGGCCAACTTCTCACAAGGCAGAACAGACCAAAGAGTCAACATGGCACACATCCCTGTGTGCCATGCCCACAACACACTGCCCTGGCATACCTCAGTCATCCCTCTAGTTGGGTGCCCTATGCCAGTGGTTTGGGTACAAGGGTATGATCCCTGTATCCCTACAGTACCCAGGTCCATTCCTGGGCACTGTAAGTGCAGTGCTGCCATTAAGAGTATATGGTGCTGGGAGGTAGTCATCACGAACACCACAGCACCATGATGTCTACACTGACTGAGAAGTTTGGTATCAAACGTCTCAGCACATTAAATCCACACTGATGCCAGTGTGGGATTTAATGTAGAGTGCACGACAGAGGGCAACTTAGTTACTCCCTGAAACTAATCCATCAGCCAGCATCCTGACTGAGAGGCTGCTTAGGCTGCCACCCAGCAGACATGTTGCTGGACCCCTGGGTAGAGAGCCATCCGGTCTCTTGGGCCTGCAACAATGCTCATCCTGGGGCGAGGTGCTAGGCCTTCTCCCCCAGGATTGTCAGGGTAAGCTTCAAAGGCATGCCACCTTTGTGAGCTTCTCCAGGCCACTTGCTGTACTCAGCAACTGGTCCCCACCGGTTCTGACCCCCACTCTGGCGGGAAGACAGACGGGAAAACCAAAGTGAGGAAAGGGGGTGTGCCAGCCTCTGCCAACCCCACCCCTCAGGTGGGGGAGGCGAGGTGAAGCACAACTCCGGGCTACTGCCAATTTGAGGATGGGGAGCCCTACCCAATCAGAACTAAGCTACTGGCCCCCTTCCACTGGAGAGTGGCAGGATAGGGGCTGTACTCACTCCAGGTAAGGGACCCATTGGTCCCTGACCTTCCCCTACCTGTAACACCCCTAAATGTAGTATTTAGGTGATCCCTGAACCTTCCTTCCTCAGATACCGATTCCAAAACTACCAAGAAGAACAAGAAGAAAGAAGACCTGCTGTGCAGCTGCTAACAAGAGTATTTGACAGTATAAAATGGGGTGGTCCCAGTATTTATAACATCACAAGTGTTAGTGGTCAAGACAAATTCTAAAACATGGCATCTAAGTACAGATATTGTGTACTTGGCAAGTTTGTTGTTTTTGATTAATGTTCTTTTTAGGCATATTAATATGTGCTTGCATTATGTGATTTGCACTCTCTCCATGCCACTACCTCACCAGAATCACAGCCTTTCCCACCCCTACCCCTTCCCCTGCGCACTGCAATGTCGCCAGTCATGTTTTCAATGTACAATGTGGTTTTTCTCATCTGAAGAAACTCTGGTCAGTGTGATTAAATAACACAAACTCAGTTTGTTTATGATTTGTATATCTTGAATATCTGTTTTACAATTTGTCTTGACCAATAACACTTGTGATGTTATAAATACTGGGGCCACCCCATTTTATGCTAACAAGAGGACGACGCCAACTGACTTGGCCCCAGCCCTACCGGCCTGTTGACCCTCGAACCTGCTCCTACTAAATCCCGGCATCACCTGTGATCAACAACTTTGAAAACCCCGTAGGACCTGACTGCTTTGCTCATCCAAAGACTGGGACTCCCACGTGCAGTGGTTCTGCTCCCAAGATCTACAGCCCCTGGTGCGAGCCAGGCAACGCTAATCCAGCACACTCTGCACCTGCCGAGCCCGGCCCGTGCCTGAGTGGACAAAGACCATGAGGACATCCCCCCGGGGACTGTGACAAAGAATCCAGCACCCAAGGACCCTCCTCGACGCTCCTGACGACTCCTGCAGCCTCACAACCAGGGAGCCCTCCAACCGCGACCAGCAGAGGGTAAGATTTCCCGACGCCAAAAGACACCCCTGCACCAGGCGCCCTGCGGCTCCTTGTGCCCAACTCTTTGGTGCCTACGTATCTTACAGCTTCCCAACTTACCTCTCGAAGTGGTGGTCGCACCTGAAGAATCTCCTTCCCCGAGCCTACAGCCTTTATTCGTCCTGCAGCTTTCCCATTGAAATCCATTGGGCTCCCGACGGCCCAAAAGCACCCTGCACTCAACCGCCCCAGTGTCGTTGGGAATGCAACCTTTGCTCTGTTCGACTTCCCCACTTGCCCTGAGGAAGTGACCAGGAGCCCTGCTCCCACAGCTGCGTGGACTGCCTACTAGCAGCCACCAACCGAAGGCCCCATGCCAGTCATAGGCTAACATTGGGCCTACTTTCTCTGCACCCGGCTGCCCCTGTGCCGCTGAGGGTGCAACTACTGTACCTACCTAAACCTGGGAGACCCATGAGTCTAACCCCAGAACCTTAACTCTGCCAGTTGAGTACTTACCTGAAAACCGATAATCTCATTTTCTCCATAGGGTAACATTGGCTGGTTTTCGCTTGGAAATTCTACGAAGTGTTGAGTTTTGAAATGTTGAAATATTCACTAAAAATCATCCGATCAGCGAAAACGAAATTACTCGCCTGTTATCAGGAGAGATCCCAGTGCTAGATCTTTGTGCCCAGCACTGACCCTAAAAAGTAATTATAACGGTGGTTTTCCGATAACTTAATTTTCCTCCATAGGATAACACTGCCTGGTTTTTGCTAGAAATTCTTTTAAGTGTCGATTTTTGAAACATACAAATATTCATTAAAAATCGCCTGTAACAAAAACGATTTCTTCCAACTGGTTACAGTAGATGCGCCAGGGCTCAATCCAGGATCCAGCCCTGAGTAAGAAAAACATACGCAAAGTAATTAATATTTCATTTTACTTAAAATTCCCATTGAGCTCAATGTTATTATTGTGTTACGTTTACGCATATTGCAACAACTGTATCTATTGCATTTAAAAGTCTGTTGCTCATTGAAAGTATTCAATTGCAACATCTCATTCTGAGAAAGTATTTTTATACCTACTTGTGGTTCTAAAATAAAATAGCAATATATTTTTATATATAAAGCAATTGGCCTAGAGTTCAGTTCTGAGTGTGTGAGACCATTTGCTGACACTTTGTGTACAACAAATGCTTTACACTGTCCTCTGATACTGCCTTACTGCTCGACCAAGCTACCACTTTAGAGAGTAAGGTGATATCTAACTTTAACCTCTGTCGACTCTGTGCACACTGTACCTTACTTTGGTACAGTAGATACAGACCTAATACACAAAGGAGCTATAGTGGTAGAGAACACGTGATCCCTCACTCATAATCTCATGTACAACAGCAGACCTGTTCACACGGTGAATCTCCTCCTCAGCTTCCCACCCAACTATTATAATATCTATTGAGGCAGCGGTTAAAGTTATATCGTCTATGCTTTACGGATCTGGGTCACCACTTTCAAACAATTTAAAATTAGACTATTGCGTTGTTTTCAACCGATGTCACCCCCCATCAATCCCTCCCCTCATGTGAAGAACGTCCTTCAGGTGGGTAAGAAGGAAAGAAAAGAGTGAAAAAAAGTGTGAAAAGTGGTGGTGGCGTCAAGCAGGGCTGCCACTGCTGCCATGCTTGGATCTGTCACATGCATGACAGCAAACAAAGTGCTGAGATTGTATGCAGTAGATCGATCTGGCACCAAGCCAGTTTGATCTGGCCCATTTATGTCCGGGAGTAGCCGTTATAGGCGTTAGTGATGCGTTTCGCCAAGGTTTTGTTATCTGTGTTAATCGTAGAGTCACAAGAGGTTTCTGATTTGCCAGGCTTTAATATGGTAATAATGACCACCTCTCGTAATGATTGCGGTAGTTCCCCAGCTTCCATAGCGGACTGGTACATGGCCAACAGATTGGGAATTAGCGTAGCACCAAATTCTTTATAGAAGGATGTGGTGAAGCCATCTAGGCCCAGGTGCCTTATCATTAGGGGGACTACGAATGACATGCAGGACTTCCTCTTCAAGTGAACGGGGAGTCTAAGTATTGATGACGCGTGTCATCTAGCCAAAGTAATTGTACTGAGTCCAGTAGTGCTTGGAGAGTCGTTGTGGTGCCTTATCAGCAGGCCTAGGCTTGAAGCCTATTAGGTTTCTGTGCAGGGTAAGTCCTGTAGTCCTTCGGCCCTCGTGTTCCCCAGCAGCGTACTGTTAGGATTTATTTGCGCCTCAGGGGGCTTGCCTCCGCCCCATGAGTCTCACAGGCAGGGGAGTCAGCATAGCTAAGAGCATGGAAGGAGGCAGGAGATAGTATCACTTTATTGTCAAATAGGAGGCACAGTAAAGTTGTGTTCGAGGCATATGAGCTGCAGATTCTACATTTTGCAATAGATCGCCACCTGGTGTTGGGCTTGGATGATTGCAGGTTGTTGTCTTCTTGGAAGAAGTCTTTTGTAGTCACGAGATAGGAGACTCCTCCCTTGGACAATACTGCACATGGTCATCGACTCCATCCTCAGATTGTTTTTTTCCGCCACTGGGTTCGGATGAAAGTTTTCCGCTCCGGCTAGAAATACTTTTTTCTGCTTTTTTCGAAGCGAGAAACTTCAAACAAACCTCTTTCGACATCGAATAGACTTTCGACATCACCAGCTACATTCCGGTGCGTCGACGCGGGCCGTTGGGCCCATCGACGCCGTGCGGCCTACGCCTCATGGAAAGAACTCCATTCAAGAGATGCCCGGTATGTCGAGCAAAATTCCCTCATAGCGACCATCACGAGGTTTGTAACCTCTGTCTCTCGCCAGAACACAACGAGTCGACCTGCACAGCCTGTGCCTCCTTCCGATCGAAAAAGACCATTCGAGATCGGAGGGCTCGTCGACACGAAATGAGGAGATCAGCACCAGCACTGGAGGCCATCTTTGAAGAGGAGATCGTCGAAGAACACGTCTTCGAGGACGAATATCCAATCGAAGATATCTCCGAGGACGAGGCTCCACTCGGCGCAGAGGAGGACTCGCCTGATCTCCAGATAATATCGGGAGCAGAGGATTCGGACGATTCGATCCCATCTCGACAACCCGTGAGTACATCTGCCCCTGCACGACAGACAGTACCCAAACAGAAGGCGACGGTCAGCACTCCGCCCATGGGGCCCAGTCGAGACCGTCGTTTACCCTCTAATGCCCCGCCTTCGGCCCGGCTCCGAGGAAAGAGAATACGCCTTCTGGTGCCTCGGCACCGAAGAAACACCATGTGCCGGTTACACCTCCTCCATTGGCACCAAAAAATCCTTCGACACCGAAGGACTCGTCGGCAGTGGAATCAGGCTCAAGGTCAGCTCACAGACCTGGTGTTGGTAGACAGCCGTACATATCGCTCTCTGCAGTGGTGGAACACCAAAAATTTGACAAAGCGACGGCCGTTCCTAGATCCAGTTCCACAGATAGTGCTCACGACAGATGCATCCCTCACAGGATGGGGAGCCCATCTCCTGCATTATACCACACAAGGTCAATGGAACAATCAACAGAAACAGTTCCACATCAACCATTTGGAGTTGCTAGCAATTTTCCTAGCACTCAAAACCATTCAAGTACAAATACAAAACAAAGCTGTACTAGTCCAGACGGACAATATATCAGCCATGTATTATATACAAAAACAGGGGGGGGGGGACACACTCTCTGCAACTGTCCCAACTTGCACAGAACATTTGGAGATATGCCAGCCCTCAAAACATACATCTGACAGTAGAACACCTTCCAGGGATCCACAACCAGATAGCAGATCTGTTAAGTCGCCAATCACAACAGATTCACGAATGGGAGTTGCACCCACAAGTACTTCACCATTCTTCCAAATGTGGGGGTATCCACAAATAGACCTGTTTGCCACCCACAAGAACTCAAAATGCCCAACCTTCGCCGCCAGGTTTCCACACCCACGGTCGGAGGGGAATGCAATATGGATGAACTGGTCAGGCAGATTTGCGTACGCTTTTCCGCCTCTCCCACTCATTCCACTAGTAATACGCAAGCTCAGACAAGTCCCTCAAACTAATACTAGTGGCCCCCACATGGGCACGTCAGCCGTGCTTCACCACGCTACTAGATCTCTCATTGGTTCCACATCAGAAATTACGGCACACGCCATCCCTGTTAACACAGAACCATGGAGAAATAAGACACCCAGAACCAAGCCAACTGAATTTGGCGATCTGGCTCCTGAAGTCCTTGAGTTTGGTTACTTAAACTTACCAACAGACTGTATGAATATAATTAAAGAAGCTAGAAGACCCACTACCAGAGCATGCTATGCTGCTAAGTGGAAACCATTTGCAATATATTGTAACAACAATCACATTGATCCTTTGGATGTTTCCATCCAAAATATTATTTGCTACCTTCTACATTTACAAAGGTCCAATTTGGCTTACTCTTCCATACGCCTACATCTGACCGCTATTGCAGCGTATTTACAAAATAGACAGCATCTATCTCTATTTAGAGTACCTGCAATAAAAGCATTTATGGAAGGATTAAAAAGAATAATCCCACCCAGGTTACCACCTGCTCCAGTATGGAACCTAAATGTAGTCCTTACAAGAGTCATGGCACCCCCTTTTGAGCCGTTACATCAATGTGAACTGCAATTCCTAACATGGAAAACTGCTTTCCTTGTTGCCATTACCTCTCAGAAGAGTAGGTGAAATCCAAGCATTCACAATAGAAGAACCATTTTTTCAAATACATCCTAACAAAGTGGTTCTTAGACCCAATCCAAAATTCCTGCCAAAAGTGATTACTCCTTTTCACCTAAACCAGTCAGTAGAGTTACCAGTGTTTCTTCAAAAACCAGACTCTGTTGCAGAAAGAGCTTTACACACCTTAGATGTTAGAAGAGCTCTACTATATTACACAGACAGGACTAAATCCTTCAGAAAGACAAAACAACTATTTGTATCTTTCTCTCCCCCACACAAAGGCAATCCCATCTCTAAAGGAGGAATTGCTAGATGGATTGTAAAGTGTATTCAAATATGCTATCACAAGGCTAACCGTACACTAACAGTTCCTCCTAGAGCACACTCCACTAGCAAACTAGGAGCCTCTATGGCTTTCTTAGGAAACATACCATTAGAGGACATATGCAAGGCAGCCACATGGTCTACAATACACACCTTCACTAAACACTATTGTGTTGATGTGCAAGCCAAGCAGCAAGCTGCAGTAGGCCAAGCTGTTCTTAAAACAATATTTCAGTATGCTGCAACGGATACAAGCGACCACCGCTAAGGGAGACACTGCTGCACAATCATTGCAAAATGTAGGATCTGCAGCTCATATGCCTCGAACGGAAAATGCTACTTACCAGTATGCATCGGTTATTGGCATGTAGAGCTGCAGAATCCTACATGCCCTCAAGCCTCCCCGGGTCTTGTATCCGTTCCAGTACTCATCTTACTTAGATGTACACGCATGGACATCCTTTCTCTTTTACTTCGACTAACTCCATCATTTCCCATCATGGCGAAAAACAATCTGAGGATGGAGTCGATGACCATGCGCAGTATTGTCCAAGGGAGGAGTCACCTATCTCGTGACTACAAAAGACTTCTTCCAAGAAGACAACAACCTGCAATCATCCGAGCTCAACACCAGGTGGCGATCTATTGCCAAATGTAGGATTCTGCAGCTCTACATGCCAAGAACGATGCGTACTGGTAAGTAGCATTTTCCTTTATGTAGACTGGTATGAAGCTACCAAGCCTGGCACCCCCGCAATGCTTCTGGGCCACTCGCATCTGGTATGGCAGCTCCCCTCCCGTGAGACGGTGCAGGTGGCCCTCGTCATCTCTCAGTCCTCTGCGTGACGTCTTCTGTGGTCTTCCTGGCGCGTCACCGCAGGCCTCTCCGCGCCCGCAGGCCCGGCACAGCCTCGCCCTCTCATTGAAAACCTCCGCCCCTGCAAGTATGGGCCAAAAGGCGTTCGATTTTGATTACGGTGGATGCGGGAGGCCGAATCAGGCCCCCCGCTGGCAGTGCAGAGAATGCAGGGGACCATGCGGGTGCCTGATAGCGTTGCTCGCGGGCCCACATGCTTGCGTCACGTCGCGGCACAGCAGCACTTCAGTAGGTCCCTTTGCCCCGGGAGGCCGATCCACTGTACAGAATCGTGGGCGCAGCGCTATTGCAGGGCAGTTCACCTCGGGCATGCAGACTAGTCCATGGTAGTAGGTCCAGGGATCTCCATCTCAGCGAACTATGTGGGCCGTGTTGTTCGTTGCCGCCGCCCACAATGAGGTAAGATGGCGCCTTTCGGCTCCGGACGGTTGACTTGCCGCTTGCTGCAATACCTGCAACCACTTCTTATATGCACTCCACAAGGGACATGCAGGTGTACAATCACTTTGTGGGTGCAGGCATCCACTTCTTGGCGTTTTTGGAGGTCAGCAGGCTCAGGATATTGTTGGATTTTTCGCCCTGCCAGCCGTCTCTCTAGCGAGTGGCCATTTTGCTGCAAGGTCAAGCTCCGCCCCCCAGGCAGCATATCTAGATGATATTGCTGTCTTTAGCTCCTCCTGGCACAATAACCTGCTCCACCTGGCGAAGGTTTTACAGGCCCTTACAATTTGCAGGCCTAACTATAAGGGCATCGAAGTGCCAGATAGGGCTGGGAACTGTTTTGTAATTGGCCACCATGTTGGTGGAGGTCAAGTGAAACCTTTACAGCCAAAGATTTAGACTATTCTGGACTGGGAGGATCCCACAACCCAGACCCAAATTTGGGCATTCATAGGCTTGACTGGGTATTACAGGAGGTTTGTGAAGGGATATGGGTCCATTGTGACCCCCCCTCACAAATCTTACCTGGAAAATGTCCAAGAAAGTAAACTGGACAGTTGGCTGTCAAAAGGCTTTTGACATCCTGAAAGAGGCCATGTACTCAGCACCAATTCTCAAAGCTCCAGACTACACAAAGCAGTTCATTGTGCAGACTTATGCCTCTGAGCTAGTTATAGGAGAGGTCCTATCCCAGACCAACGATGATGGCCAGGACCAACTTGTTTTATAAGCAGGAGGCTACTCCTCCAGGAACAGCGTTGGAGTGCCATAGCGAAGGAGGCCTTTGCTGTGGTTTGGTCCCTTAAGAAGCTGAGATCCTACCTGTTTGGGGACTCCCTTCCTAATCCAAACTTACCATAGACCTCTCAGATGGCTAATGCAAATGAAAGTTGAAAATCACAAACTGTTGAGGTGGTTTATCTCCTTACAGGGAATGGACTTTACTGTGGAACACAGACCTGGGACTTCCGGTGCAGGTGGACTTTCCAGGTTCTTCCACTTAGATGAAGACTCTCTTGAGAAGGTTAGTCTCATCCGTTTTGGGGGGGGGGGGTGTGTGTTTAGGAAAGTGCCCCTTTTATGCATGGCTCTCACCTAACCTTCTGCCAGAGACCTCATGCCAACTTGCCTAATGTGTACTGGGAAGCTCCTAACCAGGGCCCAGCACCTATTTTCTTTCCCAAAACTGTACTTCTGCACCCACAATTGGCACAACTCTGTGCCACCTGTAAGTCTTGTGTAAAAGGTACCCCATGGTACCAAGGGCCTTGTGACCAGAGAAGGCCTCTGAGGGCTGCAGCATGTATTATGCCACCCTCTGAGACCCCACACCTTACCACCCCCACACTGTCATGCAGACTGAGTGTTTTGGTGCAGACTAAACTAGTCTACATGGCACACATCCCTGTGTGCCATGCCCACCAACACTGCCTGTGCCATGGGTAAGTCACCCGACTAGCAGACCTTACAGCCCTAAAGGCAGGGTGCACCATTCCCGGGTGAAAGCATAGCTGCAAGTGCCTTTCACAGACCTAAGTGCAGAGAAGCCATTTTGAGTACATGGGTTGCGAGTTTGTCAGCACAAACTCCACAGCGCCATGATGGCTTTACTGAAGTCTGGGTTGTTAGGTATGAAACATCTCAGCACATTAAACCCACACTGATGCTAGTATTGGATTTAATGAAAGATTTCACACAGACAGCGAATTAGAGATGCCACCTGAAAAACATCCAACTGCAGTGTGGTTTGAGTGACTCTCAGCCATCTGCTACCACCAAAAAAGTTTCTGGACCCCTGGGTAGAGAGCTCCCTGGGTCTGGGAACAAAGCACATCCTGGGCAGAGGTGTCCTGCTTCCTCCCCCCCCCAAGATGGGCAGGGTCCTTTAAGAGGGAGCTTCAAAGGCCTGCCTCCTTTGGTAGCTACACCCAGCTTTTTCCTGCTGTCAGCAACCATCTCCCACCGGCTAGGACTCCCTTTTTTGGTGCGAGAAGCGGCGGGAGAACATAGCCAGGAAAGTAGGTGTGCCCATCTGTGCCAACCCCACCCCTCAGGTGGGGGAGGCGAGGTGAAACAAACATCTCATTGCCTGCCGTCTTATAGCTGGGGGGACCCCTCCAATCAGGAAGTGGCTTATGCCCTGCATTGTAGGTTGGCATCCTAAGGGGTGAGACACCCCAGGGAAGGGGCCTTTCGGTCCCAACCTGCTCACCTCTGTAACACCCCTAAGTCTATTATTTAGGGCCCCCTGACTCGAGGTGACAAGTAGGAGGACTGAAGAGCTGTGCTGCAGAAGAGTAGGACAACGACAACTGCTTTGCCCCAGCCCTACTGGCCTTTCTCCTGCTCTGAACTCCTGCGAGCTGAACTCTGCTTTTCCTGAAGCCAGCAGCCTCCAAGAACCCCGGAGACCTGCCCTGCCTTCCAAAAGAACTCTAATCTCCTGTGGACACCGGATATGTTCAACAGCATCCCAAGTCAGTACTCCAAATCCAGCCGAATCCGTGTGTCCTCACCACTCTGCACCAGACGCCCACGACCCGAGTCAGAGTGGCCCAACACCCCAGCTAGCTCCCCCTGGCGATCCTGACTGGAGTGCCAGCGTTGGACGACCTCCACCGACCTCTGCACCTGCAGCCTTATCTTGAAGGGTCCCCCCAACTGCGACGGGAACCGGTGAGAAGAATCCGACACAAAAGGAGACCCCTGCTGCCGCTGCTACTGAGGTGCCTGACCGACGGTGTCCTGTGCCCAGCAACTCTTCATATTCAGCCTCCAGTCGTTGGTTCCCTTCATCCAGTCTTCTGGCTCCAGCCTGCAGTCCTTTTCTATCACCGACTTCCTCCTTTGGAAAGCATTGGACTCCTGACACTTCCTGAGATACCTGCACCCGGTTGCGCCTGCTCCACTGGTGGTGTGGACTTGGTGCCAATCTCTGACCCACATTGTCCTAACCTTAACCCTAGGAGCTTGGCTACTGAGTCAAGAGGAGCCCGCCACTGAGCAGTCCCCAGCCAAAGCTGCTATGGTAGTGGTGCATGCTTGTGGTGAGAGGTCTCGAAGGGTTGGCATAATACATGTTGCAGCCCTTGGAGGCCTTTCCTTGGCTACCATACCCGTGGCACCATAGCTGCCCTTTACAAGGGACTTCCTGGTAGGCCAGAGTTATGCCAATTGGGGAAACAATGTTACAGTTTAAGGAAAGAACACTGGTCCTGGGTCCCTGATTGGCAGGACCCAGGGCACACTCAATGTGCATCGGAAACCTGGCAAATAAGGGGGGTGAGGAGGGTCTGCAACATGCACTCCCACTTTTCTACAGCATCACTGTAGGAAGGTAGATCCCTGACTATGGTTGCCCCCAACTTTTTTGCCTGGTGTTTTGCTGGTTTTCTGACTTAGTTGACCTGGGGCCCTGCTATTCAGGACCCCAGGCCTACTGCTCTCTCTGTAAAATGGATTCCATGTACCTTAGGTACATATCTAAATTGGATACTGAGTCACCTTATCAGTCCCTGTACAGTGTACCTTAGGTACCCAGGGCATAGGTGTACCCAGGGCCTACCAGGGGCTGCAGCATGTATTATGCCACCCCTGGCTGGCCATCCAAAACTGACACAACTGGCTGCTTGACAGCTGGGGCAAGGTGGTGTAATCACCCTTTGCTTTAGATATAGTATACCTATATCTAACCCTAAAAATGGACACACAGATCTCCTATCAGTCACTCCTATGGCAGGCCTTAACAATCCTGAAGGCAGAGTGCTTGGAATCGTGTGAGATGGTGCTCTGGCATGAGCTGAGCCTGTCTGCGGCTTTCGGGATCCATCCCTTAGCCGTTTCCATGATATCGCATACCATATACTCTTAAGTGCATTATAATCCTCGCGGTTATCTGCCAACTCTGGTATCGCTTTATCAAAACATGTCGAGTAAGGTGTCATACGAATTGGAATACTAACCCCTCGCCAATTCTGGCGACGGGGTTAGCATTCCACCCTTCTAGAGGGACACGACATGTATGTAACCTGTAACCCCGGTTAAAGTCAGACATAGCCTCAGCTCCACAAAATGGATGCTGCCACCGAGACACAAGTCTGCCCTCCTGCTGCTGGGAGTCCTCCCAGAGCAGGAGGCAAGGACAAAGGGTTTCCTGCCAGGGGCGGTGCCAGCACCGTCCCAGACAGGGTTTTGTGTATTCCAGGTAGGCAGGGCTACAGAGGAAGGTGACTGCAAGTGGCACCCCGGTGCTCACTGTGCATAGGCTGGCTGGAACCAGTTCCAGGGTCACTCCAGACCCTGTGCTGGGGAAAAGCCCGCCAAGGAAGTGGGTGTACCCACCCCCCTCCTAGTCCCACCCCTAGGGCAGGACTTAGTCGCGTGCCAGCCCCTTTTTACAGGATAAAGGTAGGAACTGGCCCCCTTCCAAATCAGATCATCTTTGAATCCTGAAACTACTTTCCACGAAAGGAACTCAAGACTTCTTCCTAAGATTTCTCCCTTGTGACTAAGGAGTAGTCACCCTGCATCCGCAGGCACCATCTTAAGAACACTGCGGTCTGCTGCAAGTCTCTCCTCCGGATCAAGACTGCCCAGCTCGACGAGAACCGGCTTCCCTGGCACCTCTGACCTCTACCTGCATCATCAGTCACGCTGAGATTCGTGGGTGTGACGAGACCTCGAGGGACCGGCCATCTTCAAGACTGCACGACTTCTTTCCAGCAAGCCCGCCGAGTGAATTCCTGGTGAGTGCTTTGGGGTCCGAGAAGCCCCGACCCTGAGCAGCTCCAGCACCGAAGTGCAGCCCCCCAGCATCTCCACGATCTGCGTGGGGCCCTTCTGCTTTTGGCTGCTCACCGCGTTGTTTGGCTACTAGCCCGTTGGCTTGTGGCCTTCCCGACGACGCCCGACGACATTTCTGCTGCTGGTCTGGTTGCTCCAGACTGGCCCTTGCTTCCCTCCATCGGAGAAGTACCCTGGACCCTCCTGGTCCGCCCAAGACGCCATTTTAGGTCCACCGCGTGGGCCTTGCATTTGCCAAGACTTGTTGCCCAATCCTGGGTCCAGCGACGTCGACAGCAAGAACCTTCGTGGGACAGCTCGCACCTCCATCCTGGTCGCCGACAACGCCTCCTGGTCCGAGAGACTGCAGAGCCCAGCAGCGCCCACTCACCTGACTGCGGTGACTTCGCCCGGTGCCATCCTGGTGCCCACTTAATCACTGGCTAGTGATTCAAGAACTTGGTCCCCTCTGCTTTCAGGTTTTCTTCTTCCTTGATCCAGGCTTGGATCCATCGAACTTTTCTTCACTGGTCGCCTGCCAGCAACTTCTTCCTTCCAGGCTCCTGGTCCGACAACGAGATCCCCGACGTCTTTTCAGACCTATGCAGCTGCAGCCCCTGGGCTAGGTAACTTCGGCACTTCGGTGTCCCAGCATAGCCTCACTATCCTAGGGTCAGGATCCACTGTCGTTTTCTTCCTACCAGGTCGGGTTCGCCCGTGAACACTAACTTTGCCTTTACTAGCCTCCATAGACTTTGTCCCGCATCCCGCGTGAGAGTGCACACTCTGCACCCGAGTCCCCTGGGTCTCCTAGTAGTAATCTAACGATTCCCTAGTCCAGTCCTAGCGATTCCAAAGCCTATTAGTACTGTACTTACCTGCTAGTAATTTCGCATTCCACTTTTAGAATATATGGTTTTTCGTGCCCCTCGGGCATTTGTGTATAACGTGCTAACTTAAGTATTTTCGTAAGAGTTTTGTTGTGTGCCTAGCACCCTGTCCTCATAAAGAGTACAGGGTTGTTGTGATTCTAATAAATACACTGTTTATTTTCATAACACTTGTGTGGTGTCCTTTCACTGGGTGTTCAAGGGGTAATGTGATGGTAAAACAGCTGGCTTAACACGCCCTCTAGAGTCTTAGCCTTAGACTGCTCGTATCCATGCTACTAGGATAGCTGGTCTATAAGGTTGACTTACAACCAATCATCAATAAGGGTTGTTTGGACTGATATATAGTGATCACTAGAATAGTGAGCACTGCACATCAGGCCAACTTCTCACAATCACTCACCAAATTATCTTCCAAGAAACAACCCAAAAATGTACCTGGGCTTTTGACACTCTGAAGGAAGCATTGTTCTCCGCACCCATTCTAAAAGCTCCAGCTTATACAAAGCAGTTCACTGTGCAGACATATGCCTGTTAGCATGGGATAGGGATAGTTCTGTCCCAGACCAACGCTGATGGAAAGGACCATCCTGATTCTTTTATTAGTAGGAGGTTACTCCCCAGGGAGGAAACCGCGCTGGCTTGCCATTGAGAAAGGTGTTGCTGTGGTTTGGTCACTGAAGAAGCCAAGACCTTATTTGTTTGGGACTCGCTTCCTTGTTCAAATTGACCACAGGCCTCTCAGATGGCTAATGCAAATGAAAGTCGAAAATTCAGAACTGTTTGTGTTCCATCCCCCCACAGTGTATGGACTTTAAAGTAGAACACCGACCTGGGACTGGCCATGCCACTGTAGATGGCCTTTTTGTCATGGTCACCTATTTATTTATTTATTTATTTAATTTTTACTTTTTATTGGACATGCGTCAGTTTCAATATACAATATTACAAAATCAATGGTTAAAAGTACATATTTGTCACCATACTTTATGTAGGAGAGTAGGGTCTGCTATCCTATGGTCACCCCAAATGTTTGCTTTTTGCTTCACTGGTTTATGACTTAATGTGGCTGTGGGCCTGCTAATCAGACCCACAGCCTGCTGTTCTCTCTCTAAATTGTTACCCATGCACTTTAGGTGCATAACGAAATTGGAACTGGTTCACCTTATTGGCCCCTGTAACAGTGTACCCAGGTACCCAGGGCATAGGTGCTTCCAAGGCCTACCAGGGGCTGCAGCACGTATTGTGCCACCCCTGGCCTGGCCTCCATATTTGACACAACTGGCTGATCACTCAGCTGGGTTAAGTCGGTGTAACCACCCCTTACTTAGGTGTAGTATGCCTATACCTAACCTAAAATGGACACACATGTCCCTATCAGCCACTCCTATGGAAGGCCTCATCAATCCTGGAGGCAGAGTGCTTGGGAATATGTGAGATAGTGCTCTGGCATGAGCTGAGCCTGTCTGCAGCTTTCGGAACCATGTCCTTTAGCTGTTTCATGATACTGCCATACCATATACTCCTAAGTGCATTATGAACCTCGCGGTTAAATGCTATCTTTGGTTTGGCTTTATCAAAACATGTCGAGTAAGGTGTCATACGAATTGGAATACTACCCCCTCGCCAGTTCTGGCGACGGGGGTAGCATTCCACCCTTCTAGAGGGACACGACATGTACCTAACCTGAACCCCGGTTAAAGTTAAACAGAGCCTCAGCATCACAAAATGGATGCTGCCACCACAGACACAAGTCTGACCTCCTGCTGCTGGGAGTCCTTCCAGCGAGGGCAGCTTGGACAAAGGGTTTCCTGCCTTGGGAGGTGCTAGCACCACCCCAGACAGGAATTTCTGTATTGGGTAGGACAGGGCTGAATAGAATCAGACATGCCTGGGGCACACAAGGTGTCCTTGTGCATAGGCCAGTTCAAACCGGTGCTGGGGCCTTCCAACCCCAGTCCTGGCGCGAAACTGGACAAAGGAAAGGGGGTGTAACCACTCCCCTTCCTGGTCCCACCCAGAGGAGGGACCTAGTAGGTGATCCGGCCCCCCAGATTCGAATAAGAGTGGGAGCTGTGTCCTGAGACTTCAGATCATCCTGAATCAACTTGAAACTAAGAAGACGACTGGACTTCGACATTCTGCTGCACAGAAGACTGAAGAGCATCTCCCTTGTGGCCTAGGAGTGGCCACCCTGTGAACACAGGCACCATCCAACAACTCGACGTCTGCTTTGCCGCCGCCTCCAGCCGGAGCCCGAGCCCAGAGCCTGACAAGACCCAGACTCCCAGACTTCTCACAGCCCGATCCACAGTCCCTGCAAAGAAGGGACCCGTGGAGGCACCGAGAGACGTGGGACCGGACCTCTTGAAAGACCCCCGAGAAGCTGACTGCGCAGCACCCGAGGCACCCTCGACGCTGTGCTTTGGGGTTTGAGAAGCCCCAACCTCGAGCAGCCCTTGCACCGAATATCAGCCCCCCAGCATCTCCACGATCTGCGTGGGGCCCTTTTGCACTGTGCCACTCGACGCGCCATCCCGGCCACTTGCCACGTGGCTAGCGGCCATCTTGGCGACGAAAACGACAAACTACACCGCTGGTCTGGTTGCTCCAGACTGGCCCTTGCTCTCCTAAAAAGGAGCACACGCTCTGGCCTTGCTGGTCCGAGTGAGAAGCTTGAATCACTTCCTGCGTGGCTTGCTTTAGCCAAGGCCTGTTTGCTCCAATCCCATCAGCGAGAGCCTACGTGGGACAGCTCGTGACCGACTCCTGGACGTCCTTGACCTCTTCGTGTCCACGTGGCTGCAGAGACAATCTTCACATCGCCTGTTTGCACCCGACATCGCCTGGTTCCTTCCTGGTTCCACGGTAGTCACTGGCTAGTGACTTTGAACATTGTCCCCTCTGCTTTCAGGTCTTCACCTCTTCAGATCCACCCTTGGATCCACCGGAACTCTTCACATCGAGCCGCCTGCAGCATCTTCAGCTCCAAGCACCATCGACCTGCGTGACGAAACCCGACACTACTTCGACCCTGTGCACCCGCTTCCTGTGGGTGAGGTAACTCAGCAACGCCGGTGTTCCCACACTGGTATACACCTCTAGTGTCTGTGTCTAAAGTTTCATCCTTCTAGGTCACTCGGAAGGTTCCTTAATAACTAACTTTGTAACTTTTACGCACCATTGACATTGCATTGGTAATGCGTGCACTTTCCGCACTGCACCCGAGTCCCGCGGGCCTTTCCCGACTTCTTCACTGCTAGTCCCGAACAGCTCCAGCGATTCCCCTAGGCCTCTTCACTTTCCCCATAGTGGTTCTTATACCACTATTTTAGTATATGGTTTAGGTGGCCCATAGGGCTCATCCATAATTGTGCAACTTTTGTATATTTAAACTGTGTTTTGTTTTAACACATTTGCTTCTGTGCTCATAAAGAGTATCAGGGTTATTTGTAGAAATAAATCTATATATATTTTCAATATATATCTGTGTGGTGTCCTTTCATTTGGTATTCAAGGGATTGTGTATGGTAAAACAGCTTGCTTCACATGCCTTTACAGAGTTTAGCCTAAGACTGCTTAGTCCATGCTACCCCTAGGATAGCTTGTCTATAAGGTTGACTTTACAACCTGCACCAAGGGGGTTGCTTGGCATGGTACAAGGTGATCACTAGAACTAGTGAGCATCATATACCAGGCCAACTTCTCACACTTCACATTCATTTCTTCGACATAGTGATGTTTCAAAACAATCAACAGTGCTTGTAGATACCCCGCTGAAAATACCCCCGTCAACCACTCCCTCCCACTTTATCAGTCTGGTATCCCCCAATTACCCCTCTACACTTCTCACTGTTGCCACACTTTCTCCCATTTTTTTGTGGCAGCCACTACTCTCATAAATTGTCTTTTCAACGGCGCTGCACCAGTCCATATCTTTATTCCATTGTGTCACTGTCGGCGGTTGAATGGCCCCCTAGGCCCTGGCAATATTTCTCTTACCCACCATTGCAGCCACTAGCAGCCAAATTGTTTGGTATTTAGGCCATGTCTGTTCCCCAGATAAACATAGCACATGCCACCTGGCTTCCACAGGAACTTCCTGCTCAATAACCTCCAACATAATCCGTGTCACCTTCCTCCAATACCGCTGTATGATTGGGCATTCCCACAGAGTATGGAAGAAGGTACCCCTCTGATTAAATTCCCTCTGACAATCCTCCGTGAGTGTGCACCCCAACTTGAACATGAGCATGCTGGTGGAGTAAGACCTATGCAGGATTCTCAGTTGGACAAGCCTAAACCTTGCCCTAATCGCCACCTCCCTGGGACTTTGTAACCCCTCTGCCCAGTCATCGGCCTCCAGCAAGCCCACGTCAGACTCCTAGGCCTCCCGGGTCTTTGTGAGGAGATCTGGGGAGTTATTAATTATCTTTCTGTATGTGAATGATAGTGCTTTCTCTGGAATTGGATCTAGTACTAATCTGTCCTCTAACGGGCTATATTTAGGGATCCGATCCTCTTCTTTGAGATACCTGCCTAGCGCGTGCCTCAGTTGTAGGTACGTATAGTGTTCTGTGTTTGCCAGTTGATATTCTTTATGTAGTTCGGGGAACGAAAGTACGGCCAGTCTCCGCCACACATCTCCCAGGCGTACGATAACGATCAATTTCCATTTAGCGAAACCCTGTTAGACAGGGGGTGTTTTCTATGACGTACAATGTTTATGGTCAGGACATCATTTTGAAGAGAACCGCTCTCTCCATGAGGGAAATCGGCAGCACCCTCTAGTAGACTGCATCTCTTTTTAAGTGTTCCAGCTGTGGCTCTAAATTCCCCGCCAGAAATCCTGAGTCCGTTTTGGCTATATGTATACCCAGGTATTTAAAGCTATCCTTCACCTGCAATTTGGTTTCTGCACCCAGTATCGGAGGTGGCCTGTTCGATAACATGTACAGGAGTGACTTCTCCCTGTTAATCTGGTATCCCGAGTACCCTTCAAAGAGGTTACAAATCTGCAGTAGCCAGCTTATTGTGAACTGTGGTCTTGTCGCATACAGAAGGACATAGTCAGCGTACAGTGATATTCTCTCTTCCCATTGTTCTCCCCCGTAGATGCCAGAGACCACAGGGTCCCCACTTACCCACGCTGCAAGCGGCTGGAGCGCAAATGCAAATAAAATCGGTGAAAGAGTGCACCCCTGCCTTGTACCTTTATAGAGAGCAAAGGAGCGGGACACCGAACCATTCACTCGACCCTAGCCAGGGCATGTGTATACAGCAGCTTAATCCAGGACTGGAAGTGAGGGCCAAAAACAAACCGTATCACGACCCAAATAGGTAGTGTACACTGTAGGTAGGTAGTCTATACTGTCAAACGCCATGTGGGTTTCAAGAGACATTTGCGCTGCCTCTACCCCCTGGGTTGGGCTTTACCAGGTACATCACCCCATTGCCTTGGGAATTACTACATCTGAAAAAAACAGGTTAGTGTTAGATTCCTTACCTTAGAATATCTCCAGGCGTCAGACTGGATCCGGAAGTTTTGCGTAGCAGTACCCCTGCTCGTCGGTAGGTGTCGTCTGCGGCTCAGCGTCTGTCGTCGGCATCGCCGGGATGATGTCGTCTGAGTACTTAGACGCCACCCTCGCGCGCTGACGTCCGTTTTTCTTTTTTCCGCGCCAGCAAGCGCAGATCCGGGAAGAGCGTTACTCCTTAGTCACTTTTTGACTAACCTTTTTCGATCTATTTTGGATCTTCTCGAATCGGTTATCGACTTTGGTGCCGATAGGGATGCCCGGGTTCAAACCCTGCGACGACTGTAACCGACTGATGTCGGTGACTGACCACCACTGTCTGTGCCTTTATTGCCTCTGACCGACCATGATGACAAGTCGTGCCCCGACTGCAGGGCCTTGACGTCGAAAGCTAGGCGGGAGCGGTCCCGTAAGCGACAAGATCCGGCAGTCGGCCCCGCGCGCTCGAGGTCCTGGTCCAGGAGGAGGTCGAGGGACCGGTCGCGGGGCCACAGTCATCACAGCTCGGTGAGTCGACACCACTCGTCGGGCTCAAAGTCCTCAGCTAAGTCGAGGCGCAAGAAGTCCAAGAAGCGACATCGCTTTTCTGACTCCCCTCGATGCTCACTCTACGCGGTCGGGGGTTCAGGTGACACTGCCCGCGCGACTCCGCCGGAGCCACCAGCGCCGTGTCCAGCTCCACACCCGCCGGTCCCTGGGCTGAACACGACGCCGGAGGAGATCAACACCTTCCTCACGGCCATGAGGTTGCGCTTCCCTCCGTCGGGTCCCGCCGAGGTGCCTTCGGGCCCCGCAGACCCATCTGGGAGCCCAGGTGGGCCGGCGGCTTCAGCCCCGGTGCCGTCGGGTGCTACAGCCCCGGCGCCGTCGGGTGCTTTCGGCCCCGGCGCCGTCGGGTGCTTTCGGCCCCGGCGCCGTCGGGTGCTTTCGGCCCCGGCGCCGTCGGGTGCTTTCGGCCCCGGCGCCGTCGGGTGCTTTCGGCCCCGGCGCCGTCGGGTGCTTTCGGCCCCGGCGCCGTCGGGTGCTTTCGGCCCCGGCGCCGTCGGGTGCTTTCGGCCCCGGCGCCGTCGGGTGCTTTCGGCCCCGGCGCCGCAGGGCTCCTCCGGTCCCAGCGCCGCAGGGCTCCTCCGGATCCAAGCGCCGTCTTCGGGCGGCATCGTCCCCGATCCCCTCCCCGGTCCAGATCTAGCATCGGGACTGCGCCGCCCGGTGCTGTCTTCGACGCCTTTAGGTGAGCCCTTCACTGACGATCCGGCTCCATCATTTCTTCCTGACCTACAGGAGATGGATGACGAGGGGGATTGGGAGGGGTCTGAGGACCCTCTGGCACTGCAGTGTCAGTTAAGTCAGGACTGGGCGGATGAACTTGGGGAAGCCAGTGGTCTGGCCACTTTTGTCCCGCCTCCTACCTTGGCTACGGAGGAGGGGGCTGTGTACAGTGTGGTGTTGACTCGGGCAGCCAAGGCCTTGGCTCTTGAGCTCCCAGTCGCGGACGTGAGGACTAACCTCACTGGGGTCCTCAAACCTCAGGCAAGCTCCTCGGAGCCTCTCCTGCCATTCAACGAGGCCCTCACTGACGTTCTGTTGGGCACCTGGTCCAAACCCTCCACAGGCCTCCCTGTGGATCGGCAGTGGCCCGACGCCACTGCCTGGCTCCGGGTGTCCCCAGTTTCCTGTCTGTGGACCCCACCCCTGAGAGCCTGGTGAACCAGGCCTCAACTTCCCAGAACGCATTCCCGACCGCCCCTCCGGAACGGGAATCCAAAAGGTACGACCAGTTTGGTAAGAAGCTGTTCTCATTGAGTTTGAGGTTGCGGTCTGTCAACACCGCCTGCCTTTTGGGCCGTTATTCTCACTCCTTGTGGAATACGGTTGCGGAAGTGCTGCCGCAGTGCCCGGTGGAGGTCCAGGCATAGCTAACCCAGGTCCTCGCGAAGGGAAGGGACGCAGCACGATATTCCATTCGGTGCGGACTCGCTAGGCAGGGCGATTGCAACGACGGTGGCGGTTCGCCGCCACGCCTGGCTGAGGTCCGCCAACTTTTCAGGCGATGTCCAAGCATCCCTTATGGACATGCTTGTTGATGGCCGTCGCCTTTTTGCGACAAGGCGGACAGCGCGCTGGAACGGTTTAAGGACTCCAGGGCTACGGCCAAGTCCTTGGGCCTCGGCCAACGCCAGCAGACTTGAGCCTTTCGTCCCTTTCATGGCCAAGGAAGGGGCGCCCCCTCACGTCCAGCTAGCCACAGGCCGCTGAATCCGCTTCTATGCGGTCGTGGTAACCGCCGTGGTGGTGCCGGGGGACACAGGCAAGGCCAGTCCGCATCCCCCCCCTACCCCGCAGCATCTGCCTCATAATCCTCCGAGTTTTCAGGCCCATTCGACGCCAGTGGGAGGCAGGTTCGCCATCACCTCCTAAACTGGCGCTCCATCACATCGGACAGGTGGGTGCTGCAAATAGTCTGAAGGGGCTACTCCCTCCCCTTCGAGGCGACCCCAGGACCGCAGTACCACCGCATGTCGGGGAATCACTTGCAACTTCTGCAGGAGGAAGTTACGGCCCTCTTGGCCAAGGGGGCCGTCAAGCGCATTCCTGGGCCAGAAGTAGGACGTGGCTGCTATTCCCACTACTTTCTGGTACCAAGAAGGGCAAATCGGGCCTACGCCCTATCTTGGAGCTATGGAGCATCAACGGCTTCCTCCGGAAGGAGAAGTTCAAGATGCTGACTTTGGCTTGGGTCCTAGCTGTCCTAAACCCAGAAGACTGGATTGTTGGACTTGCAGGATGCGTATTTCCACATTCCCGTCCTGCCGGCCCACCAGCATTACCTGCGGTTCACGGTAGGCCACGAGCACTTTCAGTTTACCGTGCTCCCCTTCGGCCTTACCAGCGCCCCACGGGTGTTCATGAAAGTGATGGCGGTGATCGCAGCTCATCTGTGCAGATTAGGGGTTTCAGTCTTCCCCTATCTCGACGATTGGTTGTTTTAGGCGGGCTCGCCCCAAACAGTCTTCTCCCACCTCCAGACTACGGCCGACCTCCTGCACTCGCTGGGGTTCTCCATCAAAGTGCCGAAGTCACACCTGTGTCCCTCTCAGAAGCTCCTCTTCATCGGAGTGGTTCTGGACTCAGCGCAGTTTTGGGGTTATCCCCCCGAACAGCGGAGATCGGGATATTCAGGCTCTGAGTCCGGTCTCTCAGCCTTTATCCCGAGTCTGTCAGGTTGACGCTGCGGCTCCTGTGGCTGATGGCCTCCTGCATCCTTCTGGTGCTTCAAGCCAGGTGGCGGATGCGGGTTCTGCAGTGGGACCTGAAGTTTCAGTGGGCACAGCATCAGGGCAACCTGTCCGACTACGTCCGGATCTCGGCGGGCACCGCGAGACAGTTGCAGTGGTGGCTCACGAACCGCGATTGGGTCAGCTGCAGATCTCTCTCCCTTCCCCAACTGGAGCATGTGGTAGTGACAGCGTCCCTCCTGGGTTGGGGGGGCCACATGGGAGAGAGGGAGAATCAGAGGCCTCTGGTCTCCGGCGGAGTCCCAGCTTCACATCAACCTTCTGGAGCTGCGGGCGATCCGGCTTGCACTGAAAGCATTCCTTCCCTCTGTCTGGGGAAGTGTAGTAAAGGTGTTCACAGACAACACCACCACCATGTGGTACTGCAACAAACAGGGCGGGCTGGGGTCGTGAACCCTTTATCAGGAGGCTCTGCGCCTCTGGACATGGCTGGAGCACCAGGGCGTCACCCCAGTGGTTCAACACCTGGCAGGTTCCTTGAACGCCTGGGCGGACGAACTCAGCCGCCGGTGCATGATGGATCACGAATGGCGTCTGAACTCGGACGTGGCGCAAGGCCTCTTTTGGCAGTGGGGAGAGCCTTGGTTAGATCTATTCGCCACCGAAGAGAACGCGCGATGTCATCAGTTCTGCGCGTTGGAATTTCCAAGGCGGCACTCGCTCGGAGACGCTTTTCGTCACTAGTGGAGCTGCGGTCTGTTGTACGCCTTTCCGCCTATACCATGTCTGCCCAGAATGCTGAAGACGATCAGGCGAGAACGGACCAAAGTCATCCTTTTGGCTCCGGACTGGGCACGAAGATACTGGTATCCCGAGCTACTCAGCATGTCAGTCGATCCTCCGATTCGTCTGCCTCTTCAGGAGGACCTTCTGTCTCAGCAACAGGGGACGGTCCTCCACCCAAACCTGTCCAGCCTCCACCTCTATGCGTGGAGATTGAGCGGCGGCCGTTGAGGCTATTTGACTTGTCTCCTGAAGTATGTGATATGATTCCGGCAGCCAGGCGTCCCTCCACAAAATCGGCATACGCCTGCAGGTGGAATAAATTTGTGGCATGGTGCACAGCAAAGGCTGTGGATTCTCTCTCTGCCCCCCTTTCAGAGGTTCTTCTCTTCCTTCTTTCTCTTGCCCAGCAGGGCTCTGCTCTGGGCACTCTTAAGGGCTACCTCTCTGCCATTTCTACCTTCTTGAGGCTTCCTGACCAGCCTTCTCTTTTCAAGTCCCCGATTGTAAATAGGTTCTTGAAGGGCATCACGCAAATGTTCCCTCCTGTTCCTTTTGTGATGCCTCAGTGGGACTTGAACCTTGTTCTTGCATATCTTATGTGCACTCCCTTTGAGCCCCTTCACAATTGTCCTCTTCGTCTTCTAACTCTTAAGACTGCATTCCTGGTTGACATTACCTCTGCCAGGAGAGTGAGAGAGCTCCAGGCTCTTTCTTTTAAGCCTCCTTTCCTTTCTGACCATCTGGACAAAGTTGTTTTGAAAACTCGTCCTTCTTTCCTGCCCAAAGTGGTTACAGCCTTTCACATTGGGCAGTCCATCACCTTGCCCACCTTCTTTCCGCATCTTTCCAAGGAGGAAGAGAGGCTCCACCGTCTGGACCCAAAACGTGCGCTCCTTCTACCTTGATCGCACTCGCCAGTTCTCGGTGAACGACCAGCTCTTTGTTGGTTACGTGGGCGCTAAGAAGGGACAGGTGGTACACAAACGGACCATCTCTCGGTGGGTCGTGTTGTGTATCAAGGTATGCTACTCTTTGCCTCGGAAAGGAGCCCCCTGTTGGGCTAAGGACTAATTCCACTCGGGCCACAGCGGCTACTACTGTCCTGGGTCGGGGAGTCCCCTTGCAGGACATCTGCCAGGCTGCGACGTGGACCTCGCTCCACACGTTTGCTAGACACTACTGCCTGGACAGCCAAGTTCGGAGAGATGGCGTTTTTGGCCGTTCCGTTCTCCAGGACTTTCTGATGTGATCTCGGTCCGCAGACCCACCACCGGGGTTGGTAGTCCTGGGGTATTTATTCTAAGGTAAGGAATCTAACTAACGTGTTTCTTTAAGATGCACAAGTTATTTACTTTCGGTAACGATATATCTGTAAGAAGCAGTAGTCGGTGTTAGATTCCTTACCACCCCACCCATCCTACCCGTTCTGCGGACCGATATCTAGGTTAAGGTTTTTCTCTTTGAGGGCCCTAGTTTTATGGCACCAGTGTCGGTCTCTGGCATGGCTCTGCATTCCTGGCGTGGAAAGCTATGTACAAGAACGGACGTCAGCGCGCGAGGGCGGTGTCTTAGTACTCCGACGTCATCCCGGCGACCACGACGCTGGATGCGGAGCCGCAGACGACGCCTACCGACGCGCTGGGGTACTGCTACGCAAAACTTTCCGGATCAAGTCTGACGCCTGGGGATATTCTAAGGTAAGGAATCTAACACCAACTACTGTTTCTTACAGATATATCGTTACCAAAGGTAAGTAACTTGTGCAATAGTTGCCGTCCACTGGTCAACCGGCAAATATTTCTGTTCTCTCGCCTCATTAAACATACTTAAGAAATATGGGGCCACGATGTTTGCCATACATTTAAAGAGCTCCACTGGCATACCATTGGGTAATAAAGAGGGTCCCTAAGGGCTGCAACATGTATTTTGCTAAGGGACCCCTCACCTAACTCGCACACTGTTATTGCAGGCTGTGTGACATGGTGAAATGTTGAAAACACAACATGGCACACTCACTGTATGCCATGCTGAAGTCCCTGCATATAATATATCCTTTCCCTCGAATTCTCCCTGACTGGTCCCCCTCCGTTCCCACTTGCAGCTTTCTTACAGGTACTTTTCTCATTGACTTTAGAATATAGTGTTCAGGGCTAACACAGCTTATAGCTCCCCTGCACCCGCACTCCCCATGACAGACAAACATGAACGGCTGGTGTTTTCTTGGACCTTGGCCCCGAATTACTTTAAGGCCAGAAGAACATTGCTGTAAATCATCTAAAAGTACCAATGCAGTGAATGTTTCTCCTATAGGATAACATTACCGTGTTTGAGGCTCATGCCTCGAATCGGACATCTGTGATTTTCTATTGTTTCAGTAAAAATCTATAGGGTCTAAAGTACTTACCTGATTCCGATGATCTTGGTGCCTAAAATTATATAAAATTAGTTATTTTTGTGAATTGGTCTCGAATTTCTTCGAGAGTGTCTTATTTATTGACTCTGTATGTACAATACATGCCTAACACTACTCTCTGATAAGACTAAACTGCTATCCACGCTACCACAAAGAGCATTTGGGATGATTAATTTACAGCCAGTAAGACAATAAGGGTAGTCTGGACTTTGTACATAGTGTACCTCATTTTTGTGCACTACATAAAAAGCCAGCTTCCTACAATAACTCACCATTGGCCTACTTTATCACTGTGTAGCACTGTGCAGCATGTGCATGCTGTTGAATGTGTGTCTGTACATAACATGGAGTCCTCCTGTGGACTCCATTTTGAAAGCCCGAGGCCTGCAAAGGCTAATTGAAGGTGAGGACTGCATCCCCAGATGGGACAGGTGGATTGCTGACATTCCTGAGGGCTTATGTTGAAACACACACTGGAGGAAGGCGAACAGAGCATCCCAGGAAGTTTTACTGGTCAAAGGGGCCTGGGCTCCTTGTAAGATGAGATGGTCTAATAAGCTTTATGTCTGTAGGACCAGATACTCATAGTGGGGAAGGCTTAGATATTTGAACCTTAGTGAGACACATTTCAGTGGAGTAGTTTGATCCCCGGTTACTCCCTTGGCTTGTGTTGTGGATGAGTCAGAATTTCAGGTACTGCTGCTGTTGCAGGCTGTCCATTTCACAAAAGACTGGATAGAGGAGATTGCACTTTAAAGGAGTCAACACCCACAACACTAATTTCGTGGGACCATACACTTAAACATGTGTGTCTGGAAAAGGACTATTAAAGTGAGGGGCAAGAGTTCCACAAGCTGTTTATTAACATAGGTAAGATCTCCATAATTTTAAGATGTTTCAACCTAGACTGAGACCAAGATTTGCTGGTCTTCCAGCTAGGTGAAGGACCATCATCCAGGAAGCCAAGAAAACTTGCCCTGTGCCTGGAGCACTAGCCTTGTGCCTGTTTGCTCTGGCCCGTATGTCACGTGAGGAGGACGAAGAAGCCTAGTGGGGATCTTGGTGATTGGAGCTTGGTGGGTGAAATGCAAGGCATCCGGATCAGTTGGGACCGTTACAAAAGAGAGCCGTCTGCCCTCATGCGCAAGTCTAACTTTTGTCGAGGCAACAGTGACATTCTGAGCTGTTGCCCAGTGAAGCAACATCGTTGGGACAGTCGCCCTTACCTCTGTGACTCCCTGTATCCCTGGAGTGAATCACTAGGACTGATGGGGTAGTCCCCAGTGGAAGTGAAACCGTTTGAGGTCATCGCCTTGTACCTCTGCCTTTGTTGGGGCTGTTGCCTGTGACACCATATGCCAGGAGTGGGGCCACAAGGACCGTTGGTACATTCACATGTATCGGATGAGTCCCATCAACAATCAAATGGCTTGAGCAAAAGCACTTTGCATCATAGCTGCATCTCCATCACCTTACCTCCACCAGCAATGAAGGAGAACCTATTGCCAACTGCCTCAGTGCTCCTGTCCGGATGACCGCTGGAAGGCGTGGTGTATCTCGCTTATCACCTGGTGTAGGGAGACCGCTCCTGAACACTTCTGGTAGTGGGTGGGAATGACTGGAGCTGGCCTGGGGTGCATTTTGAAACTTGCCTGAACTCTATGCATTAGCGCCCTAGCAAGCTGAACTTTCAGGGCCAAAGTGAGACTTTGTTGCGCAATGCTAGTGTAGGCAGCACCTGTGTGGTCACCTTGAGTAAACCGCCAGGAACACGTTTTAGCTTGGAGGAGGGAGAGGAAGAACTCTAGGACACTGCTTAGGAAAGAGCTAGAACGCTCGCCCCAAAATACTGTTGTGTGTATTTAGTGTGCCATAGTCTATTCTGCGTGTGTAATAAATGCTTCTTTTCTTGAATCCAGCATTTAGTTAACTGGCTAATCAGTTTATTGGGGGGGGGGGTCACTACATTTTCAGTCTTGAGCCTTTGCTTACATTGCACCTACCTCCTCCAGAGAAGACTTGGACTGTTGGACCGACGCTACCACGGAGTCAAGTGCTGATGGGGATAATATTTGGCCTAGCTGTTCAGGATCTGTTGTAGGTTGGGCCCCAGGACAGCAGGAGTAAAGTCCTCAACCCCCATGTTTGGGCTCTGTAGCCCCTGACTGTTCCGTTGCCCTCTGAAAGAGGTTGTGGCATGAGAAACCTGCGATTAGATAGGATATTCACTTGAAAGAGCTTTACCTAAGGTAAGTAAATTGCTCTATAGGCAAGTAACTAATTTTTTACCTTTACTGCTCTCCACCTTAATGTACCAATGTTAATTCTCCTTCAAGAGATCTCCATTGAAGTTTGTGAGTTCTGAATTGTCCCAACATTATAGAATTCTGGAGCAATTTTTATAAGAATATTTAAGTGTAGCAATTTCTTTTGCTATGATCAAACAAAGAATGTGAGTAGCAGACTCGTATGTGCTTCATTGGAAGGAGATACCCATTGTGGATATATATTGCTCCGCAAAGAATAGGGTTTGCATTGAAAACTGCATTTATGTAATCAAGATCACAGGTCAGTAATCCGAATACAGAGTATGATTTTCAGTGTACTGTACAATTCTGATTTGCAATAAGTTGATGATTTTGAAATGTAGTTAGTATGTTAATATTTATTTGTAGGAATCACCTATTATTCTGAGGGATGGAAATGGCACAATCTATCCCATGGCAAAAGATTGTATGGGTGGAATAAGAGATCCTGATTGGCTTGATCTACCTCCAATCAGCAGCCTTGGTATGGGTGTTCATTCTTTATCAAATCTTCCTGCTAATTCGACCATCAAAAAGAAAGCAGCTATAATCATCATGGCTGTAGAGGTATGTTGCAGAGCAAGACAATTAAATACTTTTTAAGACAGACCATTTGTTGAGAATGCTCGACATTTCATTATTTGTATTGCCTGTTTGCAGACAATTTTAATATTCCCTAATGTTAATGTTGACCAAGGAGTGTGAACATTATTATAGTCCCTTCAGTAGTATTTGCTTATTAAAATCTGTTATAAATTTTGCAGCATTCAGATAGGTCACGTGTGACATAACTTGGAATTTAGTGAACGTTTGTGTTTGTGGCATGTATAGCTGTAGAAACACATGCTGTGTATCCTTCTGCCATCCTGTGTTGGGCTCAGGTGTGTGCAAGTTGTCTTTCTTCAAAGAAGTCTTTCGAGTCACATGATCCTTATCTCCAACCATGATTAGTGATGCGCATGTGTGTCAGCTCCATTGTTAGATTTTCTCTCTGCTGTTGGTTCAGACGCCTTCCTTTGAGCTCTGGTTTGACGCAGCATGGTGATCTTGCCATGCCTGTACAGTTCTCTCTACCTGGTAGGTTGAAGAAACTGTGTATCGAACTCCAGTTCCTAGCTTTTGAGTCGGCTGTCCTTTGCTTTTGCGGTTGAACACTTCCATGCCTCCTTCCTCTCCTCCGCACCAGGGAAAGCGCTCGTAATGGAAAGTACTCCATTCCACTTCTGCCTAAAGTGTTGAACGATGTACCCCAGGACAGACCTAAATCAGGTTTGCAACCTTTGTCTGCCCCCCAGACCATCCGGAAGGCTCTTGCTTGGTGTACCTTGCCTTCTGAAATCAGAAGACTCTTCAATACTGTTGCCTTGTGACTCAATCCATGGCGCATTGACGTTCGTGGGACACTCTGGACCTGTTCAGGTAAAAGAGACTGAGGCCAAGGAGCAGGTAGAGGTTTCCTGTGCAGAAATCTAACTATCTGAGCTGGAAGAGGACTTTGACGTTGATTAGCCTCTACCCGCTCAACGTCCTTTTACAAAAACGATTTCAGTAATTAGTGATATTCCCTGCCCTCTTCACTACATCAACGCCCAGTGTCTCCCTGCTGCTGCTAGTGAACCCTTCACCAGAGTCTACTCAGGGTTTCCCTGTTTCAGGGTTTGTATAGGGATAGCCCTAGGTCTCCCTAGGACGCACCTTGGGACCCTCAACCTCACAATGACCCATGAGACTTTAATGCTGTGGACCTCCTGCGTGACACAGATATGGACCTATATCCAGCAACCCCTTCCCCTCCGAAAGATACTACTATGTAAAATGATGCACAAGCAGCCTGAGGAGAATAAAGTTCCCCATGTGTAGGAAGCTGGCTCTGTGTATACTATACCAAAATGAGGTATAGTGTGCACAGAGTCCAGTGGAACCCCAAAGGTAGGCAGAGGTAAAAGTAGATAGCACCTTTGTGGTAGTGTGGGCGAGCAGTAAGGCTTTATCAGAGGGTAGTGTTAAGCATTTGTTCTACACACTCAATCAGCAAATGATGTCACACACTCAAAGACTGAACTCAGACCAATTTGATATGTATAAAAATATTATTAAGGTATATATTTATTTTCTAGAACCAAGCAAGCCTGGTACAAATAAGTGAAATTGGTGATGCTGGGTGTAGGAAGGTAGATCCCTGACTATGGTTGCCCCCAACTTTTTGCCTGGTGTTTTGCTGGTTTTCTGACTTAGTTGACCTGGGACCCTGCTATTCAGGGCCCCAGGCCTACTGCTCTCTCTGTAAAAATGGATTCCATGTACCTTAGGTACATATCTAAATTGGATACTGAGTCACCTTATCAGTCCCTGTACAGTGTACCTTAGGTACCCAGGGCATAGGTGTACCCAGGGCCTACCAGGGGCTGCAGCATGTATTATGCCACCCCTGGCTGGCCATCCAAATCTGACACAACTGGCTGCTTGACAGCTGGGGCAAGGTGGTGTAATCACCCTTTGCTTTAGATATAGTATACCTATATCTAACCCTAAAATGGACACACAGATCTCCTATCAGTCACTCCTATGGCAGGCCTTAACAATCCTGAAGGCAGAGTGCTTGGAATCGTGTGAGATGGTGCTCGGGCATGAGCTGAGCCTGTCTGCGGCTTTCGAGATCTATCCCTTAGCCGTTTCCATGATATCGCATACCATATACTCTTAAGTGCATTATAATCCTCGCGGTTAAATGCCAACTCTGGTATCGCTTTATCAAAACATGTCGAGTAAGGTGTCATACGAATTGGAATACTAACCCCTCGCCAATTCTGGCGACGGGGTTAGCATTCCACCCTTCTAGAGGGACACGACATGCATGTAACCTATAACCCGGTTAAAAGTCAGACAGAGCCTTAGCATCCACAAAATGGATGCTGCCACCGAGACACAAGTCTGCCCTCCTGCTGCTGGGAGTCCTCCCAGAGCAGGAGATAAGGACAAAGGGTTTCCTGCCAGGGGCGGTGCCAGCACCGTCCCAGACAGGGTTTTGTGTATTGTAGGTAGGCAGGGCTTTAGAGGAAGGTGACTGCACGTGGCACCCCGGTGCTCACTGTGCATAGGCTGGCTTAAACCAGTTCCAGGGACACTCCAGACCCTGTGCTGGGGAAAAGCCCGCCAAGGAAGTGGGTGTAACCACCCCCCTCCTGGTCCCACCCCTAGGGCAGGACTTAGTCGCGTGCCAGCCCCCTTTTCCAAGATAAAGGTAGAGACTGGCCCCCTTCCAAATCAGATCATCTTTGGAATCAAGATACCACTTTCCACGAAAGGACTTCACGATTTCTTCCTCAAGATTCTCCCTTGTGGCTAAGGAGTAGTCACCCTGCATCCGCAGGCACCATCTAAGAACACTGCGGTCTGCTGCACGTCCTTCCTCCGGAATCCGACTGCCCAGCTCGACGAGACCCGGCTTCCCTGGCACCTCTGACCTCTACCCACCTCTACAGCACAGCTGAGAACCGTGGGTGTGACGAGACCTCGAGGGACCAGCCATCGCCAAGACTGCACGACTTCTGCACAGCAAGCCCACCGAGTAATTTCCTGGTGAGTGCTTTGGGGTCCGAGAAGCCCCCACCCTGAGCAGCTCCAGCACCGAAGAGCAGCCCCCCAGCATCTCCACGATCGGCGTGGGGCCCTTCTGCTTTTTGCTGCTCACCGCGTTGTTTGGCTACTAGCCCGCTGGCTTGTGGCCTTCCGAACGACGCCCGACGACAATACTGCTGCTAGTCTGGTTGCTCCAGACTGGCCCTTGCTTCCCTCCATCGGAGAAGTACCCTGGACCCTCCTGGTCCGGTTAAGACGCCATTTTAGGTCCACCGCGTGGGCCTTGCATTTGCCAAGACTTGTTGCCCAATCCTGGGTCCAGCGACGTCGACAGCAAGAACCTTCGTGGGACAGCTCGCACCTCCATCCTGGTCGCCGACAACGCCTCCTGGTCCGAGAGACTGCAGAGCCCAGTAGCGCCCACTCACCTGACTGCGGTGACTTCGCCCGGTGCCATCCTGGTGCCCACTTAATCACTGGCTAGTGATTCAAGAACTTGGTCCCCTCTGCTTTCAGGTTTTCTTCTTCCTTGATCCAGGCTTGGATCCATCGAACTTTTCTTCACTGGTCGCCTGCCAGCAACTTCTTCCTTCCAGGCTCCTGGTCCGGCAACGAGATCCCCGACGTCTTTTCAGACCTATGCAGCTGCAGCCCCTGGGCTAGGTAACTTCGGCACTTCGGTGTCCCAGCATAGCCTCACTATCCAAGGGTCAGGATCCACTGTCGTTTTCTCCCTACCAGGTCGGGTTCGCCCGTGAACACTAACTTTGTGAATTCTAGCTTCCATAGACTTTGTCCCGCATCCCGCGTGAGAGTGCACACTCTGCACCCGAGTCCCCTGGGCCTCCTAGTAGTAATCTAACGATTCCCTAGTCCAGTCCTAGCGATTCCAAAGCCTATTAGAACTGTTACTTACCTGCTAGTAATTCGCATTCCACTTTTAGAGTATATGGTTCTTCGTGCCCCTCGGGCATTTGTGTATAACGTGCTAACTTAAGTATTTTCGTAAGAGTTTTGTTGTGTGCTTAGCTCCCTGTCTCATAAAGAGCCAGGGTAGTCTTGTTATAAATAAATACACTGTTTATTTTCATAACAACTTGTGTGGTGTCCTTTCACTGGGTGTTCAAGGGGTACTGTGATGGTAAAACAGCTGGCTTAACACGCCCTCTAGAGTCTTAGCCTTAGACTGCTCGTATCCATGCTACTAGGATAGCTGGTCTATAAGGTTGACTTACAACCAATCATCAATAAGGGTTGTTTGGACTGATATATAGTGATCACTAGAATAGTGAACACTGCACATCAGGCCAACTTCTCACACTGGGGCTCTGGTTAACTTTAACCGGGTACAGTAGTTTTAACATGTCTTCTCCCTCTAGAAGAGTGGAATGCTACCCCCGTCGTCAGAATTGGCGAGGGGGTAGTATTCCAAAGCGGATGACACCTTACACGACATGTTTGGATAAAGCCAAACCAAAGTTAGCATTAACCGCGAGGATTATAATGCACTTAAAAGTATATGGTATGGCAATATCATTGAACAGCTATAAGGACATGGTTCCGAAAGCTGCAGACATGCTCAGCTCATGCTAGAGCACCATCTCACATAAAACCAAGCACTCTGCCTCCAGTATTGTTAAGGCCTGCCATAGGAGTGACTTATAGGTTACTATGTGTCTATATATAAGGTAGGTATAGGGATAATATACCTAAGCAAGGGGTGATTACACAACCTTGCCCCAGCTGAGTGATCAGCCAGTTGTCAATTTAGGTGACCAGCCAGGGGTGGCATAATATATGCTGCAGCCCCTGGTAGGCCTTGGGTGCACCTATGCCATGGGTACCTATGGTACACTTTTATACAGGGACTCACAAGGGTGAGCCAATATCCAATTTGGTATGTACCTACAGTACATGGAGTTTTACAGAGAGAGCAGATAGCCTGGTGTCCTGAATAGCTGGATCCCAGGCCAACTAAGTCGAAAACCAGCTAAACACTAGACAAAAAGCACAACTCTGTCCCTGCCATCTTGCAGATGGGGGACCCTAGCCAACCAGAGTGAGGCATATGCCCCCCTCCCACCGGCATAATTGGTCCCAACCTTTACCTACCTGAAACGCCCCTAAATCTAGTATTTAGGGGGCACCCCGAACCTTGCCTCATCAGACAGGAAACTACAAGAAGAAAAGGACCGAACAACGAACAGCTGTGCCGAAGCTAAGAAGAGGACAGCGCCCACTGACTTGGCCCCATCCCTACCACCCTGTCTCTCCCCTGCCGCCCCCCCCCTCCCGAACTTAAAGAAGCAAAACTCCAGTGTGTTCTGCAGCCAGCAACCTCAAAAACCCAGAGGACCTGCCCTTCCTTCCCCAAAAAAAACTTTGCCTCTGTGAACACCAGATTTGTTTACCCAGAGATTCCAACTCTGGCCAAATCTCTGAGTGTTTACCACTTTACACCCGTACCCAATGGCCGGGGTTCGTGTGTCCCAACACCACGAGGACGTCTCTTCGGCGATCCAGACCCGAGATCCTTGATCTTCCTCTAGTCTCCAGCCGATGCCTGCAGCCTAAATCCTAAATCTGGTATGTCCCCCCGCCCAAGGGGGACGGGTCGGGGGGACGGGGGGGACATACTGACCCCAAAATACACCCCTGCACCCGACTCACCCCAGCCTTGGGTGGCCCAACCGACAGTGTCTAACGAACCTCCAGCATCCCAATTTGCCCCAGTATTGGAATTTTCATAGATTCCCATGCTTTTGTATCATTCCTCGTCGTCGGAATGGGAGTCTCGGCAACAAAGTAACATAGCAGTAGGTACAAAAGAGAAAGGCCTAGGCCTCATTTCCTTTTGTAGCATATCCGCCTCTTTTTGTAAAAGAAACCAAACTTAGGCATCAGCCAATCAGAAGAGCCTCACCCCATAGAACCCTCCTGAAGGAACCTCAGAGCCTCAGATTTTCTACCGTACGTTGTGCTTAGGGAGTCTCCTTTGAGCTCTTGTCAATCTCTACTCTTTCAGAAGTTTTTCTTCAGGTATTCTCTTCAAAATTGTTAGCTGTCCCTTCCAGGAAGTCTGATAAGAAAAAGAAGAAGGCCCTTTTCAAGCCATGTTCCACCTGTGGCAAGAAAAGATTATTTGTTGAGGATAAGCATAAAGATTGCATCTACTGCCTCTATCCTGATCATAAGGCTGCGGACTGCAAGATCTGCCGCACCTTTTCAACCAAGACCCTCCGGGATTGTGAGGGTAGACTACTTACATGGCTCCAGAAGTTGAAGGCCAGAAAAGACAGTCTCCAGTGACAGTGAGGACTCTTCATCAGCATCATCATCTAGAAGGTCAGTCAAAAGGGGTAGGGGTTCCCCTTCTTCTGTGGAGCATCCTTCTAAGGCCTCAAAAAAGACCCCAATTGAGTCTGAGAGCCAAGGTCCAGTCGAATCTCCTCACCATGGTGAAAAGGAGAGGGTAGGACCAGCTATGCCTTTTTCGGGTACGTAGACTGATCCAGCCTCTTCTCAGTTTTCTGGAAAGTCTGACAGAAGTTCCACGTCGTCGACGAAGTCGTCGACGAAGGCTCCATCGACGAAGGAATTGAAGCCTAAGCTTAAAATGGTACAGTCGACGGGCTCGTCCACTGTACCATCGACGTCAATGGGATCGTCGATGAGGAGGGAGTCGTCGACGGCAGTTATAGCATCGACGACGAAGATTTCGACAACGGCAGCCACGTCGACGAAGATGTCGATGGCGACAGCGCCGTTGACGAGGATGTCGACGACTACAGCGACGACAAAGTGTTCGTCGGTGGTGGTGACGACGACGGTGTCGTCGTTTAAGGCTTTGCCGACGACAACATCGAGGACAACGGCAGGAGCGTCTACTGTTTCGTCGTCGACGGCATCGATGACGCCCATCTCGTCGTCGAGTGTTCTTTCATCGACGACGCCTATTCCGTCGACAAAGCCGACGACGGCAGTATTATTAGCTCCAGTGTCGACGGGATCGTCGACGATTTTATTGTTGGAGAAAAGGATTACGATTTCTATGACCAGGATTACACCGGACATGACATCTCCTTGGAGAGTTACCCCCTTACCTCCAGCTCTACTTTTTTAGGAGGATGACTATCAGGACTCATATGGCTATGCAAACAGTCCATCCCAGCTTCTGGTTAAATGCCAAGAAACGGATTCTGACTGAGAGTACAACCAGGAATGTGGCTATCATCATCATTCTGCTCAGCCACAACAGTACTCGAGACAAGACATAGTGTCGGTACCATCATCTTTCTTGCAGGACCTACACAATATGTTGTAGGATTACAAGTCTAGATGTTCGCAACCTGCTACTGTTCCAATTGCGCAAGCCATGCCTGCTCCTTAGGCTCCAGCTATGGCTGTTCCCGAATTGCCGGCCCAGGTGTCATCTCAGCCACAGACACCGGTTAGACAGGAGCCTTCGATACCTTTGGACATCCATGATAATTCCTCGGATGAGGATCAAAATTTTGATGACAGGACGGATCAAGGTACAGAATGGGATGCATGTCATCCCAGACCCAGCATCTCCATCTCCGTATCCGGTGGACTCCCCGCCAGCGGATATAGGGGGGGTTTCATAAACTAATGAAGAGGGCAGCTGGCAGATTCAAGCTATCAATGCCTTCGGTTGCCATCGAATGTTTCTTATATGATTTTAAAGAACCTTATAAGAAGACAACAAGATCTATCCCTATTGTCCAGCATCTTTGGGATGAAGGCCTTAAGGCAGCGAAGAATCCAGCGACGGTTCTCCCTGTACTACCGCACCTCGACAAAAAATACAAGCGCCTGAGGATGGTCCGGCGTCTTTGACAGGACACCCGAGACCGGACTCGGTAATTTTCCAAGCGGCACAAAGGAAGTCACGTAACCCCTCAGCTCCTTTGACAAGTCCTCCAGATAAAGAGGGCAGGAGATTGGACAACGCCGGGAAGAGATTCTCTTCGAATGCGAGTCTTCCAGTGCGGGCAGCAAATGCTTTGGCGATATTGGGCAGATTCGATCGCCAACTATGGTGTGATGTTTCGCCATACTTGGATCAACTTCCTCCAGAGTCAGAACCTAAAAAGGTTCTGCAAGTAGGGGAGGCGACATCAGGGGTGGCTGGTATTAACGGGCGTCCAGGTGTTGCCCTCCCAGTTTCAGAGCAGAGAAGGGAGAAATTAAATCATGGCATGCTCACTGCTCCACTCGAGCACTTCTACCCTAAGAAAGCAAAATTGTTAATATCGTTGTTTTCTTTTGAGGTCAGACCCTAGGACGAGAATCTCCTCCTATGCATGTGCTAAAACTGGGCGAGGAATCTTCCTCGCCCTGGAGGCACAAGCGAGGAGAGTGGTTCAGCCACGCCCATCAGGCTGATGGCAAGCAGCAGAGAATAGGCTGCAGATGGGGTGCTTCTGACGTGGCCCTGGGCACTGCAGGCAGAGCCTCATTGACTTTAAGGCGAAGGGGTGGGGCTGGCCGAAAGCAATACAGTGCAGTGGTGGGTGGCATCGATTGCACTGTTAGGCGGCTTTTTCATTGGGTAATGGAAGGTGCTGGGGGCGTGGGTTTTTGACTTTAGTTATTCCGGGATTTATTGTGGTAATTAACTGACTGTTTATGGCGCGCAACGCAATGGACGGACACCATCAAGCTGCTGAAGTCGATCTTAAGTGATCTACAGGGCTACAGGCACCAGTTGCAGTTGGGAAAATAAATGAAGCCACGGAGCGAACAGCACGATAGAAAGCAACTTAACGAAAGTTATTTTATTTAACAGCAGGTCGTGCGTAATGCTTTGTCCCTTATACATGTCTTCTGTAGTTCGGATTTAAACAGATATATTTAATATTTGTAGTATTGATTACAGTGCCTAAAGACAGTTTCATCTGTAGTGTGCGCTCTATAAATGATACCATTACACTCCAGGCCTCCACCACTGCTCATACTCCTGTGGGATGTTAAATTATTGATAAGTAGCAGTGACACTCACCGGTGTAACTGTCACCTTGGGCACTGGTATATTGCTGACCAAAACATTCAGCTGTTTCAAAATAATATAGTTCCTCGTAGTTGATTATGAATATTCAATTTTATTTCATTGACTTGATAAATTTTGCCTTATTCACATTATTCAGCTTTCATCCCAGAAAAATAATATATATCCAATGCATTTCGGTGGATAACCACCTTCATCAGGGATCCATCTACAAATAACAAACATAACGTCATGAGCATACTAATTAGCTTAATTGTTAATGTTACATAAACACTTCTTATGTGCGATTCTAACATTACTTACAATCACTCGGTGTCTTATGGTGTCTGTTCGCTACATACCACCTTATATATAACCTAACATAAAAGTCCTATCACTTTGCATAATCAAACAGTCGATGTTTACAAAGTTCCAATTCTTTTCGGTAATCCCTGTTCTACATTACCCACTTGCTGTTGTACACAATGTCTAACGTATCGCTCGTTCACTAATAACGCACTACGTGCATTTGCGGACTATGTGCCCCATCGGTCAACGATGTATAATACTGTGCGCGCCGTTACACTAAACGTATGCCAGCTTCTAAAAACCTATAAGCGGGACTTCATTAAAGAATTTCCCAACATTTTATTAGCTCGTCTTGGGTATTTACCTGCTAGTACTTCGTTCGCGTCTCTGCACTAACGGCTCTGAGTATGCTTGACTCGCATTTCTGGGTAGAAATAATGGGTGTCTCCTACGCATGCGTGTGACGTAAAAGCGTTACGCGCTGTTCATTTGGCTTAAAGGGGTATGTCAACTATGAAACTTTATAGACTATCATGTTATATACAAAATGTAAACTGGAAAAACCAATATATCAAACTATGGTATTGGGCGATGTGTTACTGCATCGCTCTAGCGAAAGTGTATAAAACCAAAGTCGCTGCATGTACTGAACATGGGTCTGGACACCTAAAAAGGTGTTTCGAAATTAATATGGCTGTTTAAAAAACATAAGTTTCAATAAACGCTACAATGTTGATAGTCCTTATAAATAACACTGAAATTCAGTCCTTTCATTTAACCCATTGAGTTTTAAACTGTTCAGATGGAAAATCCAATGATTTTCCCTCTTCAGTAAATTATTCTTGTTAGTCAAACCTTCTCTTCGGTTGACCTGTTCCAAAATACAAGCTTTCAATTGGCTTATATGATGTTTTTCTTCCTGAAAATGAATCGCCACTGAGGATTTTAATGATCCTGTACGTATGTTACTCTTGTGCTCATTCAACCTTACTTTGAATTTTCTTTCTGTGTGACCCACATATGTCCGCCCACAAGGGCACTTTAACATATATATTATGTTCGCTGAGTCGCATGTTCCGTTAACTTTAAGGTAGATGTTATGCCCCTTCATTGGGTGTGTGATGACGTTGCCCTTCATTATATTGTTGCAATTGTTGCAATTTAAACACGGAACCGTTCCTCGGTAATTGGTGATTTCACTAGGTTCAGATGGAGTTTTCAAAAAGTCTGATACATTTTTTGCTCTAGTGTACGCGAACATGGGTTCATTGGAGAATATTCCTTTGAAATCTGGCTCAATTGTCATCATAGACCAATGTCTCTTAATGATAGCCTTATATTGTTGACTTACAGTAGAATATTTACTCACACATGTTATCCGCGGTTGTTCACTGCGTTTTTTGTTTGTCAAAAGGTCTTCTCGTTTTATTAATGTGGTTCTGTGCATGGCTTGTTGCGTTACTGTATCTGGATTGCCTCTATCCAAAAATCTTTGGTTCATTATGTTCAGTTGCTGATCTAGTTGCTCTTCCTCTGAGACCACTCTTTTCACCCTAAGAAATTGAGAGTATGGTAGGTGTCGTTTTAATGCTGGAGGATGATGGCTATCGAATCTCAATAAATTATTCCTGTCAGTTTCCTTGCGGTAGAGATTTGTGGTGAACTTGCCTTCCGTTTGTGTGATCTCTACATCAAGATATTGAATTGTTTTTGCATTGATATTCCAAGTGAACTTTATTCTGTCATCTTTAGCATCCAGTTTTATTAGTTGATTGTGTAAACTTTGGTGGCTGTCCTTCAAGACAACAAAAATGTCATCAATAAAACGTACATATAAATTAATATGTTCCATCCAAGTTGAATCTTTGTATACATGTTCCTCTTCAAATGCTGCCATGTAGATATTAGCATATGCCGGTGCGGCACAGTTGCCCATGGAAGTTCCACTCTTCTGTATGAACCATCTTGTTTCGTACTGAAAGTAACTATGCATCAAAGTAAATTGCATTAGTTCCATTAAGAACACTTGTAAATCCAAAGGGTATTCACTTTGTACTAATGCTCTTTCTACTGCTTCTAGGCCTTGTTGATGCGGGATTGACGTGTATAACGCTTTAACGTCTACTGTTGCCATGATAAGTTCTCCCTCGTGTTGCATTGTTTTCAGTTTCATCAAAAAATCGGTGGTGTCCTTTATGTAGGATTCGGTGTTTAGTATCAGAGGTTGCAAGTATTTATCAAGAAATTTCCCAATGGGCTCATGCAAGCTATTTTTGGTGGATACAATAGGACGACATGGTGGTCTTATCGGATCCTTATGGACTTTAGGAACCATGTATAGTACTGGGCTTTTAGGATCTTCTTGTGTTAAGAATTGTTTGGTGCGTTCATTAATAGTTCCATTCTCAAGGGCCTGGGTTAAATGGTTTGTAATGTCCTTTTTATGCCTTCTGTAGGATCAAAGTTGATTTCCATATATGTGTTTTCATCCATCAAATGTTCCTCCACCACTTCCTGATAGTACGTTCTGTTAAAAATTACCAGAGCTCCCCCTTTGTCCGCCTTTTGGCAGACTATGTCCGTATTGTTGGCTATTGATTTTAATGTTCCAAATTCTTTTTAATGTAACAAATTCTTTTTTCGTCATGTTCGTTCGTTTAGTGCTTTTCAAAGTATTGAGTTTGCTTATGTCTTTTCTACACAGTTGTTCAAAAAGGTCTATGGTTTTATGACCTATGGGTGCCATGAAAGTGCTGCGAGTTTTTAAACCTCTTAGTTCATCTGGTTCTGTGGGTCTGGTTTCTGTGACAATGTTCTCGAAAAAGTGTCTTAGTCTCATTTTCCTGGTTAGCTTGAATAAGCGGACCTCCAATTCTAGTTGGTTGGTATGTGCTGTAGGTACAAATGATAATCCCTTTTGTAGAGTTTTGATCTGTAGTTGACTCAATCTGTGGTCTGAAAGGTTCAAAACTAAATTATCTGCACTTAATGTTTCTTCGTCTTTTTGGTTGTCGTCCTGGTTTGAGGTTGATCTTTCTTTTTCTTTGACCTTGTCCCCTCCGGGGTCTCCGTTGTCTCCTGTGCCTCTTTCTAAAAAAAGCACTGATGCATTTTCTCTGACCATGTCTGAGCCGCTGGGATCTTCTGATCTTCCTGGTCTTGTTGAGGCTGTTCTCTCACTGTCGGTAGAAGAAGTGTCAGTTTGAGACGTATATGTTTTTGTTTGTCTTTTGCGAGCGTATATGTCGGCCCATGTATATACCTCCTGCAGCTTGTAATCAAGCGTGTCCTGCTTGTATTTTCTTAGTTTGCGCTCATTCACCTCTTGTGTGTGCTTCATCAATTGGTTGTTAATGTCATCTAATGTTTTGGCAAGCTCTTCCTCTGTAATTAGTTTGCTTAATTCTTCCTTAGTTTTATCTATGTCAGTTTTTAAGTCTTCCAGAATTTTATATAATTCTTCTATAATAAGGAGTATCAAGTCCAGGCTGCATTTATTTATTATTGCAAACCCCTTTTCAACAACGGTTTTGCGTTTTTGCATAATGATGGTCTTAGGGATATCCGAAGGCCTCTGGGTATTCTCTGTGCTTTATGGTATTTAACCATGGTACTGGCATGCAGCCTTTGGTTGATTTCTTTCTGAGTGAGGTATAAGAGATGTTTCATATGTTGTTCTTTGTTTTTCGAGAAAGTATGCTCGGTTGTTTCAGTTTGTATCAAAGCATATATCCTTTCACTAGCTTCAGCTGTGTAAGCGAAAGTTTCTGCTCTACTTTCCGTAGAGTGTGTTATCTCCTCAAATTGCATGTTCGATTTTTTCAATATTTTCAATAGGGCGTGCTCCGTTATTTGCCATTTTGCGTGTGCTGGCTTCAGTCAGCTGTTGTTCTGCTGCGGATGGCGGAATGTGTGTGTACGTCACTGGACCCTCCTGAATTTTAAGTGAAGTTGCTTTCCATCCAACTGGCTGCTTTGGGAAACACGCTGGTAAGATTGATAGATCAAGTAAAACGTTTTGTTTTAGGCGTCTCACTCTCTTCCAGTCTATACTGAGTACCGAACTTTGGAGCACTCTCCCCTTGAACTGCACCAGCTGTCTAACGAGCGCTCATTTCTTTAGGCCTTGAAAACCTATTTCCTAATTCGCTCTTGCTGGGGGGCTGTTAATTGAAAAGAGAGACAAACAGGGAATGGTGAAAATCGACGGTGTAGTGCTTTGATTTTCATTGTACAGCCAGAATGCTAGTTGTGAAAGTGAGGCGCTTATTTGGAATTACACATATCCAGTAATAAATCGCTGTGTACAGGTGTCTTACTTTAATAGTATAAAATTGTCACTAAACATCCAGCAAGTTATTGTTGCAAATACAAACATCTTGATCCAGACTCAAACTGCACTTTCGGACTATCTCTCTTCGTCTCAGGTTTAAAGAGTTATAATTCCAAAGTGTAATTGTAATTAGTGCTTTAATGTTGAGCTCTTCCTGCTCAAACTGGCGTTGTCATGGCGTCCCCTGGCCCATAAAAAAATGCTTTCCTCAGCGTACGTTATGGTACAGAGAAGTGCACGCACAATTACAGCAGTTATTTCCTCCCGTCACAAATAGGAATACAGCACTATATTATAGACACTGACCCAGTCTTCCAACGCACTGAAGCACTCGGATGCCGATCGACAACTCATCCATAACTTTTACGCCTGCCGACTTTCAAATGCCACCAGCCGCCCCTGGGCGACACCAATGGAAGTCATTGACTGTGGCATGGACATTACCACGATGGCTTTTCGTTCTTTGGCTGAGGCAGTAGTCCTTCGTCACCAGGGATTGCTTAAGGCGACTTGGTTTAGACCCGAAATCCAGAATAAGATCCTGGATCTACCTTTTGATGGAGAGGCATTATTTGAAAAATTGATTGATGACACTCTCCAGGATATTAAAAAGGATACTGAGACTGCTAAGTCTTTGGGTACGCTTCAGTACCGTAAAGTTCCTTTTAGAGGTTCTAGAGGCAAAAGCACCACCTACAGAGGCTCTTATCAGCAGCAAAGGTATTCATCATATGGCTCAGGTTCGCAACAGTACCGCCAACTTTATCAGCAAAGGCAGGGCCAGGCCTCAAATTTCTCAAGACCTAATAACAGAGGGAGGCAGGCTCGCAAATGGCGTGATACGTCCAAGAGACAATAGCAGCCTCCTGGCTCTTCCTACTGTACCCACCTCTGCAAAATCGTAGGAGGCAGGGTGTCACAATACCTTCAAAATTGGTCCAAGATAACATCATACCGATGGGTGCTAAACATCATTCGAATCAATCAATCAATCACTGCATTTATATAGCGCACTACTCACCCGGAGGGTCTCAAGGCGCTAGGGGAGGGGGGGGTCCGCTACTGCTCGAACAGCCAGGTCTTGAGCTGCTTCCTGAAGGCGAGGTGGTCCTGGGTCAGGCGGAGGTGGGTCGGGAGGGAGTTCCAAGTCTTGGCGGCCAGGTAGGAGAAGGACCTTCCCCCTCTGGTGGCTCTTCGGAAGCGGGGGACGGCGGCGAGGGCGTGGCCGGTCGATCGAAGCTGGCGTGTGGGAGCGTAGAAGTTGAGGCGGCTGTTGAGGTATCCTGGGCCTTGGTTGTGTAGGGCTTTGTGTGCGTGGGTGAGGAGACGGAAGGTGATTCTCTTGTTGACCGGGAGCCAGTGCAGGTCTCTCGTGTCCGGAGATGTGGCTGCGACGGGGGATGTCCAGGATGAGTCGTGCTGAGGCGTTCTGGATCCGCTGGAGTCTCTTCTGGAGTTTGGCGGTGGTACCGGCGTAGAGGGAGCTGCCGTAGTCCAGACGGCTGGTGACGAGGGCCTGGGTGACCGTCTTCCTGGTCTCGGTGAGGATCCACCGGAAGATCTTGCGTAGCATGCGCAGGATGTTGAAGCATGACGAGGAGACGGCGTTGATTTGTCTGGTCATGGAGAGGGAGGAGTCCAGGATGAAGCCCAGGTTGCGTGCGTGGTCTGTGTTGGTTTGGGTGCGCTGCCCAGGGCGGGGGGCCACCAGGAGTTGTTCCAGGCGGAGGGTGAAGATCCCAGGATGAGGATTTCCGTCTTGTCCGAGTTCAGTTTCAGGCGACTGTTCATCATCCACTTGGCAACGTCTGTCATCCCTTCGTGTAGGTTGGCTCTGGCGGTGGTGGGGTCGTTGGTGAGGGAGAGGATCAGCTGGGTGTCGTCGGCGTAGGAGATGATGTTGAGGTTGTGTTGGCGAGCGATGGCTGCGAGGGGGCTCATGTAGACATTGAAGAGGGTTGGGCTGAGCGAGGAGCCTTGAGGAACGCCGCAGATGACTTCGGTGGCTTCTGATCTGAATGGGGGGAGGCGGACTCTGTGTCCTTCCGGCGAGGAAGGAGATGATCCACTCCAGTGCCTTCTCCTGGATTCCGACGTTGCTGAGGCGCTGCACTAGGGTGCGGTGGCAGACAGTGTCGAAGGCCGCGGAGAGGTCTAGGAGGATGAGGGCCGCTGTTTCTCTGTTGTCAAGCAGTGCTCGGATGTCATCGGTGGCTGCGATCAGGGCGGTCTCGGTGCTGTGGTTGGCCCGGAATCCAGACTGCGAGAGGTCGAGGGATCCGTTCGTCTCGAGGAAGGCGGCCAGCTGCTTGTTGACGGTCTTCTCGATGATTTTTGCAGGAAACGGGAGCAGCGAGATGGGGCGGTAGTTCTTGAGGTCGGTGGGGTCGGCTGATGGCTTCTTAAGTAGAGCGCGGAGTTCGGCGTGCTTCCAGCTCTCCGGGAAGGTAGCGGTGTCGAAGGAGGTGTTGATGATGTCCCGCAGGTGGGGTGCGATGACAGCGTCGGCCTTGTTGAAGACGTGGTGAGGGCAGGGGTCGGTCGGAGATCCGGAGTGGATGGAGTTCATCGTGCGGACGGTGTCTTCGGTGCTGATCGGGGTCCAGGCGCGGAGGATGGTGGTGGGGGGCGGTGGTTCGGTCGTGGCGTGCGTCGGTTGAGTGCTGAAGCTGTTGTGTATGTCCGCGATCTTGTTGTAGAAGTAGGAGGCGAGGGAGTTGCAGAGGTCTTGTGAAGGGGTGATGTTGTTGTTTCCGGTGTTGGGGTTGGAGAGCTCTTTGACGATGTTGAAGAGTTCCTTGCTGTTGTGTGCGTTGTTGTCCAGTCGTTCCTTGAATGCAGTCTTGGTGGCGTGAATCAGTTGGTGGTGTTTTCGGGTGGCGAGCTTGAGGGCAGTCATGTTGTCCGGTGTTGGGTCTCTGCGCCAGGCTTTCTCGAGGGCTCGGCAGTTCCTCTTGGAGCTCTTGAGCTCGTCGGTGAACCATGGGGCTTTCTTGCTGCCGGGTCTGCTAGGCGGGGTCCTCAGAGGGGCGAGGTCGTCTGCGCAGTTGCTGATCCACTTTGCGAGGTTGGTGGCCGCCTGGCTGGGGTTCGTTGCGCCGGTGGGAGGTTTCTTGCTCAGTGAAGTCGCGAGCTGGTCGGCCGTGATCTTGTTCCAGCTTCTGCGTGCAACCTGTTTCTGGTGGTGGTGGATCGTGGTCCTTCTGAAGCTGAAGTGGACGCAGCTGTGGTCCGTCCAGTGGAGTCCGGTGGCGTGGCTGAAGGTGATGTCCTTGCTGGATGAGAACACGGGGTCGAGTGTGAGTCCGGCGTAGTGGGTGGGGGTGGTCACCAGCTGCTTGAGTCAGAGGTTTGCGAGGTTGTCCAGCAGGGTGGTGGTCTTGCGGTCGTTGTTGTTCTCCAGGTGGAAGTTGAGGTCCCCGAGGAGGATGTAGTCGGCGGAGGGGAGGGCGTGCGGGCTGATGAAGTCGGCGATGTCTTCGCTGAATTGTGTGCGTGGTCCCGGGGGTCTGTAGATGAGGGTGCCTCTGAGGGTGGTCTTGGGGTTGATGTGGATCTGGAAGTGCAGGTGTTCGGTGGGCACGAGGGTGTCGTCGGTGTTGGTCGTGATGCGGATGGTGTTCCTGTGGATGATGGCGATGCCTCCCCCTGTCTGGTTGACGCGGTCCCTCCGGATGATCTTGTAGCCGTCCGGGATGGCGATGGCGATGTCGGGCGCTGAGGAGGCGTTCATCCAGGTTTCCGTGAGGAAGGCGACGTCCGGGGCTGTGGTATCGAGCAGGTTCCAGAGCTCGACGGCGTGTCTGTGGACGGAGCGGGTGTTGAGCAGGATGCACTTCAGGTGGCTGCTGCTGGTGCTCGTCTTGGTCGGTGCTGGTGTAGTGCAGGTTCGGATGCAGGTGAACTTGCAGGAGTGGCAGCAGAAAGGTCCGTAGGTGCGCCTCGGGGTGGCTCGGTAGCAGCCAGGGATCCGGCCGGCTTTGAGTGCGTTGAGCTCGGTGGCGTCGTAGGGCCGGCGGGTGGGATGGTGTCTGCGGGGGCCAAGGGTCCTGGCACTGGGCGCGGTCCAGGCGCGGACGGGCGCAGACGGGCTTGCCTTAGGCGCGCCAGCGGCGCGTCCGCTGCGCGGCCTCGCAGCGGCCGCCATATATGGGTAGCCGGGGAGGAGGGGTCAGCTGGGAGGCGGGTGGCAGGAGGGTAGGCGGGGCTAGGGGAAAGCGGCGGGAAAAACAGGCGGCAAGGCCAGAAAACGACGAGGCCCAGAAAGGACGAAAAAACAGGCGAAAAAAGCGGAAAAATAAGGCAAAAGAAGAGGCGCTCTGGGGGCACTCACACAGGGTACACGGAGGAAGAGGGGTAAGCAGGCAGCAATAACAATAACAGTAACGGCGCTTTGGGCACTCACACGGGATACACGGAGGAGGAGGGGTCAGCAGGCAGACAAGGAGCAACAACGGCAATACGGAGAGAGCAGCGGACAAGGTAGCAAGGCAGCAGGCAAAGGCAGGTGAGCACTGGTGGCACTGCAGAGGAGGGGGAGCGACCTACCCTGAGGTCAAGGGTCGCTACCTCTGCCTCGCAGCGGCTGCCATATATGGGTAGCCGGGGAGGAGGGATCAGCTGGGAGGCGGGTGGTGGGAGGGTAGGCGGGGCTAGGGGGAAGCGGCAGGAAAAACAGGCGGCAAGGCCAGAAAACGGCGAGGCCCAGAAAGGACGAAAAAACAGGCGAAAAAAGCGGAAAAATAAGGCAAAAGAAGAGGCGCTCTGGGGGCACTCACACAGGGTACACGGAGGAAGAGGGGTCAGCAGGCAGCAATAACAATAACAGTAACGGCGCTTTGGGCACTCACACGGGATACACGGAGGAGGAGGGGTCAGCAGGCAGACAAGGAGCAACAACGGCAATACGGAGAGAGCAGCGGACAAGGTAGCAAGGCAGCAGGCAAAGGCAGGTGAGCACTGGTGGCGCTGCAGAGGAGGGGGGAGCGACCTACCCTGAGGTCAAGGGTCGCTCGAAAGGGCCATACTTTAGAATTCACGCAAATCCCAACATCCAACCCCACTGCTGCCATTCCATCGAAACATCTGCGTCTTCTACGGCTCGAAGTTCAACAAATGCTCCCGAAGGGTGCTATAGAGCCACTCCCCTCCGCCCAAAGGGGAGAAGGATTCTATTCCAGGTTCTTCCTGGTAAGGAAGACGCTAGAGAAATGGCGCCCCATTTTAGATCTCAGGGAGCTCAACACCTATCTCATCTCCCTGTCTTTCCGGATGGTCTCTCTTAAAGACATTCTACGTCTCATCAATCCATGGAATTTCATTGCCACGTTCGATCTCGAAGATGAGTACTTTCATGTGCCGATTCACCCAGCACACAGAAGGTTTCTACGATTTACAGTAGCCAAGAGCCACTTTCAATTCAGGGTTTTACCCTTTGGTCTACGCTCAGCACCAAGGATCTTCACAAAGGTGCTGGCACCAGTAGCAGCGTTTCTAAGGAGGAATCACTTTCAGGTCTTCCCTTACCTGGACGATTGGTTGCTGAAGGCTCCGTCCAGGGAGGCAGCGAGGGAAGCGGTCGAAGCATGTACAAACCTGTTTCAAAACTTAGGTCTCACTTTAAACAAAGAAAAGTCATCTCTGGTTCCGTCCAGGACAGCACGCTTCCTGGGAGCCATCTTGGACTCGAATCTCAAGAAAGCTTTCCCAACCTTGGAGAGGCAGGAAAAACTGCAGACCATGGCGCTAGACTTACAAAGAAGTAGGTGTCTTTCAGTACGCCGCTACAAATCTCTTCTGGGGCTAATTTCTTCATGCATTCCTCTAATTCCACACTGCAGATTGAGGATGCGTCCTCTTCAGGAACAACTGGACATCCAATGGAAACAGATTCACGGGTCGTTCGACGACAGAGTGACCATCACCTCGTCAATGAAAAAAGCAGCCTTGTGGTGGACGAAACAGGAAAACTTGTCCCAAGGTCTATCCTTCGTAAGCGATCCGTCTTCTCAGGTGGTGACGACGGATGCGTCGTTGGATGGTTGAGGAGCAGTGCTGCAGGACCTGCAGGTCAGTGGACATTGGTCTCCTCAGAACCGTCGGCTCCACATCAATCTCTTGGAGCTCAGAGCAATCAAACTGGTTCTTCAAGCTTTTCTCCCTCGCCTGAGAGGTTCAAAGGTTCTCATCCGGACGGAGAACACCATGGCCATGCATTACGTAAACAAAGAAGGGGGAACCAGGTCTCTCCCGTTGTCTCAGGAAGCTCAAGAAATCTGGGAATGGGCGATCCTTCACGGGATGTCACTACAGGCAGAACACCTGCCAGGGATTTTAAACGAGAATGCCGACAAACTAAGCATATTATCCTCGATCAGTCACGAGTGGGAACTGAACCAGCGGGTTCTGGACGAGGTCTTTCAACAGTGGGGAAAACCTGCAATAGATCTTTTTGCCACACCGACCAGCAAGAAATGCCGGTCTTATGCAAGTAGGCTTCACCACCGAGGATCATTGGGGAATGCACTTTCGATAGCCTGGTCAAGGACATTTGTCTACGCCTTTCCCCCTTTCCACTGATCCCGAGACTTATCAGGAAGATCAAGATAGAACCATGCAAGATGATCTTGATAGCCCCTGCTTGGCCGAGACAGTTCTGGTTCACGGAACTCCATCTGTTGTCGCTGGTTCCTCCTCCTTCCCTTGCGAACCATTCCAGACCTTCTCACAATGTCCGAAGGGCAAATTTGGCATATGGATCCAGAGTCATTACACCTGACAGCATGGCTCCTAAGCAGTGAGAATTTATGAACCTTCCCATCTCTAATGAAATATAAGAAGTTTTCTCTCAGGCTAGAGCCCCTTCCACAAACAAGACTTACCGTCTCAAATGGAAGAGATTTTGCATTTGGTGCAGTAAAGAGGGTGTTGACTTTTTCTCTTCAAAACCTCATCAACTTCTACCTTATCTCTTGTCCTTGGCTAAGACGGGCCTGGCCCATTTATCCTTAAAAATTAATTTCGCAGCGATTTCTAGATACAGACGTTCTGAGTCTGGAGCTTCTCTTTAGTCTTCCAGGATAGTGAAACAGTTTCTCAAAGGATTGTTCCGTGTCTATCCCCCGGTGAGGCCTCCGCCTCCAACTTGGCAATTGAATTTGGTCCTCACACAGCTCATGAAGGGCCCGTTTGAACCAATACATCGTTCAGACATGAAATTTCTTTCATGGAAATTGGCTCTCCTGCTTGCCCTCACATCAGCAAGACGCATTGGGGAGTTGCAGGCTCTGACAATCCAAGAGCCGTTTCTCCAATCCAAAAGGAATACAGTAATCTTGAAAACTAACCCAAAGTTCATACCCAAGGTACCCTCGGACTTCCACTTAAATGAGCCGGTTATTCTTAAAGCTTTCTTTCCTCACCCTACTACACCGGCGGAGAGGTCACTGCATTCTCTGGATGTACAGCGGTGCTTAAAATTCTATTTAGATCGCACCAAGGGATTCCGTAAATCCTCCCAATTGTTCATTGCTTTTGGTGGTCCTTGCAAAGGACTTCCCCTATCAAAACAGGGTATTGTGAGGTGGATTACAAGTGCCATTCTATATTGCCATTCTGCAGCCGGTAAGCCACTGACCAGCAGAGTTAGAGCGCATTCCACAAGATCAGTGGCTTCTTCAACAGCTCTCTTCGCAGGAGTGCACATCAAAGACATTTGCAGAACTGCGACTTTTGAGCAGCGTGCACACCTTTACAAAGCATCACTGCTTAGAATCCTTGCAACAGGAGGACACGTCTGTGGGCCAGGCGGTCCTGAGGAACCTCTTCCACTAATTGGTGAGCTTTCCTTCCTATCCCACCTTCCTTTATTCTACACATGTTGTATCTTCACGTATTGTTGGCTATTGCAATGTATATTTACGCCAAAAAATGTGTTTTTTATTGCTTACTGCTTGCTACTCTGATACAAAAGCAAGGGAATCTATGAAAGTTCCAATACTGGGGCAAGAAAACAATTTACTTACCTGTAACTTTGGTTCCCCAGTATTGGTAACTTTCATAGATTCCCATGCGCCCACCCACCTCCCCGAAGAAAGCTCAGCCTTCAGCAGATATGGTGACTGTTACACAACGGCTACGAAAATCTGAGGCTCTGAGGTTCCTTCAGGAGGGTTCTATGGGGTGAGGCTCTTCTGATTTGGCTGATGCCTACGTTTGGTCTCTTTTACAAAAAGAGGTGGATATGCTACAAAAAGAATGAGGCCTAGGCCTTTTTCTTTCTCTTTTGTACCTACTGCTATGTTATTTTGTTACCGAGACTCCCATTCCGACGACGGGGAATGATACAAAAGCATGGGAATCTATGAAAGTTACCAATACTGGGTTACCAAAGTTACAGGTAAGTAAATTGTTTTCTTACCTCTCCAAGTGGTGGTCGCTCCCAGAAGACCTTCATCCCTGAGCCTGCAGTGTGTTTACAAACCGGCGAAACCCTTTGAAAGTAACAGGGCACCCGACGCCAAAATAGCACTCTGCACCTGGCCTCCCAGTGCTGCTGATGGTGCAGCTTTGGTGCTGTCTCGAACCCCCATTTGCTCTGAGCTTAAGTCCATGAGCTTTGCTCCCACACCCTGTGGCCTGCTCTTAAGCAGCCACCAACCGGAGGCCCCGGATTCCCTTTTGGATATCATTGGGCCTCAGTACCCTGCACCCGGCTGCGCTAGTGCCGCTAAGGGTACTTTGAGAGTGCATCCTCAACCCTGGGGGACCCCTGAGTCTAACCCCAGAAACCCAACTCCCACAGCAAAGCACTTACCTCTGAACCAATAACTTTTTTCTCCCACAGGATAACATTGTTTTCTATGAAAAGGGTTCTAAGTGTGGAGTTGGAAAATATATAAAAGTCTCTAAAACTGTAACCAAATAACTGAAATGCTTTTATTTACCTGTTTACAGGAAATGTCCCAGTGCAGTATCCAGGTATACTACACTGTGTAAGAAAAGTAATCTGTAAAGTAATTTACTTGACATCCTATTGAAAAGTCAATTCAAAGTATATATGTGCAATATTTCAAAGTATTGCCTTACCAGTAATTCTTCTGTAACCATACCAATGTATATATACAACTGCATTTCAAAACTATATTATTACTACAAAGTATAAATCAGTACCTGTGCCATGCTTGCTTGGTTCTACGAAATAAAATACCTAAAAGAATATTTTTATACAAAGTCAATTGGTCTGAAGTTCAGTCTTTGAGTGTATGCAATCAGTTCAGTCCAAAAAAGCTTTATTCGGTTTGTTTTATACAACCATATAAGCTGAACAGTTTAAAAGAAATCACTGAAAATAAAAAATTATCAATATACATTTACAAGATAAACATCACAGGCACAAATACATTACGCTCCACTTGCTCAACAATTTATAGGAAGTTACTTCACGTGCCGACTCTCATAATGACTCTAGTACTGAAAAGGGCGAACACCGCTATATAAATATTTAAAAACAGTGACTACAACAATCATTTAAAAATTCAACACAAATTAGTACACCATATTAAAGTGCGTAGTGCAAAAATAGCAAGTGGGAGAGACCAAACGTGCAAAGTCGCAGTCATCAAGTAACTATATTTCCAATGTTGAAGAGCTTAACTTGTTCTCCTGGTGTTGACAAATACATAAATTCAACACTACAAAATAAGTTTCAAGATACTACATTAAAGAACTGTTATTCTCTTACTCTATGTTCCATTTCATTATAATTTCTACCACATATTGAAACAATGACTTTACAAAACATCAAAGTATTCCTATCCTGGCATAAAGTGACATGTGCATAAGTGCAAATTTAACCCTATAAAAGGATTTTCACATAAAGTGCATTCGTAAATAGCTGCTCTATCATGATCCTTCGCGCTATTTTACCCCATGGTATAAAGTGACATATGCACATATGCACATGTGCAAAAGGCAAATATAGATAATGCAAATATAGACAGTGTATGCAATCATTTACTGATTGTGTGCAACAAATGCCTAACACTACCCTCCGATAAAGCCTTACTGCTTGACCACACTACCACAATTAGAGAGGAAGCTGCTATCTACTTTTAACTCTGCCTGCCTTTGGGGTGCCAATTGACTCTGTACACACTATAGCTCACTCTGGTATCGTATATACAGAGCCAGCTTCCTACAGTGGTATAATAAATCCCACAATGGCATCAGTATGGGTTTATTACACTGAGAAGCTTGCTACCAAACGTCCCAGAGTTCAGTAAAGCCATTATGGTGCTGTGGAGTTCGTAATGACAAACTCCCAGGCCATATACTCTTTATGGCTTTACTGCACTTACAATATCTAAGAATGGACTTGGACACTGTAGGGGTACAATGCTCCTGCAATTGTACCCTCACCATTGGTATAGGGCACCCAGCTAGAGGGGTATCTTAGCTATACCATAGGCAGTGGGTTGCAGGCATGGCGCACAGGAATGTGTGCTATGTTGACTCTTCACTTTTCCCTGCAGCAGAACATACAGCCTGCAATGGCAGTGTGTGTGTTAAGGTACATGACCTCTGAGGTTGGCACAAAATGTGCTGCAGCCAATAGTGGCCCTCCTTGGTCACAGTGCCCTTGGTTCCCATTGTACCTTTTACAAGGGACCTGCATTTGGCCAGAGATAATAATTGGGGTACAAAGGTACAGTTTTGGGAAAGAACACAGTCCCTGGGAACCTTGTTGGCTGGAACCCAGGGCACATTAAGTTAAAGTGCATCAGTGTTCTGGCAATAACTGTGTGTGTGTGTGGGGGGGGGGGGTGAGTTAACTGCAAAAGAGAACCACTTTCCTACAACAGACCAGTGGTAAACATGATGAATATGAATCTCATTCCTCGATTTGGTGTACAATGTCTGAGTTGAGCAAGCACTGAGCTAAGTCTGAACTTTTAAAATTGGACAGTTGTTTATGTGGAAAAAGTTCTAAAATGTTGCGTGAGCACAACAGCAATTCACTAAGACATTTAGAGCCCATTACAGAAAGGTGCTCCCAACATTAGAGCTGGGTTTGACCTGCCTCCAACAAAGCAACTTGTGAGAAGAAAACTAATTTTCGCAGACGTGAAAGCAACTCTGTTAAAGAAAATCATTCAGTCCTTTCCTTTTTAGTGCCTTTTCGTCTGCTAGCCCTGAACTTGCCTGAAAGTCTGTTCAATGAAGAGCTGTACATATTTCAGTAGCAACTGTTTTTTTTACGAACTCTTATGTACTTTTATTTAAATATGTTACATCCTGTTTATAGCGAAATTATTTCACTAGTCCTAGAGAATCTGTGCTTGGCTATTCAAATGCAAGTTTTTTTTTACTTGTTCTGTTTCAGACACTAGATTTCCTTCAAGATGGACTGGATAAGGGACTAGGACCAAATTCACTGAGGGTTCAGCTGGTGACATTAGGATCAGTAAGAAGCAAGGTATGAGGCACATCCTGTATTAGCAGCTGTGGGTTGTGGATAAAATTTTTGCTGTTGGATATATTTTTAATGCCCACATTTTTTTATTGTTTATCAACAGTAGTAGCATACAGTAGAACAAAAACACACTACCTAGCATTAAATCTTTGAAAACACTGTATTAAAAGCTCACATCTAGTCCATGATGCGTCCACCACTTACCCAAATCTTGTTGATGTTTCCGGTGCATCCTGTTGCCCCATAAAGTGTTTGCTTCTTGTGGCCACACCAATCGAAACCCCTTCCCCACATAGTCACTGTAGGGGTTTTCTGGTGAATTCCAGCTGCAGAATGTCTCTCTTGGCCACCAAGGTAGTCACTCTGATAAATGCCCTCTCCAACCTCAACCTTCCAACAGGCCTAGCTATGTAGTACTGGGGCTAAGGTCTATACATCGACCTATGACCATAGAGTGCTCACTCTCTGTTATGACCCAGCAGGGAGTTCAAAGCTGAAAAGGAAAAGGTCCAGGTCATGTGGAAAAAGTAGCCTCGGATAAGGGAGCATCGAGGACAGTAAGCCTGGGTGGGGTTCGGCTAGTTAGACGTAGTCTCTCGTGGGTCAAGTAAGTCATATGGACCATTCGAAGGCAAGATGAGATGACCAGTTCCCTACTGGCCTGACACGCATCGCACCAGCTCTCCATACCTCCCACTTCTGTTGCAAAGTAACAAAACGGTGTGGAACGTTATTAATAATCAGTGAGCAGTAAATCAAGAGACGGCTCGCTTACCCAGGTTCTCCGATAGGAGCTTTGCCTCAAATGGGTTAAACTACAGGATCTGTATCGGTAGGGACATGGACTGATAGGACATTGCATAGGTAAAAATATTGAAAAAATTGTGTGTGTGTGAGAGAAAGTGCCCTCTTTCTTGCATGGTATGCCCCCACTTTTGCTGAATTGCTGATGTTCTTAGAGTGTGCACTGGGCTCCTGCTAATCAGGTACCCAGGGCCTATGTTCCTTCCCTAAACCTGCTTTGAAGCCTAAACCCAATTTGCTTCTCTGGCCACATGTCAGCCCCTGGTAAGTGGTACCATAGGTTCGAGGCATGTGGGCTGCTAAATTCATATCTATTGCATAGATCGCCGCCTAGTGTTGGGTCCGGATGATTGCACATTGTTGTCCTGGAAGAGTCTTCGAAGTATCACGAGATAGGTGGCTCCTCCCCTGGACTACAGTGCGCATGGGCATCGACTCCATCTCCAGATTGTTTTTTTCCGCCATTGGGTTCGGATGTGATTTCGACGTCTCCGTGTCTGAATCGAAAAACTTACTTCTTTAAGGCCAAAAGGCCTTCGTTACCTGCGTCTGTATTGTTCGCGTGCGGTCTCGAGCATCATCCGACTCTTCGAGTCGGAATTCTGCGGAGTCAAGTAACTCTTAGGACATCGAGGCCCTCTCGTCGCAGCAAGAGCCCGACGTACTTATCATGGAGCGGAGTCCGTTCAAGTTCTGCCCCGTCTGTGGATCCAAATATCCACATATCGACGTGCATCCAGTCTGTAACAAATGCCTCTCGCCGGACCACAACGAGGCCAACTGCATGGCCTGCTCTAAGTTCAGGTCAAAGAAAACGCTCAAGCTTCGGCGCGCGGCGCGCCTCGAGGCCCAGCGAGCGGCTCCGGCACCCGACGACATATTCGACGACCCCGCAGAAGACGGCCGAAGCCATCATCTTCAGATTTCACCACCGTCGACGGAGGTCGAGGCCGATCCCGGAGAACACGTCGAAGGACAGGGCCAAGACCTTGAATACGTCGAGGAGGTAGGGGACGACGAAGAAGTTTATGGGGCCGCGGAAGATAGCTCGGAGGAAGAGCTATGCCCCGAAAGTTACATGACTCAGGCTCAGGTCACGGGATCGCCACTCGGCCTTACCCACGACCCTGCACCGCTATCCCCGGCCCCGCCTTCTGGCCCGGCCACGGACGCACCAGCGGAGCCGCCATTGCACGTATCGAAAGCGAAACCTTCGGAATCGACGACACCAAAGATGGCCGACATCCCACCAAAACCGAAACCTTCGGATCCGACCACACCTAAAATGGCCGACGTCCCAACAAAAATATCGAAGCCTGCTCCCTCATCGACTCCGTCGCCCTCCGGACCTCCGAAGTCGAAGAAGGCTGTCGAGTCGACAGCGCCGCAGAAGGTGGCCAAGGACCCGTCCTCTACGAAGGTCGTCCATCCCGTGTCGAGCACAGTTGCTCTGGCGCGGTCCGCTAAGGCTGTTGACACGCCTTCGGACGCGACTGCGGCGCCGACAAGCAAACGCACGGTCGAAGCGAAGTCATCTAAGAGCCACGACCCGAAGGCCGGAGGCACTACGCATCGGCACAAGGATGCCGGATCTGCAGCAACGGCGCCTAAGCCTACAACGGAGCCGAGAGCCGTTGGAGCCGAAGATTTGTCGGCGGCATACTCGTCAACACCGAGGTCCTCCGACGCTGCTGAACATCGGGCATCGGTTACCAAACCCTCCGCTTCCTTCACAAAACAGGTCACCGACTCCCTCAAACGTATTCGGGAGAAGACTTTGTCGTCAACGGCTCCCACGCCGTCGGCTCCGACACCAGTGGACACACCTGCGAAGACTTCGACCAAGCTTCTCTACACTCTGCCACCGAAGGTGGCATCGAAGGCATTTGCAACCAGAGCGGTGCCAAAGATCACTGACACGTCAAAACCTTCGACGCAAAGTGGCCGATCGGATCGACATCCAGCCTCAGAAGAACAATCTGAGCATTACATCGATGCCGTAACGGGGAAATTGACCCTCTATAAAAGAAAGATCACTTCCCAACCATTGGAATCCTATGTCATTCCACTAAAAAAGAAAAGGCCGGCTCAGGACATTCCTGCCCTTGTTGAACCTATTCAGCCAACACCAAGGAGGAGTCCATCACCTTCCCCCAACCAGTCAGGGGGAGAAGATAACCAGGATGACCAGTACAATTTCCCAGCTGACAATGACCCTGATGGTCAACAGGACTCATATGACGACACTGGTGACCAGGGAGGACATCAGGTGGTACAGGACCCACAGGGGTTTGGTGCACGTACATCACCAACTGAGGATTCCGCAGCATTTAATGCTTTGATAGAGAGGGCAGCTGCAAATCATGATGTGGACATGCATGCTGACCCGGTGGAGGAAGATTTTTTGTTTGACACTTTCTCTGTCTCAGAAAGAACAGTTAAGACACTTCCTATGCTGAAAGGTGTCCTTGAGATCTTTAAGGAACCTTCCAGGGCGAGAGTGGTGAACCCACGTATCGAAAAGAAATACAGGCCAGCACCTGGGGACCCTGCATATATTCGGGGACAGTTGCCTCTGGATTCGTTGGTGGTCGCCAATGCCCGCAAGAGGGCAAACTCCCAAACAACGGGTGACGCTCCTCCCCCAGACAACGAGTCGAAAGTGCTTGAGGCATCAGGCAAAAGGGTGGCTGCGCAGGCTGCCAATATCTGGCGTATATCAAACACACAGGCACTATTGGCACGATACGATAGGGCGCATTACGACACCCTAGAACAGCTCCTTCAACACCTACCTGATGAGTTTAAGGAGGCAGCCGAAATGCTCATACAAGAGGGAAAGCTCATCTCAAACGCTGCAATAAAGTGTGCACTTGACGTGGCTGATACAGCGGCTAGGGCGATTATCACTAGCGTCATGTTAAGGCGACAAGCATGGCTTCGCATATCAGGATTTAAAACTGACATTCAAACAACAATACTCAACCAGCCCGTTAATCCTGACAGACTGTTTGGACCAGATGTTGACACCACCCTCGAAAAAATTAAAAAGGACAATGAGACAGCTAAGTCCATGGGGGCGCTTCAGTCTCAACAATTCAGGGGGAGCACTTTTCGTCGCTCAGGAGCACGTGGTGTTACCAGAGGACACTTGGGTCAACAGACACAATTCACGAAAGGTGGTGCACAATCCTCGTACCCCAAGCAGGGTAGAGGGGGTTACAGAGGTAACAGTGCCAAGGGCAGAGGCAGAGGAAACAACAACTCCCGTTCCTCTGCCGCCAACAAACAGTGACTCTCTGTCACTGCCCCCCGACCATCCAACACCTGTCGGGGGGAGACTCCAGCAGTTCCTGCCAGTCTGGACATCCATCACCACAGACAGGTGGGTAAGACAGCTTATCCAGTACGGTTATTGTTTGGAGTTAACATCAACTCCACCCACCATTCCCCCAAGACAACGTCCTATGTCGGCAGAGCACTTGCACTTATTGCAGCAGGAAGTTGTGGTGATGCTGCAAAAAGGCGCAATCGAGCTCGTACCAGTGGAGGAGGAAGGCACAGGGGTCTATTCCCTGTACTTCCTTATCCCAAAAAAGGACGGATCCCTCAGACCCATTCTGGATCTACGCCCCCTCAACCTGTATATACTGTCAGAACACTTTCACATGCTTACACTGCAGCAGATTCTTCCCCTGCTGAACCAAGGGGACTTCCTAGCAACCTTGGACCTCAAGGATGCTTATTTCCACATACCACTCCACCCATCCCACAGAAAATACCTCAGGTTCACCATTCAAAACAGGCACTATCAGTTCAAAGTCCTACCCTTCGGAGTGACCACTGCCCCCAGAGTATTTACAAAGTGTCTGGCGACAGTTGCGGCGCACCTCAGGAGGCAGAACATACATGTCTACCCTTACCTAGACGACTGGCTCGTTCAAGCAAAGTCAGAACAACAGTGCGCCGCGGACATGTCCCACACCATTCACCTCCTTCACAGTCTGGGGTTCTCGCTAAACTACCCAAAGTCGCACCTTCAACCAGCACATGTGCGGCAGTATCTGGGTGCGACAATAAATACCCTGACTGCTATGGCTCAGCCAAACCCGGTCAGGATCGACAACATTCATTCGCTGATCCAGAGGTTCAGACCGCAACACTCCCTACCAGCGAGAGTGTTCATGCAGTTGATAGGCATGATGGCCTCCTGCATCTTCATAGTCCCGCACGCAAGGTTGCACATGCGTCCGCTCCAAGAATGCTTGGCAAATCAGTGGACACAGGCTCAGGGACAACTGACAGACCTAGTGTTGGTGACCGGTCGGGCATACAACTCTCTGCATTGGTGGAATCCACACAACCTTTGCAAGGGACGACCGTTCCAAGAGCCTGTGCCACAGATTATCCTAACAACGGACGCATCTCTCCAAGGGTGGGGAGCTCATGTGCTCCACTACACGGTGCAGGGACTGTGGTCCACCCAGCAACAGAAGTTGCACATCAACTACCTGGAATTGATGGCAATCTTCATGGCGCTCAAGTCCTTCAATGTACATCTGCGCAACAAGGTCGTGTTGATCCGGACGGACAACATGACAGCCATGTACTACATCCAAAAGCAGGGAGGTACTCACTCGCCACAGCTGTCTCATCTGGCTCAGAGCATGTGGAAGTGGGCCATTCAGAGGAACATTTTCCTCATGGCAGAACACCTCCCGGGCAAGGACAATCAGATGGCGGATCTGCTCAGCAGATACAGCCATCAAATGCACGAGTGGGAGATACATCCATCAGTACTCCACCCGTTCTTCCAGCAGTGGGGTCATCCAGAGATAGACCTCTTTGCCACAAAGGAAAACGCAAAATGCCAAAGCTTTGCCGCCAGGTTCCCTCACCCGGAATCGCAAGGGAATGCGATATGGATGAACTGGTCAGGCAGATTTGCATACGCTTTTCCCCCAGCGCCTCTCATTCCGCTGGTGGCAAGAAAGATAAAGCAACACTCGATGACGCTCATCCTGGTTGCTCCAACGTGGGCATGCCAACCATGGTACACCACGTTTCTAGAACTTTCCGTGGTACCGCATCAAAGGCTGTATCTCTCCCCAAGCCTCTTGACGCAGAACCATGGCGACATTCAGCATCCAGATCCGCAACAGCTCAACCTGGCGATCTGGCTCCTGAGGTCCTAGAGTTTGGCTACCTCAACCTGCCTCCAGAATGCATGGATATCATACGAGAGGCAAGAAGGCCCACTACCAGAGCTTGCTATGCAGCAAAATGGAAGCGGTTTGTCATTTACTGTACAGAACACAATATCAACCCGCTAGATGCATCCATTCCTAACGTCATCTGCTATTTGTTACATCTTTACAAATGCAATCTAGCGTACGCTTCCATTCGGATACACTTATCCGCCATAGCGGCTTATCTCCAGAACAGGCAGAATCTCTCTGTTTTCAGGGTGCCTGCCATTAAAGCCTTCCTGGAGGGACTGAAACGAGTCATTCCACCTAGAACACCACCAGCTCCAGTGTGGAACCTCAATGTGGTCCTCACTAGGCTGATGGGCCCACCTTTCGAGCCACTGCACTCCTGCGAACTTCAGTTCCTGACATGGAAAGTGGCATTTCTCATTGCTATTACATCGCTCAGACGTGTTAGTGAGCTGCAAGCGCTCACAGTCCAGGAGCCATTCATACAAATTCATTCAAACAGGGTAGTACTACGCCCTAACCCCAAATTCCTTCCGAAGGTGGTGTCACAGTTTCATATCAACCAAACTATTGACCTGCCCGCATTCTTTCAAAACCCACAAACAGTAGCGGAAAGAATGCTTCATACATTGGACGTTAGGAGGGCGTTGATGTACTACATTGACAGAACACAACACTTTAGGAAAACACAACAACTTTTTGTTGCCTTCTCAGCACAGCACAAAGGCAACCCTATTTCCAAAGCAGGAATAGCCAGATGGATTGTTAAGTGCATTCAAATCTGTTATCAAAAAGCTAAACGTACTTTAACAATACCCCCAAGGGCGCACTCCACACGCAAGTTGGGGGCCTCCATGGCTTTCCTGGGGAACATTCCTTTGGAAGACATTTGTAGAGCAGCCACGTGGTCTACACCACACACATTTACCAAACATTACTGTGTCGATGTGCATTCCAAACAGCAAGCAGCTGTAGGACAGGCTGTTCTTAAAACACTCTTTCAGACTTCTGCAGCTGGCACGGGCAACCGCCCTTAAGGGAGGGACTGCTATGTATTCTATGCAATAGATATGAATTTAGCAGCCCACATGCCTCGAACTGGATATGCTACTTACCAGTATGCATCTGTTCTTGGCATGTAGGGCTGCTAACATTCATATCGCCCGCCCTCCTCAGTGCCCGTAGCGGCTGCAGATACTCTCTTGCATTCAATCATTAGCATGGACATCCTTTACACTATTTCACTCCATCTCTGCCACAATGGCTAAAAACAATCTGGGGATGGAGTTGATGCCCATGCGCACTGTAGTCCAGGGGAGGAGCCACCTATCTCGTGATACTTCGAAGACTCTTCCAGGACAACAATGTGCAATCATCCGGACCCAACACTAGGTGGCGATCTATGCAATAGATATTAATGTTAGCAGCCCTACATGCCAAGAACAGATGCATACTGGTAAGTAGCATATCCAGTACCCAGGGCACTGTGACCAGAGAAGGCTCCTAAGGGCTGCAGCACTTAACGTGCCACCCTTAGAGGCCCTGTACCCTGACACGCACATATTGCCTTTGCAGGCTGCGTGTCTTGGTGCAGAACAAAACAAAGAGTCGACATGGCACACATCCCTGTGTGCCATGTCAACAAACCACTGCCCTGGCATACATCAGTCACCCCTCTAGGAGGGTGCCCTATGCCAGTGGTGAGAGTACAGGTGAATGAGCCCTGTACCCCTACAGAGCCCAAGTCCATTCCTGGACCCTGTGAGTGCAGTGTTGCCATTTAGAGCACATTAAACCTGCACTGATGCCAGTGTGGGATTTAATGTAAAATGCCCCCTGAAACTCGACCAACTACCAGTGACCTGACTGAGTGGCTGTGCAGGCTGCCACCACCAGACATGTTTCTGGACCCCTGGGTCGAGAACCTGCTGCTCTCTGGGACCGGAAACAATCCATATCCTGGGACTAGGTGCCAAGCCTCCTCCCCCAGGATGGACAGGGTTCATGAAGGAGAAGCTTCAAAGGCATGCTGCCTTTGGGAGCCTCTCCAGACCATTTGCTGCTTTCAGCAACTGGTCCCCACTGGTTCTACCCCCACTCTGGGCGGGAGAAACGGGGTAGGGGGGAGGGAACACAAGTGAGGAACAGAGGTATGCCCACCTCTGCCAACTCCACCCCTAAAGTGGGGGAGGCGAGGTGAAGCACAACCTCGAATCCCCGCCATCTTGAGGACAGTGGGACCCAGCCAACCAGGGACAGGCTCCTGCCCCCCTCTCACTGGACTCCTGCCCCCCCTCCCACTGGAGAGTGGCAGAATAGTGGGTGTACCAACCCCAGGGAAGGGACCTATTGTTCTCTTCCAGGGGATCCTCATCACTAGTCATGAGCACATGAATATTCCCACCCATGTGCGGGACCCCGGAAACGCATACCATATATGTGAAAACCCTATATATATATATATATATATATATATATATGTGTGTGTGTGTGTGTGTGTGTGTGTGTGTGTGTGTGTGTGTGTGTGTGTGTGTGTGTGTGTGTGTGTGTGTGTGTGTATGTGTATGTGTATGTGTATGTGTATGTGTATGTGTATGTGTATGTGTATGTGTATGTGTATGTATATACACACACAATGCAGCCTTCCTTAGACATGCTGAACAATGCTGCAAGAGAAGTCTTTGCACATAAATACATTCCAATAAAGCAGGGAGAAATAAAGCCTTTGAAAACTGCTTTATTATACAGCAGAAAAGGTAATCCTGCAAGGAAGGTGAAAACAATGTCGGCACATAGGCTGCATTGTAGAGAAAAAATCAGTGTAGAAAGCTGAAAAGCTAACCCACATAAACACTAACAATAAACTGGCACCGTGCCTTTAAGGCAGCGATGACCCCTAGCTTCCCATCATACCTCAGGGGTGACAGGTCAGTTGTTCTTTCCAGCTCCTTCTGACAGGACACTGGTTAATACAGCCCTACTTCAGCTCTACCCTTTTCTGATTTTTGTCAGAAAATACTTCTAGTTTTGGAGTAAAACTCTTTTACTTCGACATCTTTTGAGTGTTTTTCAACTATTTTTGAGGGAGTTGGACATTGTTTTTCATTCAGAAATGCCTTCCCTTTTTGATCTTAGCCCTTCATGTGGCAAAAAGGCCAAAACAGACTCCCATTCTGTCTTTATTTTATGTCTGCCTTCTGATCATGATCCACAAACCTGCCAGCACTGCCAGCTACTGTGCAAAATAACTTTAAAGGACAGAGAGATTTCTCCTCCATGTACTGGTTGAGAGAAGATCTTCCTCCAGAGGCAGGTCAGCGTTGGAGGAGAGAGCATCCACAAGTAAGATTCCAGTGTGCTCTCCATCGGCGTCGGGCTTTGCGCCTCAAATCCCTTCTTCAGCATCAAAAACGTCGACGAGAAGACCATGGACGGCGGGGTCGCCGTCAAGAGAACACCGGTCGTCATAGAGGATCACAGGTACGTCACCTCCGTCGTCGTCAACCAGGCGACGATCGACGTTGAGGCATCGAACTCTGTTGAGGCGGGCTTGCCCAATGTCGAGAGGCAGATCGTCTTCATCGCCGTCGCAAGGTCACCGGCGATTGACGTTGAAGCACAAATCTATCGACGTCAACCAGGCGATACTCGACGTCGATTCAATCTCCGCTGTCGCAGGTTTATCAGCGATCGGCGTGGAAGCATACCTCTTCGTCGACATCAACCAGGTGGCATTTGACATCGAGACAGGTATCGTCATCTGTCGGCGTCAAAGAGACGTTTGACGTCGAGGTCTAGACCCTCACCGGTGTCACATCTGACGTAGAGACCAAGAAAGTCGACGTCGAGGGAACGTTCAACGTCTAGGAGGATTTCTCTGTCGAACCACTCATCGCGGAGATCACAGGCACGCTCACCATCAAGAAAAGGTCTATAGGCTCCATGCATTCGGGATCACTCCACTCAACGTCGAAACGTACATAAAGATCGACGTCGAGGAGGCGTTCAAGATCTAGAGTATCTCCCATTATGGTGACCCAGAGTAGATCAAATTCAAGGCATTTGCCAGCGGCGTCTCATTTTTCATCGCGACGGAGGTTGCGCTCAAGAACCCATGGGGCCTCTTCGCATTCCATACGAAGCTCCCCTCAGACAATTGAATCATCTCGCAGTGCTTCTATCCATTCTCAGGAGCCTGCAGGTTCACCACCAAGAAGTTCCCTGAGAAGGCAAAGATGCCCTTCTATACATCTTTCTCCCAGATAGCTGTAACCTCTGCATCATTGGCGGTCACTTCTGCAGGTCATACTCAACGAACTGCAGAATACTCCAGCCCATTGCATAGATCCTCATTACAGCGCTTGGTGCAAGAAGTGGACAAATCACCCACCGCTCTCTCCGGAGAACACCGGGGCAGATCCCCCGAGCTCAGGTCAGCACAGGGGCTTCGCAAAAGGTGACGTACACCGTCTTGGTCGTCATCCTCCACACACATCTAAGAGGGATTACTCTCCTACCCTCACGGATAGTCCACCTAGCAGAGTATCACCCATTGATGACGTAAACAGTTTCCATGACGTGCTTACCAGGGGGCTCAGAAGTTAGGTATTACCATGTCTACTACACAAACGACCACATCCATTATCTTTGAGACTTTGCATCAAAGATCTACGACCAGAACGTTGCTCCCCTTGGTACCGGGAGTCATTGAACCAGTAATGGATGTGTTCCTAGCCCCATCCTCTGCGAAAGCAGCTCCAGCGCGTATCATGAAGAAATACAAGACAGCTGCATCGAATCCTCTTTTTCTGCGAGCAGACCCACCTCCAGATTCGGTGATTATTGCAGCAGCTAAGAAGACGCACGTGGTTGCATCTTCCTCCTCCCGATAAGGAGAGTAGAGCACAAGACTCTTGGGGACGGAAAGCTTGTGGCTTGGCTGAATCTTCTTTGCAAGTATCCAACGCTGCGACCCTGTTGGGTTGGTATGACAGATCCCTGTGGGATTCGTTGGAAAGTTTTAAAGAAAAACTACCAAAGGAGGATCAGCAGGACTTCTCAGAAATCATCAATGAACGCGCTTCGTTCCCCATTGTGAGTCAATGGTAACTCGCGACTGTGTTCCCACACTGCACGCGTCTCCCGTGGGTCTCCTACTTCCTAACCTTTGGTTCTGTAGTGTAGCCCCAGCGATTCCCTAGGCCCTAGGCCTATTCACTATTCCTGAAGTGGATCTTATACCACTTACTTAGTATATGGTTCGTGAGGCCTCTAGGGCAGAATTGTATTTGTGCAACTTAAAGTATGCTGAATGAGTAACTTGTAATGTAGTTCGATCTCTGACCTCATAAAGAGTTCAGAGGGGTTGTGTTAGAAATAAATACACATATATATTTGATATATACTGTAGGAGAGTGGGGTCTGCAATCCTATGGTCGCCCCAGATTTTTGCTTTTTGCTTCACTGGTTTATGACTTTCCCTGGCTGTGGGCCTGCTAATCAGACCCACAGCCTAGCTGTTCTCTCTCTAAATTGACAACCATGTACTTTAGGTGCATTTACCAACTGGTACTGTGCCACCTTATCAGTCCCTGTACAGTATACCTTAGGTATCCAGGGCATAGGTGTACCCAGGGCCTACCAAGGGCTGAAGCATGTATTATGCCACCCCTGGCTGGCCATCTAAAACTGACACAACTGGCTGCATGACAGCTGGGGCAAGGTGGTGTAATCACCCTTTGCTATAGATAGAGTATACCTATATCTAACCCTAAAAATGGACACATATATTCCTATCAGTCACTCCTATGGCAGGCCTTATCAATCCTGAAGGCAGAGTGCTTGGAATTATGTGAGATGGTGCTCTGGCATGAGCTGAGCCCGTCTGCAGCTTGCGGAACCAAGTCCTAATATCTGTTCCATGATAACGCTATACCATATACTCTTAAGTGCATTATCAACCTCGCGGTTAAATGCTAACTCTGGTATAACATAATCAAAACATGTCGAGTAAGGTGTCATACGAATTGGAATACTACCCCCTCGCCAATTCTGGCGGCGGGGGTAGCATTACACCCTTCTAGAGGGACACGACATGTATGTAACTGTGAACCCCGGTTAAAGTTAACTCGAGCCTCAGGATCACAAATGGATGCTGCCACCACAGACACAAGTCTGACCTCCTGCTGCTGGGAGTCCTTCCAGCGAGGGAGGCTTGGACAAAGGGTTTCCTGCCTTGGGAGGTGCTAGCACCACCCCAGACAGGATTTTGTGTATTGGGTTGGACAGGCCTGAAAGGAATGAGACATGCCTTTTTCACTCTGTTGATTTGAAACACTGTGAGACGTAGGAGAGCACGATTTTCGAGCGCTGGTAAAAATTAATGATTGCACACGATTTTAAAGTGTTGATAATGTGTTTTTAAAACTTGTAATGCACTCACCCATTTACATGTAAAGCGCACTTGATCCCCGGTCCACCGCCAAAAGTTTGGTTTGAGTGGAGGGACGGCGCAACACCCACCACGGAGGAAGTGATTGCAACTTCCAGGGCACAACCAATCAGCGACCTGCAGCTGACTCCCCACAGGCTCTTAAGCCGCGCCTGCCTTTCACTCTGTTGATTTGAAACACTGTGAGACGTAGGAGAGCACGATTTTCGAGCGCTGGTAAAAATTAATGATTGCACACGATTTTAAAGTGTTGATAATGTGTTTTTAAAACTTGTAATGCACTCACCCATTTACATGTAAAGCGCACTTGATCCCCGGTCCACCGCCAAAAGTTTGGTTTGAGTGGAGGGACGGCGCAACACCCACCACGGAGGAAGTGATTGCAACTTCCAGGGCACAACCAATCAGTGACCTGCAGCTGACTCCCCACAGGCTCTTAAGCCGCGCCTGCCTTTCACTCTGTTGATTTGAAACACTGTGAGACGTAGGAGAGCACGATTTTCGAGCGCTGGTAAAAATTAATGATTGCACACGATTTTAAAGTGTTGATAATGTGTTTTTAAAACTTGTAATGCACTCACCCATTTACATGTAAAGCGCACTTGATCCCCTGTCCACCGCCAAAAGTTTGGTTTGAGTGGAGGGACGGCGCCCACCCACCACGGAGGAAGTGATTGCAACTTCCAGGGCACAACCAATCAGCGACCTGCAGCTGACTCCGCCCCAGCCTATATAAATCATTTGTCCTCGGCCCCGCAGCGGTCGCGCGCCGCTGTCGCGCCGCTGTCGCGCCGAAGTCAAGCCAAAGTCCTGCCCGTCTGCGCCCGTCCGCGACCAGACGCGGCCAGCGGCCACGACCTTTGGCTCTATCAGTCACTCTCATATTACCTACTCGAAAGAGGCCCTTCTGGCATTTATCCCTCCTACTTGCTCCACAGGTAAACTTATAAATTGTACACATACTCCTTTTTCATGTTCTGAATGTAACATTCGTCTCCTCTCCATACCCTCTGAAATCGACTTGGAAACTGCCGACTTTCCACCAATACGCCATATACCAACTTCCACTCAACCTTTAGTCAACCACTCTTTTATCAGTCTAAATTGTAGATCATTACCTAAACATAAAAGGGATATTTATGATCTACTTACAGATTCACAACCAACTGCACTTTTCCTCACTGAGACCTGGCTGACCAGTAGCTCAGGTCCAGATATAGCAGCTGCATTACCTATTAATTACAGCTATATTAGCAAAAATAGAACACATAAAGAAGGGGGCGGTATCGCCATTATTTTTCGAAACTGCTACACATGTCAATGGATAGATATTGACATCCCTAATTGTGAAGCTGGATCCTTTAAGCTTAAGTTATCTCCAAACTTTACACTATCTGGTGCCTTAATATATCGAGCCCCTGGCACTGCCAGTCTGTGGGCAGCCTCTTTTCCTGAGCTCATTGCACCTTTTTTACTAGAGGCAACTAACTTTTTGATAGTTGGTGACCTAAACATTCATCTACATGACATCTCTAGTCACACCAGCACTAATTTTATAGCAGATATACTGGCCTTAAATCTCACCCTTCATAATGAAGGTCCAACCCACAAGACAGGCAATTTCCTTGATCCAATCTTTTTCAATCAAGATAACATCTCCTGTAAACCATCGAAACCTATCCCGTGGTCTGACCACTATTTAGTGGAATTTACAATAGCAATGCCGCAACTGACCACTTCTTGTAGAGCTCCATCTGGGCCCAGAGTTTTAAGAAATTGGAAAAAGTTGGATTCTACTAAGCTCAACACCTGTCTTAGGGATACTAGGCCCCTTACTAATATAACAAATATAGGTGAAGCTACAGTTATTCAAAATTGGCTTAGTTCAGCCATCAACACATGCCTTCCACTGAAAAATAACAAACAAACTCCCCTTCACCCTCCCGCTCCTTGGTTTACAGATGTCCTCAGACTTGAAAAAACAGCCTGTAAAAATTTAGAGCGCAGATGGCATGTCCATTATGATTCCGTACAAAAATCATTATATAAAGCAGCCCTTCTGAACTATCATGCTAACTGTGCATCAGCTAGAGCTGAATTTGCTAAAACAACTATTGAAAATGGTTGAATTCGGCCAAATGCACTTTTCAAATTAGTCCAGGAACTCTCTGGTTCATCCTGTCAACCAAAAGCACCTTCCCTGGACTCTGCGCAGTGCGATGTTCTGGCGCAATTCTTTAGGAATAAAATTGACAAAATCTATGAGGAATTCAAAGACCCAACTATTTTTCCATCAGCTTCGAACTCCTCGGTATGCCTGTCCGAATCTGAAAAAGCTACAACAATCCCCGTCCTAGATACCCATCCCCAGCTTCTAACCAACTGGGTCCCCCTCAACCTGCCTTCATTACACAAAATTATAACAACCATCAAATCTGGTTCTCCCCTCGACCCCTTTCCTCCCCAAATCCTCCCTTCACTTGACACTCCTTCACTAACGCTCATTTTAGAGCTGTTAAATACCTCTTTGAGAGAGGCTGTTGTCCCAAAATCATGGAAACATGCCATGGTTTCACCCCTTTTAAAGAAATCCACTGCAGATCCACAGGATCCATCTAGTTTCCGTCCAATTTCATTGCTACCTTTATTCTCCAAAATTTTGGAGAAACATATTGTCTCCCAACTCACACACTTCTCAGAATCCAACCATCTCCTTCACACATCCCAATCTGGTTTTAGGACAGGCTTCTCAACGGAATCCACCCTACTTGGGGTCTCGGAAACCATACGCCGGCAAGTTGATGATGGGGAGACCGTGGCACTTATATTGCTCGATCTAAGTGCCGCATTTGACACGGTCTCCCACACCATCCTCCTTAACATCTTGCAAGCCTGTGGCATCACAGGACCGGCACTGGCATGGCTTAAAAGCTTTCTCTCTGATAGAACTTTTCAAGTTTTTTCTGCCACATCCTCATCCAAACCCCACAATCAACCTTATGGGGTGCCTCAGGGCTCAATACTTAGCCCTTTGTTATTTAATTTATACATCAGTCCCCTTGCCTTCCTAGCCGAACAATCTGGGTTGACAATCTACTCATATGCTGACGATACCCAGATTGTGTACTCTCTCTCAGCAAATGCACATTCTAACCCGTCTTCCCTCCATTTGGGTCTCACCAACATTGCCAGTTGGATGCATGAGAATAAGTTAAAACTCAATGGAGGAAAGACGGAACTACTTCTGTTTGGAAAACAAACCTCCTTGTGGGGCCCACAACATTGGCCCTCTCAGATGGGGCCCACACCCACCCCCTCTAGCACTGCTCGCAATCTGGGCATAATTTTTGATGAAGACCTGTCCATGAAACAACAGACGGTTAGAGTGGCAGCCACGTGTTTTAACATTCTCAAGTGGCTTAGGAAAATCAGGTGGATGCTCCCCCAGGACACATTAAAAACCGTGGTCCAAGCTCTAATCACATCCAGGCTGGACTACGGTAACATCCTATACCTGGGAGCTCGCAAGGATGTTACTAAGAAACTACAAACAGTGCAAAATGAAGCTGTGAGACTGATATGCATGTTACCAAAAAGATCCTCTACGTCATCTGGTCTCCGGAATCTCCATTGGCTCCGGATCGAACAACGGGCAAAATTTAAAGCTCTGTGTTTCATGCATAGAATCAAGGCTGATAAGGCTCCTGCCTATCTGAGCTCCTTGGTGAAAAAATATGTCCCCCCCCAGAATCCTACGTTCCTCGACTCAACATAAGTTCCAGGTACCTAGGATCAAACGAGTTAGACAGGGTGGCCGCTCTGTCTCCTATTTGGCCCCCTCATTGTGGAACTCGCTTCCACTTCAACTCCGCAATAATGAATGCTATCTGCAATTCCGTAAAAACCTGAAGACATGGTTGTTTAACCAATAATCAGATGTCATCTGCTCATTATTTTTGCTGTCTTGTTACTTCTGTTTCAGTCTCTTTCCTAGCGCTGGGAAACCTTAGGGTAGCTGTTGCGCTCTACAAAAATAAATATAATAATAATAATGCCTGGGGCACACAAGGTGTCCTGTGCATACACCGGTTCAAACCAGTTGCTGGGAAACCGGACAAAGGATAGGGGGTGTAGCCACCCCCCTTCCTGGTCCCACCCAGGGGAGGGACCTAGTCAGTAGTGCAGCCCCCTTTAGGAGAATAAAGGTAGGAGCTGGTCCCATTCCAAATTAGATTATCCTGAACAATTCTACGAGAAGAAACTCTGGACTTCGGCGTTCTGCTCCCCAGAAGACTTGAAGAATCTCCCTTGTGGACAAGGAGTGTCCACCCTGCAACTGCAGGCACCATCAAGCGTCCAGCGGCTTCACTTTGTCGTCTTCCCTCGAGGATTCAGACTTCAGAGCCCAACGAGACCCGGATTCCCAGACCTCTCCGACCTCAACTCACCTCTACAGCAAAGCTGAGACACGTGGGACCGGCCATCTTGAACGAACCTGCACTTCGCTTCCAGCACGACTCCCGAGGTAAACTCGACCAAGTGCTTTGGGAATTGAGAAGCCCCAGCCCCGAGCAGCCCCTGCACCGAAGATCAGCCCTCCAGCTTCCACGAGATCTGCGTGGGGCCCTTCTGCTTGTTTGCTGCTCGACGCGTTGTCTGGTCACTTGCCGGCTGGCTAGTGGCCTCCTAGAAGACGAACCTTTGAATCTTCACTGCTGGTCTGGTTGCTCCTGACTGGCCCTTGCTCCCTTCCAAAAGAGGGGCACCCCGGACTCTCCTAGTCCGCACCAGATGTATTTTCCACTCACTGCGTGGGTTGCCTTTGCCAAGGCCTGTTGACTCCAATTCCGGATCCGACACCGCCGACAGCGAGAGCCTGCGTGTGGGATAGCTCGTGCCTCCATCCTGGTCGTCAAAGACACCTCCTGGTCCACGTGGCTGCAGAGTCAAGCGTCCACTCTTCACCTGATCGCGACAACAGCATCTGGTTCCTTCCTGGTTTCACACCGGTCACTGGCTAGTGACTTTGAACACTGCCCCCTCTGCTTTCAGGTCCTCTTCTTCACCGATCCACCCTTGGATCGTACCGGACATCTTCCTCCTGGTCGCCTGCAGCATCTTTTCTTCCAGGCTCCATAGACTTCAACGCGAGAAGCCGACTCACTTTGACACCTATGCACCCGCAGCCCGTGGGTGAGGTAACGAGAGCATTTCGGTGCTCAAGGGTCGTTTAACTGTCCTAGTGTCCAGTTCCACAGTCGTTTTAGTCCTACCTAGTCAGGATTGTCCGTACTCACCTTTAACTTGAACTGTACTGTCCATAGACGTTGTTACGCATCTCGCGTGTGAGTTCACACTCTGCACACGCGTTCCGTGGGCCTCCTATTACTTACCTAAGGTGAAGATAGCGTAGTCCTAGCGAACCTCCAGCCTCTGGACAGCTCCATTCTTTTTATCGACCTTCACATTCCACTTACTTAGTATATGGTTTGTCGTGCCTCTAGGGCACCATTGTAATTTTGTGCAACTTATCGTATTTTTCGTAAGAGATTGTCATGTGCTTAGCCCTCTGACCTCATAAAGAGTTCAGAGGTGTTGTTATTAATAAATATACTGTTTATTTTCATAACAACCTGTGTGGTGTCCTTTTATCTGGTATTCAAGGGGTTATATTGTGGTAAAACAGCTGGCTTCACATGCCAAAAGAGTTTAGCCTAAGACTGCTTTGTCCATGCTACCATTAGGATAGCTGGTCTATAAGGTTGACTTACAACCAATCACCATAAGGGTTGTTTGGACTGATACAAGGTGATCACTAGAACTGGTGAGCATCATATAGCAGGCCAACTTCTCACATATACCTTGTGTGGTGTCCTTTCATTTGGTATTCAAGGGATTATATATGGTAAAACAGCTGGCTTCACATGCTCTCTGAAGTTTTAGCCTAAGACTGCTGGTACACGCTACCACTAGGATAGCAGGTCTATAAGGTTGACTTTACAACCACCACCATAAGGGTCGTTTAGACTGGTGCAGGTTGCCCACCAGAATAGTGGTTAACATATACCAGGCTAACTTCTCACAGCAAGAATGTAAACTCTGCAGGATCTTATCAAAAGATTCCAGCCACAACACTCCCTACCAGCTCGAGTGTTTATGCAACTAATAGGATTGATGGCGTCTTGCATTTTCATAGTGCCATATGCAAGACTACAAATGCGCCCCATTCAAGAGTGCTTGGCAAGTCAGTGGAATCAGGCTCGGCAACAAATAACAGATCTGGTGGTGGTAGACGACCGGACATATCGCTCTCTGCAATGATGGAACACCAAGAACCTTTCCAAGGGCTGGCTGTTTATAGAACCTGTTCCACAGATAATACTAACCACAGACTCATCTCTCACAGGATGGAGAGCGCATTTACAAAATCACACAGTACAGGGTAGATGGACAATGCAACAAAAAGTACTCCACATAAACCATCTGGAGTTACTAGCGATTTTTCTAGCTCTAAAATCGTTTCAGCATTACCTATCAAACAAAGCTGTACTAGTCCGGACGGACAATATGACAGCAATGTATTACATTAAAAAACAAGGAGGAACACGCTCCCTACAGCTCTCCCGGCTGCCACAGAGCATATGGAGATAGGCCATTCCTCAAAACATTTTTCTATTAGCAGAACATCTACCAGGAGTTCACAATCAAGTTGCAGATCTGTTAAGTCGTCAAAGACAACAGATACACGAATGGGAACTTAATCATCAAGTTATTCAGCCATTTTTTGCAAAAGTGGGGTCAGCCAGAGATAGATCTGTTTGCTACAAACCACAACTCCAAATGCCAAAGCTTCGCCGCCGGATACCCTCACCCATTATCCAAAGGCAATGTGGTATGGATGAACCGGTCAAACAAATTTGCGTACGCTTTTTCATCTCTCCCACTAATTCCATTAGTGGTACGCAAGCTACAGCAACATTCTCTCACATTGATTCTCATAGCACCAACGTGGGCAAGACAACCCTGGTACACCACGTTACTAGAGATGTCAGTAGTACCACATCACAAACTAAAACTCTCCACATCTACTAACACAGAACCATGGAGAGATTATGCATCCAGACCCAGTGCAGCTCAATCTAGCGATTTGGCTCGTGAGGTCTTAGAATTTGGATATCTAAATTTACCACCTGATTGCATGAATGTCGTAAAAGAAGCAAGACGCCCTACCACTAGAGCATATTATGCAGCAAAGTGGAAAAGATTTGTATATTGTACAAATAACATAAATCCCTTAGATGTTTCCATACAAAACATTATATGCTATCTGTTACATCTGCAAAGATCTAACTTAGCGTATTCCTCAATCAGGTTACATCTTGCTGCTATAGCAGCATATCTTCAAAACAGACAACATTTGTCATTGTTTAGAGTACCTGCAATCAAAGCATTTATGGAAGGACTTAAAAGAATAATTCCTCCTAGAATACCACCCTCTCCAGTGTGGAACTTAAATGTTGTTCTCACAAGACTTATGGGTCCTCCTTTTGAACCATTACATAAGTGTGAATTACAATTCCTTACATGGAAAGTTGCTTTTTTAGTAGCTGTTACTTCACTTAGAGTAAGTGAGTTACAAGCATTAATAATTCAAAAACCATTTATACAACGTCATCATAATAAAGTGGTTCTTAAAACAAATCCAAAGTTTCTGCCAAAGGTCATTTCACCTTTCCACCTCAATCTATTGAGGTGACAGTATTTTTCCCCAACCACAAACAGTGGCAGAAAGAGCTCTACATACATTAGATGTAAAGAGCGCTTCTCTACTACATTGATAGGACAAAACCTTTTCGTAAAACTAAACAACTGTTTGTGTCTTTTTCTCCTCCACATAAGGGAAATCCAATTTCAAAATCAGGCATTGCAAGATGGATTGTTAAGTGTATTCAAATTTGTTATCAAAAAGCAAAAAACACACTATCCATTCCCCCTAGGGCTCATTCTACCCGTAAATTAGGGGCATCTATGGCATTCCTACGGAACATACCATTAGATGACATCTGTAAAGCAGCTACATGGTCTACTCCGCACACATTTACAAAATACTACTGTGTAGATGTGCAGGCAAAACAACAAGCAAGTGTAGGCCAGGCTGTACTCAATACATTATTTCAAACTACTGCAACAGACACGGGTGGTCGCCGCTAAGGGAGAAACTGCTGTTAAATCTATGCAATAGTGTGTGGTCTGCAGCCCAGTATGCATCTGTTCTTGGCATGTAGGGCTGCAGAACCACACACGCCCACCCGCCTCCCCGGCTACCTGTGTCTGTTCCAGTATTATCTTATTTAGAAACACAATACATGGTCATCTCTATATGTACTCATACAACTCCATCATTTGCCCAATGGCAAAAATAATCTGAAGATGCAGTCGATACCCATGCACACTGCGATCTAAGGCAGGAGTCATCCAACAGACAAAGACTCTTCCAAGACCACAACAAAGTGTAATCATCCGGGCCCACCACCAGATGGTGATCTAATGCAATAGTGTATGGTTCTGCAGCCCTACATGCCAAGTAGCATTTTCCTTACAGTGAATGTATATACTTTTCCTGCTCAACAGTACTTTGTAGTTTGAACGCTGTCGGGGTCCCATTTGCAACAACATGTATTAAAATGACAAATTATGATTCTATACTTTCACAGAATGTGCTGCAGAATTTGACTCTTTTGACACATAATTTAGCCAACTCTCTCCTGCCGCATAATTTATGATTGGATACGTCCACCAAGCGAGCTCATCTTGACCCACCGGCTGCACTAAACTCACAGCAGAGCCAATAGCGCGGGGCTCTCAGCAGCAAAGGTGGCCTCCCCACTCCAGATTCACTTTTCACACTAATGTAATTCTTGGCCTCTCTACTGAGACTGCAGAGGGTTACCAATTGTCTTACACACACACAACCACACACAGACAACTACACACGGACAACCACACCCGGACAACCACCCACGGACAACCACCCACGGACAACCACCCACGGACAACCACCCACGGACAACCACCCACGGACAACCACCCACGGACAACCACCCACGGACCACCACCCACGGACCACCACCCACGGACCACCACCCACAGACCACCACCCACAGACCACCACCCACAGACCACCACCCACAGACCACCACCCACACCTCACACACACACACACCTCACACACACACACACCTCACACACAACCCCACCCACACACAACCCCACACACACACAACCCCACACACACACAACCCCACACACACACACACAAGTGAGAAGTGTGGCTCAGGGGTTAGAGGCAGCAGACCTGGAAGCTGAGATCGGTCCTGGACCAGGGTTCAATTCCCCGCCTCGGCGGGTCTTGGGCGAAAAATTCCACGGACTCGATAATTCTCGCCCCGGTACCTCCTCGACTCACGGGTTCACACTCTGCGACTCTGGGCAATAGCTTGCTTAATCTCCACAACGGCCCCTCGCGGCGGGATGCCTGACTTTCACCTTGTGGATACCCTGCTATCTCACAGGGGAATACCAGGAAGGGTTCCCTAAGCAAGCGCCGGGACACCCACTGCGGGTAGCTGTGCGCTATATAAGCTCAACTACATTCACATTTACATTTACACACACAACCCCCCCCACACACACACAACCCCCCACACACGCACACAACCCCCCACACACACACACAACCCCCCACACACACACACAACCCCCCACACACACACACAACCCCCCACACACACACACAACCCCCCACACACAACCCCACACACACACAACCCCACACACACACAACCTCACACACACACACCTCACACACAACCCCACACACACACAACCCCCCACACACACACAACCCCCCACACACACACAGCCCCCCACACACACACAGCCCCACACACACAACCCCACACACACAACCCTCACACACACACAACCCCACACACACAACCCCACACACACACAACCCCACACACACACAACCCCACACACACACAACCCCCCACACACACAACCCCACACACACAACCCTCACACGCACACAACACCACACACACAACCCCCCCACACACAACACCACACACACAACCCCCCACACACAACCCCCCACACACACAACCCCACACACACAACCCCCCCCACACACACCCCACACACACACACCCCACACACACACAACCCCACACACACAACCCCACACACACAACCCCACACACAACCCCACACACACAACCCCACACACACAACCCCACACACAACCCCACACACACAACCCCACACACACAACCCCACACACACACAACCCCACACACACAACCCTCACACACACAATCCTCACACACACAACCCTCACACACACACAACCCCCCACACACACACCTCACACACAACCCCCCCACACACAACCCCCACACACACACAACCCCACACACACACAACCCCCCACACACACAACCCCCCACACAACCCCCCACACACAACCCCCCACACACACAACCCCCCCCACACACACAACCCCCCACACACACAACCCCCCACACACACAACCCCCCCCACACACACAACCCCACACACACACACAACCCCCCCACACACACACACACAACCCCAAACACACACACAACCCCACACACACACAACTCCCCCACACACACAGCTCACACACACAACCCCACACACACACACACACAACCCCCCCCACACACACATACAACCCCACACACACAACCCCACACACACACAACCCTCACACACACACAACCCCCCACACACACAACCCCCCACACGCACAACCCCACACACACAACCCTCACACACACACAACCCCCCCCACACACACACAACCCCCCACACACACACACAACCCCCCACACACACACACAACACCACACACACAACCCCCCACACACACACAACCCCACACACACAACCCCTCCCCACACACACCCCACACACACACACCCCACACACACACACCCCACACACACACACAACCCCACACACACACAACCCCACACACACACAACCCCACACACACACAACCCCACACACACACACCCCACACACACAACCCCACACACACAACCCCACACACACAACCCCATACACACACAACCCTCACACACACAACCCTCACACACACAACCCTCACACACACACAACCCCCCCACACACACACAACCCCCCCACACACACACCTCACACACACAACCCCCACACACACACAACCCCACACACACACAACCCCACACACACACAACCCCACACACACAACCCCCCCACACACAACCCCACACACACAACCCCCCCCACACACACACAACCCCACACACACACAACCCCCCCACACACACAGCTCACACACACAACCCCCCCCACACACACACACACACAACCCCCCCACACACACACAACCCCTCACACACAACCCCCCCCACACACACACAACCCCACACACACAACCCCCCCACACACACACACACACACAACCCCACACACACACAACCCCACACACAAACAAC